>NC_071404.1:26325000-26634642 GCF_017976375.1 Cuculus canorus | reverse complement strand
GCAACCAACAAGAATCTAACTAGTGTATGTGTCACCTTTGACTCTTCATGCATCAAAAAAGGGATCCAGCCTTCCCAGCCTCTGTCTCAGCCTTGGGCAAGCAGACACTTCTTAAAGCAGTGGAGCAGTGGAGCTTTGCACTGACTGACACAGTTGATACAATGGTACCATGCAGTGCATTTACATGACTCTTCAGCTTCCCCTTTAGCTTCCCTTTCATGCCTGCATCTAAGTTTGCTTTCCATGGGTGGCCTGTGATCATACTGTCCAAATATATTTGACACCCTAACATGGCGATTGTAGCAGAGGCTACAGTTTTCTTTGCAGGTGGCAACGGGCCATTCTCATTAGACAGTAAGGGTGAAAGTGCTGGCAGCAAAGCTGCTGGCCACACTCACAAAGAGAACTGAGACCAGGGGAGGGAGCAAGCAGGAATCTGAGCAGGTTTCTGTTCCTCTCTTCTCCTTGAGTGTGAGGGAAAAGATTCGGTTTCTTTTCATTGCCGCATTTGCTTTGGGAAAGAAAAGTAAGGCAAAGATCACATGCTGAGTGCCGAGTCATTGCTTTGACTTATCAGCCAGTCGCACTTCGTGTTTGATCACTGCACATTGAGTTATGATAGAACATTTCCAATCATTAGTGTAAACTCATCTCCACAACTAAAGTGGTTCTCCATAAATATACAGAAAATGCTCAGTATAATGGTAAAATTATGCCTAATTTTATAAATTGTTATTTTTAAAACTTGTTTTAATTAGTTTTCTATATTTACCCCTTTACTACAGAAGAATGAAAACTGAGCCATATCATTCATTCATTCATTCTAAACTAAGAATTTTATAAATGTTACAGAAAGCTATTATCAGCTACATTTTAGTCATAAAGAGACAATTGTGGAAATCACTACAGGAAAGGAGAGGCATTATCTGGAGCTAAATTCATGTCTGCTTTCTAACCTCATGAAGAAAACAAGCAAATAAAACAAGAGGACACTGTCAGTGGGACACATGCTGCTCTTCCATCATGGAGGTTGCAGCACCTCTATTTTTCTCCCTCCTCTTTTCCAGAAAAGCATTCAGTTTAGTAAAAACTAATTTTCTTTTCTTTCTTTCTCACACTTATCTTTGGTAAATTATACTTTACCCTTAAATCAGCTCTACACAGAAATCCATTCAGTTCAAGACCACTCAGTTCTCTGCGTTCTAAGCACACCGCAACTGAGCCTGGTATTGCTGAAATATAAAGAGATTACCATCTCAGTGGGATTTATAACCACAACTAAGCTAATTAAAATTGAGACATTGCACAAATCACTTTCAGCTCTATCAATCTTTACAGTCAGTAACATTGAATTGAGTTTATTCCAGACCAGTGGAGGGAAAAGAAAGTGTCACTGGAAGGGATCCCTTCAGACCTAAGTTTACAGCCAGTATTTCTGAGAACAGCCTCTTTTTCAGCAGGGTCATGTTTGAGAATTAGAAGAATGTACAAAACCATGGCTTTTTGGCTTAGAGAAAGCTAGTCTTTATATCCTAGTATGCATCAAAGCAGCTTGGCAAGAGACACAAAACTAAAAATGGCATTGCTAAAGCTAATGGAGTTTTTGCAGCTGACATTAGATGAACTAGTTAAACTTCACCCATAGGGAATATGGTCTGTATTTCAAAATCTAGTAATCTGCTTTAATTTCCAAACATCTGATGTCATAGTAGGTGATCTCACTTTGTAATCTATATTTTATGATCCTTTCGTCTCAGATAAAGATTAGTTTAGCCTCATGGTGCCTAAATAGAAATCAGTATCTCCAGAGAACTAAAACAGAAATGGAAACTGAACACTTATAGAACTTTTTTTTTTCATTTCCACTTCAACTGCTCATTGCTTATGGTAAAAAGCCTCTGCAGACCCAGAGGATCAGTAATGTCCATGAGAACTTTTGAAGGTCCTGCTGAAAAACTACATATTCATACTACAGAAGAAAATAGGTCCATGTCATACCAGATATTCAGTCAGAAGTTTAGCTGGATGTCTGCAGAGGGTCAGAAAGTGTGTTACATATTCCCAACACTATTATAAAAGCTAGAGTTTCTGCATTCTGGGCAAGAGTTATCGTAAGCATAGATACAGATAATGCTTGGCATTCAGCTTCAAAACCAAGAACTCTGCTAAGCTTCCACCCTTGAGTGATGCCATCTGTGCAGAAACATTAAGCTCATCTTTACCTTTAAGGTCTCATATGTTGAACTGACACACTCAGCTAAATTCAGATTTAGAGTTGATACCTTGCTGCACCTGGGAATAGGTACATAAAGTACAGCTGCTTGTCCTAAGTGTTCAGTAAGAGTTGTGATCATGTTGTTTCTGCCAAGTCATCGGGTCAGATATCAAGCATTACTTCGGACAATTGGAAGATATGTACCTGGCTTCTTGCACACCTTTCCAACACTCCACTTGCCAATCAATGCTTATTTTATTTTATTTTATTTCATTTCATTTCACTGCTTTTATCTATCTGGAGAGAATCTGGCCTATTAAGACATCAACATAGTAATAGGGGACATACATACAGAGATTTAACAGACTAATCATGTAACAAGTTATGCAGTAAATCATTGTTATAGTGTGAAGATATATAAATAAAAAAAAAGGAGAAGAGGAGGATGAGCTAAATAATTTGTTACACTGTTGATTACCCAGACTGACAGATAGTTTTGGCATCTCAAACATCTCAAAAATAAAACATGAATTCTCACCTCCCTAACACAGAAGAATAGACATCTGTCATGTTACATTCATTTGATCTATATTAGAAGCTCTCAAAGGTTTCCAGAGACTCCTACCACACTGCATGTTTTCATTTTGCAATGAACCCAGCACAAGGACATTATTTTGTTTAAAGGTCATGCAAATCATTAGCCGAGTACACTCTTTAAGAAAACCGTTTCATAAATGCACATGGTTAGAATATTTCATAACAGCCCAGTGTTGCAAGGCTTCGTGTACACAAGCAATGATCTCATTCCCCAGATTTGTCTGTATTTATCACCTACATAAAAGACATGACAGATCACTCCATCAAAGAGATAGACACACCAAGATAATGTTGTTCTATAATGGTAAATATTACCTCTGGGCAAGTAGATATACTCTAGATTCAGTGTGTTTGAACAAAAGGGTACTACTAAACTGCAAGGGGGATGCTTTAGTTCCTTACATTAGCTGATCAAAGACTCCTGCAACAAAACATATCAGAATCTTTCTTTTTAAGTGTGTTATGGCTGCCTTTCTGCCTAGGTAGTCTTATAGCTCTTTTCACAGTGAAACTGCAGAGCTAAATGAATGTTAAAGACAGACTTCACTGTATCAGGAAGTAAAATACCATGTCATGTATATCCAACATAGCCTGTATGTAATTATATTCTTTATTTAGTAATAACATTCTTTTAAAGATTACATGAGAATGCCCTTCTGCCCTTCATCTTTTATCAGTTGGTCCACATTGCCTTGCTCTAGAGAGGAAAGAAAGAAAATGAATAAAGCAATAGGTCAGATCATTGTGGAATAATGCTAATTTATAGCATAACATTATTTGGCACTGTGTTTTTTAGTCAGAAGCAGGGTTTTAGTTTGTTTTACTGACTAAACAGTAAGGTAATAGGTTTAAAACTGCTGAAAAAAACCTGGTCAGGATATCCTTGTGCTCCTAAGGTCACCAGCAAAATGGACTATCATGTCCAACACGTTCAGGAATTCTTTCTGGGCTCTTCTTTTTACTCAAGGTTGTGGAAATGTCAAAAAAAATATAATCACAACAGCAGTAAGAAAACAAACCTTCTTTAGGAACTTTGAAAAAGTAGTCTGTGATCAAAGTCTAAATTGGGCAGTATCTCACATGTGTGTTAAAACCTGTAAGGTTGCTATAAGGTCTCCCGTTTTCTTCTCCATGCTGAACTACCTCAACTCTCTCAGCCCTCTGATCATCTTCGTGGTCCTCCCCTGAACCCACTCCACAGCTCCATAACCTTATTATGCTGAGGATTCCAGAACTGGACACAATACTCCAGATGAGGTCTCACAAGAGAGGAGTAGAGGGGCAGAATCACTTCCGTCAACCTGCTGGCCACACGTCTTTTGATGCAGCCCAGGATTGCCCAGTTGGCATTCCAGGCTGTGAGTACGCATTGTCATCTCATGTCGAAATTCTCATCAGTCAGCACCCTCAAGTCCTTCTCTGCAGAGCTGCTTTCAATCATGTCATCTCCCACCCTGCATTGAAACCGCGGATTGCCCTGACTCACGTGTAGGACCTTTCGCTTGGCCTCGCTGAACTTCATGAGGTTCACACAGGCCCACTTGTCCAGCTTGTTCAGATCTCCCTCAATGACATCCATCCTCCTGGTGTGACAACTACATTCTTCAGCTTGGTGCCATCTGCAAACTTGCTGAGAGTCCACTTGATCTTGCTGTGTATATTATCAATGAAAATATTAAACAGCACTGGTCCTAGGATGGGCCTCTGAGGGACACCGCTTGTCACAGATCTCCATCTGGACATCAAGTTCACCATTACTCTCTGGATGCAATCATCCAATCAATTCCTTATTCCTAGGTTGGTCAGGCAGGACTGGCCCTTGGTGAAGCCATGCTGGCTGTCTTGAATCACCTCTCTGTCCACCATGTGCTTTCGCACAGCTTCTAGGAGGATCTGTTTCATGATCTTCCCAGGCACAGAGATGAGGCTGACAGGTCAGTAGTTCCTAGAGTCATCTTTTCTACCCTTTTTAGAAATGGGCACAATGTTACCCTTCTCCCAGTCACCAGGGACTTCTCCTGACTGTCATGACTTTTCAAGTATCATGGACAGCGGCTTGGCAAACACATCAGCCAATCCCCTCAGGACTCTGGGATGCATCTCATTAGGTCCCATAGACTTAGATACGTTCATGTCCCTCATGTAGTCATGAACCTGATCCTCCCCTACAGTGTGAGGGGCTTTACACACCACACACACACGCACGGTCCCCACCTTGTTGTCCATTGACCCAGGAGGGGTGAACAGAGTGCTTGTCAGTGAAGACTGAGGCAAAAAAGTTGTTGAGCGCTTCAGCCTTCTCACCTATAGAACTGTAGAATGGTGTAACCTTCAAAGATTTGGCTGTCAAACGCTGACTGTGCTGAGAATGTGCAAGCTCAGGTGCTCAGAGTCATGACTCGTCCATTTTCAATTGACTTTATTTTTGAGTTGTTCTGAGCAATGTCATAAGTCATTCCTCTGACGGCCAGGTAGATCACCTGCATCTCTGCAAAGGCTCTGCGGTTTCGCAACTAAATGATTAGTTGATATTTAACATAGGAATCCACGCATACACGGCATTTTCTCACTGTGATATTTGAGTGCAATGAAATCAGAGAGAGGAGGCATGGAGCTCTGTTTCCAAGCTCAAATCTGCTACGCCACAGAACAACAGATATTGTCTGTTGTACTGCCATTATTACTACAGAGAGGCTGAAACTGGCTCACTCTCTCCACAATACGGAGCTGACTCACTGTATCACTTTGTTTAACAGAATCTATTATGCTTTGAATGGATTTCAGATTGATAATGTATTTTTGGTTCATCATAGAATCATAGAATCAATTGAATATTCCTGCTACTGTAGCTCTTGGTGGTAGCTATATTGCTGGATATTTAAATCTCTTAAGTGCTTTTGTAACTGACTGGCTGGAAACCTTAAAGCATTTGTTTTGACAGACGTTGTCCCTATCCTCACTCCTTGCTCTCCCAGAAACATGTATCTAATTGGATATGAGCATATTAACAATGCTATTGGAAAAGTATCTGCAGGTGTTTTATATTTAAACTTCAGCAGACTCATTCACCATCCAGTTATTCCATGTCTACAGCATCTTAACATCATTAAAAGTGTTAAAGCCAGCATAAAATGAAGGAAAGTAGCAGTGAATTATACTACTACTATCAGTGCAAAGCCATACAACTTAAATATGCACCAATTTCTTAAAGTGAAAGTAATCACTGAACAGTAGGCTTAAGTGGTCATAATTAAGACTTCTGCATGTCACTTGTCATTATTCTTTTAGCATTTTCATACACAGTTTGTCCTTACAGAAGAAACCAATCTACAATAATAATATCTGCATTTTGTTTCTCTTCTATGGTTTTAATCTAATATTTGCACAAGCATGTGATCAGCCACAAAGAGGCCATCTGGATGGCTACACTTTTCCTGATCCTTGTGCTTTCTGTGCCAACAATGCTTGCTCCTGTGCCATGTCCCTTGTGCGATAAATCTGATCGCCACAACACTATACTGAAACTACCAGCATGGCTGTTTCAGTTTCTGTCTGCTGAGCAATGGGTGCTTGTGTTTTTGTCACAGCTTCATAAACATCAAAGGCTGCTTCCAGAACACTACAATAGCCCTGAACCCACTATGAACGCCAAGTAGTCTGGCAAGAGTTCAAATATTTGCCTTGTTTTCTGGCAGAGGTTTTTTTCAGGCATAATGCTCTTCCTCCTCATATTTTCTGCAGCTGAGAGTGACTATCAACTGAGTCATATACAGACCTGGACTTTCACGTTCTCCTTTAGCTGTCTGCTTTTTTATGACTGCTCTTCCTGTTTACCTTGTTGTAGTATATGAGGTCCTGTGGGTACAGCAGTGAGGTACTGGCAATCCTGTAAGAAACTGTCTCTACTGTGGACCGATATCTGCTACTTAAGACTATGGAAACCCAAGATGATGATCATTGCAACCCAGATTTGCACGGTATTAACACATCCTATATGGCTAAAAGCACTGTTGTTAGCACTATTACTGAGGCCAGGATCCCACTGTAGTGTGGCTGGCACTACTCAAAGGAATAACAAGGGAGAAATTTCCATGAAAACACCTCATATCACAAACAAATGGAATTGAAGCAGCCAGGAAGTGTTTATCCAAGGTCACACAACAGGTCTCTTGGCACAGGCACAAAAGACAATATAGTAACGCACTTTCGCACAGTTCCTGTAAAGGCAAAAGAACAGATAAATCTGCAATCCCCAAACACGCATATCTTGCTATGTCATATAGTTACCCTAAAATTCATTCAAAAGATAAAGGAAGGCTTCCAAACTCAATAATTTGGAAACCAACTGTGACTACTCCTAGAGAAATATATGGTACAATTGAGACAGTAGGAGTTCCCAAGGATCTCTTCTCACATAGCCCCTCTCTCTGTCAACATCCATCCCACCATTCTTATGTTCAAATGGAGTTATGGGAAAGCCTATTTGGGGAGAAGATAAAGAATAACTTCCCTTCCATCCACATGTAAAAAAAAATAAAATTATATGAAGTCCACTTTCTCAGAAAAGGATTATGAGGTGGGTTTGAAAAAGCATTAACACATTCACTTCTGTTGACCAGAAGGGATGTTCCTGATGGCACATTTAATAGTATCTGTACTGACCATAACTGCATTGCACCATTGTGAACACCTGTAAGTTGGCAGCTTCCAACTACCACAGTTCCTTTTAACACATGAGACTATCTTTTCAGGAATTAGTGGGTCTGATGTGGGCCACTGACACTTCAACACATTGAAGGTGTTACAGGGTACACATTAAAGAACTTGCCCTTGACTGAAAGCAACTGTGAGTTTTCATCTATGCCATATCCCTAAGTCTTTTTCCTCCAGTGCCCTGAATGTGAATCTAACAACATACACAGGAAATTTGCGTAAAGGACATGCAGGTTCAGGTGCAGGACTGAGTCTACAAAGAAAAGGATACATACACATAGCCTCTGTTTGTTGCACTCTGGATCTGGTTTGTTTCTGTTTGTCTGGGCTGTTTTCCTTCCCTATGCTTTGTTTATGCACTCAGGCACTGCTACAGCAGCTGAGTGAGAAACTTACAGGAATGCCTTCGTAGATTTCTATAAATCAGCCTAGAGCCTTAATTACCTGATGTGTTTTGTGGTATGTTCTGTATGTCTAAATATTCACTTCAGGTGCTAGATGTTTCTTTTATTAGCATGTCTTGCCTCAGGGGAGGAGAAGTTTTGTCTTTCATAATCATAAAAGACACACGCTATATAACTTCACACTGACTTGATCAAACACATTCTATAATGAAAACTTCATAGCCTGTTTCCACAGGTGATCTGTTTTTAAGCTAGATGGATGGGGTACAGAACAGTTAAGGGCAAAGCATCTTACATAAATAACAGCAAGTAGAAGACAAATAATTCTCTGTATCTTGCAGCAAGATATTGGTAAATACACATGAACACTGGCTAGACTTTGCTGGCTTATAGACTATAGGCTAGCTGATGTATTTGATGTCACATTTGGTTAGACCAAAGATTTGTTGCTTTCTGTTAAACCACACATGGAACTGTCAGGAATTTCACTGGGAGTACTTGAAATATCAGCAAAGAAAAGTCAAATGACTTAAAAAAGCTTTGAACACGCATTTATCTGAGATAATTAAACAAACCTAAGATGAGAGATTTCAAAGATTAGAAAATAAAGAGTTAACATATAATTTCATAAATAAAATATCTTGTCGCCATTAATGGCTTAAGATGGAATTTCAAAGCACTCTATCTGATCTGCTTACAGAATACATAGCAGAAGTTTATGCTTAGAAATACACACAATGGACTTCAAAATCAGTACACAAAGCCTGCAATTGCTACCTTTTCAGATGGTCAAAGAAGATAATGAAAGCAAGAATGTGCTTTTGCCTCTTTGAGCACAGGACTGGTTTAGTCTTCAGCAGTACCATAGTCTCCTAGCTGACAGACAAATTATAGACTCATCTGAGCTAAAATGGTTGCTTCTCTGTACTTTTCTAAATTTTAGATGTAGTTATTTACAACATTTCATTACAAATTTCCCACACTATAGGAGTATGTTACATATTAAACTACAAAGGTATTGGCTGAAATATTATGAGAGTTGAGATTAGTTGCACACTCTCAAGTTGCTGCAATATCTTAAAAGGCAGAAAAAGACATACATCAGAAATCCTTTCCAGACAACTCTTAGAAAGAAGCAGCAGTTACAGTATTAATTTTCCCTTCCAGTCTCATATGAAACCTGGCCACTTGTTTTCTGACAGTATATCACAAAGGAAAATTGCGCCACTTCATATACATTTAACAGCATTACAGGAAAAATCTAGATTAAATGTTTATGTGTCAAGTTTGTGAAAACGTCAAGCCTGCACACCTTGTTTTCCCTGTTTATACATGCATTCATTTCAAAGCAAGCATTTCTTACTGTGGGAGGCTACTACAGTGGACAGTTGGTATACCATAAATAACAGAAACACCTACCTTTAAAGTTCTAATAAAACATTTATATCATTTGCAAGAACAGATTTCAGTTGGGTTAAGTACTCTACACTACTAAAGGCCTTTAGAGATGAACTGTTGAGATGATTGCCTCATCATAGCTAAGTCTGATCCATAAAACTATGAAGCAGCATATGTGACATTTTTGATAAACTAACAGACTTGTAATCAAGGCCTTTCACAATTTTTCTTCTACTAACAACATTTCAGCTGTCATTGCAAGGCTTTTTCTCCATCTGAAATAACTTGTTTTTCTTTGTGGATACGCAATTTTTCTACACATATCTGAAAAATGAGGTTTCTGCCCTCTTCTGTGCCAAAAGGTAGCATCTGCTAACAAGTTAATGCTAATAAATTGCTATTGGCTCCACCAGAGCTTCCAAGTATTTCAAAATAAATATTGAAATCAACTAGGAAGCTCAACCTTGAGTGTCACTTAATACATACAACCTTAATATAGACTTACTGTTTCATTTACACTTTTGCTAGAAACCTGATTGGCTTCTGGTTTGCAGCTCTGCCATGAACATTCCAAACAAGCGACAATCCAGAAACAAATATTGGATTCCTTAAATATAGAGCATACTCTCAACTTTGAAAGCTGCAGAAGCCTTTTCCGACCTGTTTATATCAAAATGAGAATGGTGGTGTATGGAAATGGAAGCTGGATACTGGGCTTCTCCTGGAGTAATAATGCAAGTGGATGGGCACTATTATAAAACATAACAATTGAGTTTCCTGCATTTGAATGACATCTGGATGAACTGTCTGTTGTATGACTAAATGGTTAAATGCATTTAGCTTACTACTGAGGCTTTGTAGAATAAAAAATGGAAAACTGAAGAATATCTAATGTGATGGTAAGATTTGATAGAAGCTTATCCCTTATCTCTTTTTCCAATATTATGCATACTAGAAATTCAAAAAGGCTTTTTCTTTAAAAAAAAATGGGATAATAAGCATTCACAATCACTCAAAGTACAAAAAGTATACCAAGAACAAAGCTACTAATTTTGTTGCTGTGCTATTTCGTGATGCAGATAATGGCCTTGTTCACAGAGTAAATACTCAAAATTTTAAATGACACTTAGCAGCATTGCTTAGTATCCGCTGTATTCAAGTGTGTAAATTTCCAGTTGCCCAAAGGTATCAGAAATAACACCCATTTGCTAAGGATCTTACAGCCAAGAAGTTTAGACATAAAATGGGATGTAAAAGTGCATTTAAGTGACAATACTATTTGTCACCATCTTTGCAGTGATTTGAGGGAAAATGCATGTTGACTGGCATGTATATAAGCTGGCAGTGAGTTTCAGTTTTTTAACACTAGTGCAACTAATACCAATTGCAAAAGAAAAAAATCCACACGATCTTTTTTCAACAAAGGGCCTTATTTATGCTGGGAGGGTTATATGTATGTTCAGTCTCCTAAATGACGCCTTCAACGGAATCTCAACAGAAAACATTACAGAATGTTTCTTACAGAAATTAACTTGCATCAGCCAAGCCTCTGTCCACAGCTGACTGACCTACACTGAGTATTTCTTAAAACTGGATGAGCAGTGCATGATCTTTTCAGGCATTTTGCTTTTTTTTCCAGTAAAAAAAAGCACAAAGAGATCTTTCTACAATCTTTGTTTCTGGTTCAGAAAAAAACCCCACCAACTCAACAAAAACATAAATATAAACAAGCCCTAGACATTGCTGTATACTATGACACAGAAGAGCACCCCCTTTTGAAGAGGAGTCTCTAGCAGGTTTTCTGGCCTATGGCTTGGGAAAAAAAGCAAAACCAAAACCAAAAGCTGGATTTATTTCCTAATGCAGTCTTCTGTGAAGCAAAGCATTCGTCTTTTCTGGTATCTGAGCTCAGCATTTGAGAAAAACAACTTCTTAGTTCACTTTTCTCCATGAAGCACTGCTTGATCAATTTGCACAGATTAAATTTATACAATTTTATCAGACTGACTCTGTTGCTGTTAAGAAGGACGATATGTATCTTATTTTCTCAGAGCACTTACGTATGGTCTGTAAAGGAATCAGCAACTATCCCACATCCGTAATCTGAACTGTTACGTACTTTCTGGAGGACACAATGCTGGCCTTCATTAAATATGTCAGCCTCAAATCCTCAAATTCATGGGACAATAGCAGCTTTATTCTATTCCATAACTTCCATCATCTTCTCAGCAGTCTTTATGCCTGACTGAAATAGATGCAAAATGTAACTATGCCAAGATCTATCTCCAAATCCTACCACCTTTCCTGTTTTCTTCCCCATTCCATTTCTGCTGTGGCTGGTTTTACCGAGGCACAGGAGCGACATGCCAGAGGCACATCGCTCAGCCTGTTGCAGCCACCCAAGCGTCACGTTAACAGTCTAGAAGTAGAATTGCCGCCGCCGCCGCTGCTGCAGCCCGAGGCAGCTGCAGCCCGGGACCTCCTTTGCAGCAGCCCACGCGGGAGAGCTCGCGTTCGCACTGACTCAGGGCTGTCAAACCGCCGCACTCCGATTTAGGAGATTAAAAATAAAAACCCAGGCGAGAGTTTGAAAGCTGTCTAACAGGGAACGGCGCCAGCCCCCCCTACCCCGAACGAGGGCTTTAGAGCGGCGTTTCGAATTCGCTCTCCGGACGAACGCGTCGCACCGCGCCCTCCGTTTTTACACCTCGCTAAGCCGCGCCGGAGCCCGAGGGACAAAACGAGTGTTCCCCCCCCCCGGCAGATAAACGCGGCTGAGCAGCTCTGTGTTTACACCTCGCTAAGCTGCGCTAAGAGGCCAAGGGACGGAACGCGTTCCCCCGGCAGATAAGCGCCGCTCGACCGCTCTGCCACCCGATAAGCGTGCGCGGACTGAGGGTCGCCGCCTCCCCCGGGGCTCCCCTGCCCGCCCCTATCCGCACGGCTCGGCGTGTTCCATTCCCCTCGATTCGCGGGGGGGGGGGGGGGCACATCGGAAACCCCTCTCTTGCTGCAGAAGCGGGACATCAAACACCCGCAGCGCCCGCTCAGGCTCAGCCCCCGACAAGCCTGATAGCGGGGGGGGGGGGGAGGAACTGCCGGCGGGGCGGGGAGGCGCGGGGGGGGCGGAGTTGGTAGGTTCCGGAGGGGGCTGGCGATCGCGGAGCGCTGGCGCCCCGGCTGTCAGTTCGGAGCGGCGGCGCGAGCGGGGCGGGAGCCCTCGCCGCCCCCTGGTGCCGGAGGAGCCGCCCGCGCCTGCCACCCTCGCCCCGGGCCTCGCCGCGGCCGGCAGGTGCAGGGCGCCGAGGCGGCGATGCCGGCGGTGCAGAAAACGGTGTCCGAGATCCGCTCTCGCGCGGAGGGTAAGTGCCGCCCGGCGCGGAGGGTCGGGGAGCGGGGGCGGCAGCCGGTGTCGCCGCGGCCGCTGCGACGCCGCCCCCCGCAGCTCCCCCGAGCCTCGTCCCCCGGGCTGGGGCGGCGGCGTCCTGGTGCCTCCGGCCGCGCAGCGCCTGCCCCGAGCAGCGCTTGCCGCGCCGCGATGGCAGCGATGTTTTCCCGCAGCGACCGGCTGTTTCCCTCGTCCCGGCGGCTCGGGCAGCGCAGCCCGGCGGCCCCCGTCGGCGGAGGGGAGAGCCGGCCCTGGCCCAGGGTGTTTGTCCTAGGAATAATTCGGGATGCCTCTTCTGTATGGAGTGGGTAGGCAAGGTCCTGCACCCGGGTCGGGGTCAATACAGGATGGGGGGTGATGTGATTGAGAGCAGCCCTGCGGAGAAGGGGGTGCTGAATGATGAGCGCGACATGAGCCGGCAGTGTGCGCTCGCAGCCCAGGCGGCTGTATCCTGGGCTGCATCAAAAGAACCGTGGCCAGCAGGTCAAAGGAGATGATTCTGACCCTCTATTCCTATCTCTCGAGATCCCACCTGGAGTATTGTGTTCAGTTTTTAACATAAGAAGGATATGGAACTGTTGGAACGGGTCCAGAGGAAGGCTACAAGGATGGTCAGAGGGCTGGAGCACCTCCCGTACGAAGACAGGCTGAGAGAGTTGGGGATGTTTAGCCTGGAGAAGAAAAGGGTCTGAGGAGACCATATAGAGATCTTCCAGTACCTGAAGGGGCTACACGAAAGCTGGGGAGGGACTGTTTACAAAGACATGTAGTGGTAGAACGAGGGGGAATGCCTGTAAATTGGAGAGGGACAGATTTAGAGTAGGCATAAGGAGGAATTTTTTCACGATGAGGGTGGTGAGGCGCTGGCACAGGTTGTCCAGGGAAGTTGTGGCTGCCCCATCTCTGGAGATGTTCAAAGCCAAGCTGGATGGGGCCTTGGGCAGCCTGGTCTAGTGGGAAGTGTCCCTGCCCATGGCAGGGGTGGGTGGTAACTAGATGGTCTTTAAGGTCTCTTCCAGCCAAAACTGTTCTATCATTCTATGTCTGTGTACACTGATCATCTCAATCAACATTTTGTGATGCAGGGAGCGTGCCTGAAACCTCCGGACCATGCTGATGTTTTATGCCGAAGGTTTAGCATTGCTTAGCCTTCAGATTGCAACATGCCAAGGACTGCTTTGTAAAAAGAATCACCCCAGTGAAATTATCTCAGTATAATATTTATTGCATACAAACAATAATTAAATTAGAAATCTCTGATTCTAAGGCAGGATCCTGTTGGAACAGCTCTGGTTTTCTTTTGCTGTGGGTAATGACAACAATGTCACTGTAACGATGTGTGCTTCCTAGGGCAGGAGTGCAGGTTTTAGCCCTTTGTGTGATAGTTTTCACAACTGGACCATCACATCAAGTTGATTTTTGGTTTGGTTTTTTTTTTTGCTTTGTTTTGCTATATAGGGAGGTAGAAAGTTTTCTCGCTGTGTCTTCCGTATTCCAGGCAAAGGATTATTTTTTTTTTTTTTTTTTTTTTTTTTGTGCTAGGAGGAGTGTGCAGAAGGGTGGATTGGAAGTAGACTATTCTTTTCTGTTTCTCCCATGTTACATGCTTTCCTCTCCCAAAAGCAGGCTTGTAGGAGGTCTGGCTCTGCCTCTACCTGGGAAATGTTAGCTGGCCAAGAAATAGAAGAATGGATCTTTCTAAGAGGAAAGGAAGAACGTTCATCCTTCCAGGGACACTTTTGAAATGCATTTACAGCCAGAGCAGCCGTGCTGCTGTAACCACAGTGATTAGTGGATGCATATAATGGAACTAGTTAAACGTCCAAATTTTCAGTGCTTAATTTCAGTTCTTTTCCAGTCATTCTTTTCCAGACAATTGGTTTTCACTGCAAGATTAGAACAAATGCATTGCAAAAATTGATGCTCTCTTTAAAATGATTTAATTACAAGTATCTTAACGATTATTAAATGAACAAATGTGGTGGGCCCTAAAGGTAATTGTCTAAGATGTAGTAAAAGGGAAAAAAAAAGATAGATAGCTTGGGTAACTTATATGAAGTTTTCAAGGTTGGATGACTGTAAAACCATTGAATACAAGCTTTAAGAAGTTTCTCAGAAATACTTTCTTTAGGACTGAAAATAGATGTGAAACTCCTTTTAAGAAACAAGTTTTGGAAAGTGACATAGTTTATCATCACAGCAGTGGCATTGTTGACTCGTACTATAGTATTTGTACACTACTTCTTGAAGAACAATAATCTTAGATTAGTGTGATGCATACTAGTTCATTTTATTTATATTTAGTTCAGTTTGTTTATACTCAAGTAATTGACAATGAAAACAATGTCAATGGATCTCTTACTTCCTTTTTTTTTATTTTTGAGATAAATGTATTCCTGTTTATCTACTCCACACACTTGGGCTTTGTGGCTGATGTTTTTTAACAGTTCTTCGTAAGTAAATGTTAGTATATTCTAAAAAAGAGACCCTCAGAATTGTGGCACATGGTTCTCATCCCTAGCATTTGACAGTGACGTAAAGGAACTGTAAAACCCTAGCTCTTACCATCACAGGAGTCTCTTAGACAAGCGCTCTGCAAGCTGGTGATAAGGCTGCCTTCTGAGATCTCCACCGAAGTCTTACCTACAGTGCAGAGTAGGAAATTCTTGTACTGGCAGGGTCTCTGTGTGTTCTTTGGAAGTCTTTGGTAGTACTGTAATCACAAACAGCAGCTTCCATAAGTGCTGTTATGGCATGGACCGTTCCTAAGAGAAGCCTAAGATTTCTCGGGATCTGATAGACAAGCTTAATATTACTTCCTTTGTTCTGGGTTGTTTGGGTTTGGTGTAAACCTCATTTTCTTTCTCCTGTCACTACAGAAACGAGTTTCTGCTTTTCTATGGATTGTGAGCTACCTTATCAGTCTTGATTGTCTTGACATCATCTCAGAACTAAGCTCTCTCTGACATGAAGCAATAGTAATTTATTGTTGTTAAAGAAAATCAACTGTTGTGCTCAGATGAAGTAAACTAAATAAGAACTGTCAAAACAATGCACGCAGGTATTGTTCACAAGAACTGGTCAACAGCAGCACAGAATAATTGACACTGCAGTCTGTAAATAATTACAAAATAAAAATAGTAAGTGTTTCAGCATCTGTAAGACAACATGCTACCTGCATAGAGAAAGGAATTGATTAAAAAGTAACTATTTTCGTGGCCTTCTTCCAAACCTCTGCAGGTTCTTGTGTTCTTTATGGCTGATGAAAGATAACCAGGCATGCTTAGAATCTACTTATGGAAGCTGCTGTTTGTGATTACAGTACTATCAAAGACTTCCAAGCCAGAATTTGCTGTGACTTGAAATTACTGTGGCCTTTAGGCCAAAAAAAAGAGGTGCTGCTTTTAATGTTAATCCCTGGAATAATGCATCTCTGATAGTTTAAGTGTGATAAAAAAAAACCAAGAAGTGACTTAGGTGCACATCGGTTTGATACCTGTAGCACGGTAATAACTACACTTTCTTTTTAAAGGACAGTGGAATGGTTTCTTCAGTTATTATTCTTCACAGTATTTTTTCGTAATTGAATTTTCTAACAACTGATGCTTTGCTATTGTCTGTGTGTGTGTTGTGTTTTTTTAATCACAGAACTTAGGATAGGTTTAGGTTGGAAAAGACCTTTGAGATCATCAAGTCTAACTCTTAACACTGCCAACTGCACCACTGAACCGTGTCCCTAAGCATCACATCCACCCGTTTTTTGAATACCTCCAGGGATGGTGACTCAACAACTTCCCTGGACAGCCTGTTCCAATGCTTGATAACCCTTTCAAGGAAGAAAACCTCCCCTCACACAACTTGAGGCCTTTTCCTCTTGTCCCATTACTTGGGAGAAGAGACCAACACCCACATCCCTACAGCCTCCTTTCAGGTAGTTGTAGAGATTGATAACATCTCCCCTCAGCCTCCTTTTCTCCAGACTGAACAGCCTCAGTTCCCTCAGCGGCTCCTCATGAGCCTCACCAGTTTCATTGCCCTTCTCCAGACATGTTTCAGCATCTCAGTGTCCTCCTTGTAGTGAAGGGCCCAAAACTGAACACAGTGTTTGAGGGGTGGCCACGCCAATGTTGCATACAGGGGATGATCATTTCTCTACTCCTGCTGGCCACGCAGTTTTTGATACAAGCCAGTGTGCTGTTGGCCTTGGTCATCTGGGTACCTTGTTGGCTCATGTTCAGCTGGCTGCTGGCCAACACCCCGAAGTCATTTTCCTCTGGATGGTTTTCCAGCCATTTATCTCCAAGCCTGTAGCATTGCATGGAGTTGTTGTGCCCAAAGTGCAGGACACTAGGCCTTGTTGAACCTCATACAGTTGACCTTGGCCCATCAATCCAACCTCGCCAGATGTTCTTCTGGTCTGGATTCTGTATTTCGTTTTTATATTTTTTCATTTTTAAACTTTCTGAATGTTTGGATCAACATTCTTCTCTTGTCTTGGAACCTTCTAATGGATTACAGAAGGTTGACAAACTTTTTTAATTTTTGCTGTGTGTTAAATGCATCTTTTCAAAGACATCTTCATCAAAACTGTAGCAACTTTCACCAGGAGATATTATGGTGAAAGTATGGGTATGCTTTTGTTGTTTCTGTGATTATTTGTAACCAATATTTTTGCAACAGGCCAGTCTCTGTTATTTTGATCAACAGACTGATTTCATACAAATTCATTTGATGCCAGTGGATCCTGACTCTTCTGGAGGAAGAGTTTCAGCACTTTGTAGCTTCTTTCTGGCAAAGTGGTAAACTTTTATGTAGACCTGAGCACTGATATGTGAGACCTCTTCTTAGGTTAGTCAGCAGTTAAGCTCTAGGTCATAGTTTTGGTTTTTAACATTTCATTGAAGGGTAGCTCTTAAGTTGGGAGGCAGGTGATGTATTGCGCTTAGACTTAGATTCACAAGTGTGGTTTAATGGATGTCCTACTTCATATTCAGAGGTGAACCGTTGAGATGCTTCACATCTTGGATGTAATTTCCTGTTAGGTGCCAGATTGCACTAGGTATTGCACTAGTGGGACAAAACTGCAGTCTTGATTTCTGTCTTTTTGTCTGCAGATTGGTAGAGATTTCAAATGAATGTATAAACTACCACACAGGTTAACATCTTTCCTTGTTGAAAAGCGTATTGCTGTTTAATTTTAGTTCCTGACATTATTTTGGGCCTTTTGATTACCAGCCACTTGTTGTCATAGTCTTTACCCACCTTATGTAAATAAAACAAATTGAAGATTTTCTAGCAGGTCATATTTGAAAGAATGAATATAATTAAATAAAGCTTTTGATGATGAAATCTGTTTATGCTAGATGAGTGGGCGAGACGTGGCAGGAATTGGAAATGCGTTATGATAGTTTGCTGAAGATGCAGAATACAAACAAACCTTGGGAATATGATCGATAACTCTTAGTTGCAGTTCTAGTGAATGCATCATGTGGGGAGACTCCCAGTCACACTCAAAGTGATACTTAGGAATATGGAGTCCTGTAGCTGACAAATTAATGGAAAATTTCACTTACAAACTGTAATACATAGACTTTAAAAACAAAACAAAACAAACTGCTGTAGGGTATGTCTGGCCAGCACACAGACCAGGTTGATGTAGTGTTCTTTGAAGACATTTGGCATGCTTAGAGCGCAGAAGCAGTGCCTGAGCTTTGGCTTGCCTTGCAGCTGTGCCGCAGAGTTCTCTTTGTCCTCAGGCAGTTCTGAAAATCAGCAGCTACTGGGAAAGGAGGGTGTGCCAAATTTCTGGCTAGGCATTGGGCATCTAATAGCTGACCAGGATAGATGCATAGCTACCATGGAGATGAGACACAGGTATTCTGACTCTTGACTGAAGTTCTTGGGTAGGTAATGCAGCCAAGATGTAATGGTATTGTACAGAGTGGTGTTATGGATATTTAAAGAAATGGCATTGTGGGAGAGTAGGATGCAGAAGCTGTGTGTCAAATGTTGAATTAATATTCCATGTCCATTTTTTTAGATATTTTTAGTGATAGTCTTTTGTAAAAGCAGAGTATTTCAAAGAACATTTTATGCCTCTTGTTGCTTAGAAAACATTTCAGTCATTTAAATTAAGCATATTTGCCAGTTGAGACAACATAATAACTTCAGTTATGTATAAGCATTTCAGTATTTTATGTATATACATACAAAAATAGTGAGTGGGCCCCTCACTGCAAGAAGGACATTGACGTCCTGGAGCACGTCCAGAGAAGGGCAACAAAGCTGCTGAAAGGGCTGAAGAGCAAGTCTTCTGAGGCGTCAGTGAGGGAACTGAGGTTGTTTAGCCTAGAGAAGAGGAGGCTGAAGGGAGACCTTATCACCGTCTACAGTTACCTGAAAGGAAGTTGTAGCAAGATGAGTGTTGTTTTCTTCTCTGATGTGACAGGCAATAGGACAAGAGGCATCAAGTTGTACCAGGGGAGGTTCAGATTAGACATAAGGAAAAATTTCTTCACTGAAAGGGTTATCAGGACACCCATTGAGGTGTGGCTGAGTCACGATCCCTGGAGGTATTTAAAAGATCAGTAGATGAAGCGTTTAGAGATATGGTTTAGTAGTGGGCAAGTATAGTTGGACTTGATGACCTCAAAGATCTTTCCCAACCAAGTGATTCTATGAGTCTGTATAAACAAACATACACAAACACTGAGCTTTGTGTGTCACTCTAGTCTGTGTACTCTTAAGTGAATGTATTCTAAATTTTAGGCAGGGAGATGATGAGACATACGAAATTGTCAGAGTTTTCAGAGCACTGTGATGGACCTAAGGCAGGACAACTGGTTTTACTGAAGCTGCAGGATTTAAAGGGTTATTTCTGAGACTCAGAACTTAGAAGTTAAGATTGCTTTTTAAGTGAAAATCGAAAAAAGTTAATTCAAAGTAGTAGGAAGGAGGTGGTGAATGTTTATGAAGCTCCTCAGCACCTTTTTGCTGTCATTTTGATTAAAGAAGAACAAATAAATGCCTTAATATTAATATATGAAAATAAATGTCTATAGCTTAGCAGTCTTTCTAGCACACAGATAATATACAGTGTTTCATGTCTGCTGACATTTGCTTTAACTGTATGATTGTCAATATTTAAGGCTTATACTGACGTGAGTTTTCAAATTAATCCTTTAAAATTAAAGTAGTACATTCTACAAATATGCAAGCACGTTCCATGTTTCTTGAACTTAGTCAGGCTAGGCTGGTACTTTTGACACAATTGCTTCCAGCTAATGCCCACGTGCTGTCACAGGAGCCATATTTCGTGTTTGCTCCTTCATCGAGGAGCTGGACAGAAAATATCCTATAGCGGGGATGGAAGTGTGCTCGCAATGTGATGGAATTGGGCTCAGTCAGGCACAAACATGTGATTGGATGTACACCTGCAGCTTGGCTGAAGACCTTGTCATCTTGAAGATGTACTTATATCCAGTTGTGTCGTAGGGGTACATGTTTATGGAGTTTCGTGCTGCATGTCTTGCATACCCAGTTGTTATGGTTGTCACTCCAAGGAGAGGTAATGACAAGGATAGGAAATGGCATGCTTAGTCTGCCATGTATGCCCTTGTGGTTCCTTGAGGTAAGGAGAATTGTGTGGGTGCCTGTTCAGGTGTGTCCAGTCTGTTAGTCTGTCTGCCCTTCCTCTGAAGGGTCTTCTTGAAATGCACAAGGTCCAACACAAAAAAAAAAAATGACACTGTGCCTGTAATTCTTTTAATTTAACAAAATAAGGAAATCACCTATGATCACCTTCAAAATAGTTCCCTTCTGAATTGACACACAGCTGTATATGATTCTGCCAACGTTCAAAGCAATTCCACAGATCATTTTCTGAAAGGCTGCTGAGGATCTCCATCATTTTTGCTTTCACATCTTCTACCAACAAAAAACGGGTTCCTTTGGGTACTGATTTGATCTTTGGGAAGAGGCAGAAATTGCAGGGAGCCAGGCCTGGTGAGTAGGGTGGGTGCTAAAGCACAGTGTTGTTATTAGCTAAAAACTGTTTAACAGAGAAAGCGTTGTGGACTAGAACACACTGACATTTTTCCACTGAAGGTTAGAAAACCTCTCTATTTGAACACCTGTCCACTCATAGAGAGTGAAGCGATAGAGTTGAGCATTGTCTCATTGTGACAGATTAGAATGTGTTCTATAATCTCTTTGTCTCTCCCCACTCACTCATGGTTCCTGAGCTGCAGGGTTAGTCTTGGGATTTTTTTTGTGTCAGACCTTGTATACTCATTTGAATAGAAGCATTTTGGATGTGTTCCTTTTGGGCGGGTAGGAAGGAAGGAAGTAAAGTAAAGAAATTGCAGTGGATGAATGTGGTAGTGGGGATTTCCTGTGTAGTCATAGTGTCTGCAAATTCTGCATGGCAAATGGCATGAAATTACAAGTTTATACCAAGTCTTTGCACAATATACAGGATCTTGCCCTTTCAGGGAAGTTATGTATGAAATATATTTTCCATATGTAATAGATAAGAGGCTTTCTAGGGGGGCAGTGGGCTGAAGAGTTTTGTGTAACCTGTTTGTAAGCATTTATAGAACATGCTAGCTGTAAGTTTCAATATTTCATGTGTAATTTGAATTATCTATAGCATGCAGATACACTATGATTTATTTATTTGCATTCTAACATCTTTTTTTTTTCCTGTGCAACTTTCTCATTTGGCATACAGAATGAACAGCGCCTGTTTAACGAGCAGCTGTGTACACACAGTTTGTTGTTATTGTTTCAAAACTTTTTGATGATTGATTTATGTCATGCCTTTGTTTACTTTACAAGCTCCAGCCTGAATGCATCACTTAGGCCTGTTGGTCGTCATTGTAATGGCTGAGTGAAAGACAAAACAGTGAAAAGTCTTGAGAGGGAGGAATTCGTTGGTATTCACTTTTACAGATGAAAGTTACGTTGCATGTTGGTAGATTCCTCATAGCTTATAGAAGAATGTACACAAAGCTCAGCTTTCACTGACTGGTGGAGATGGGTGCAGAGGTTGTATTTCAAGTGAAGGCCACACAAAATTAAGAACATACTGATGTCATTTCTCTGGGAATAGTATGGCTAGTGTCTTGCAGAAAGCTGGTAGAATTGTAGGTAAAGAAATTATATGCCATCAACCAGCTTGCTTTCCAAGAATCATCTTCCAGCTCAAGGACCAGCTTCCTGGTCCATCTTCAGTCAGCAAGAAATCAAGCAAAACTGGTGCTGGAGCTGCATAAATAAACTAGGAGCCCCTGACAAAACTGACATGTGAAGAGGGAACATGAGAGCTGGAAGTCAGGGTAGCTGATTAGAGAGGAGTATAGAGGAATGGGGTTAGTAAAGCCGAAGCCCACCTTGGGTTTATCTAGTGAGGGACTCGTAGGAACCTTTCTTGTTCTTCAGATGGAACAGCAGGAAAAGATGACTGTGGAAAATGGGGGCCCATTGCTGAATGGGGCAGAGTACCTGGAGACAAAGTGCATGGAAGAGCATGCAGTACTTAAAGCCTTCTACACTGTGGTCACTACTGACAAGATCAGCCTTCAGGAGCCCCAGGTTCCAGACATAAGAGGGAAAGTCTGGAGCAAGAAAGACTGACCTCAACAGAGAAGGACCAGGTTAGGGACTACTTTAACTGGGATTACATGGGTTCATGGGATTTGACCAGATTCACTCCAGTGCATAAGCAGCTGGCGAGTCTCGCTGTTAGGCCACTCTATGATCCTTGAAAGGTCATAGTGCTCTGGGAGGGTTCCTGAGGACTGGATGACTATAATTGGTCTCACTGTAGGGTAGCTTACATTGGTTTCCTGTGTTTGCTTAGTTTTAATTGTAGCAATGAGTTTTTTGTGAGTATTTCTGAGAGCAGGTAACTTGTGCAAACAAATAGAATTACTAATTTTGATAAGGTAGCTATATTACGCACTTGCTTTTTTAATTTATTGTCATCATTCAGACATCCTCTTGGTAAACTGTTTTTCGGCCATTGAGATGAATGGTTAAACTTTCACTAAGTTTTTAGAAGTATTTTTCCTATTTGTGTGGTTTTTTGCAAACTCTTGATTGTTAACACTACTATAGGATGTGTGCATGTAACAGTAGTTTAAAAGAAGTACAAAGAGGAAAGTGCAGGCACAGTGCAGGAGAACAGATTTAAGTAGCATGAAAAGTATTGTATAAAGCTTGTAGTAAATATCCTTTTGAATATTTGACTTTTCTGTAAATTCAGCAATGAGCAATGTTAAATTTTACATTCAAAACTTGAAACCAGTTTGCTGAGTGATCTCTGTACAATGTAGAGATCTTCTGAGTTTGTAATGCATATTTGTCGGAAAACTGTTATTCATTACAGGTGGCACAGAATTACTGGTAGTACTGGTATACTCGTGAACTTCTTGCTTATGTTGGTGTTCAAATATTTCTCTTAGTGTCTTTCTTTTAAGTTATTTACCTTGATGTAATTCCTGAGTTTTGCAGGTTTGTAGTTCGAGATCGCTCTCTGGGAGAGATGGAAAAATGAATCTTTTCTTCTTTTTGTACACTCACTTCTATATTCAAATATATCAGCAGAGCATAATTTGTACTGCCTTGAAGTGGCACAAGCTATTTAAGTGTACTCATTAATTCAGGAGATCTTACAGTTATTATTCATTATCATATATACAAAACATAATGACTTTATTTCTTCAGATCTAGTTAAAATTATTTAAAAGGCTGAAACTATTGTTTTTAAATGAGCATTACTTGTTATTGTGAGAAATGCAAATGCACTGAGTTCACATTCACAATAGATGTCTTTTTGTCATGAAGTGCCTAGAATCTTGTGTATATAAATATATTTATATGGGAAAATCATATTATGTTTTTACAGGATATGAGAAGACAGATGATATTTCAGAGAAAACTTCTCTAGCTGATCAAGAGGAACTGAGAACTATATTCATCAATCAGCCTCAGCTAACCAAATTCTGCAATAACCATGTCAGGTATTAACTAGTGATTTTGTTGTTACGTACTGAATTTCAGAACTCTGCGTGTTGTGTAGAAAAAATGAAGGGAAGACGATTATTCCACTTCTGCCATTTCCTCTGACCACTAGTTGCAGTCTCAGACTCTGGAGAGGGGAGTGAAGTGGACCAATGAGAGCAGCAGAGATGTTTCATTGATTTATTAATTTATATTTTGTGACCACCTGAGGAACCTGAGTATATATAAGTCTATGGGATCTGATGAGATGCATCCCAGAGTCCTGAGGGAATTGGCAGATGTGGTTGCCAAGCCACACTCCATGATACTTGAAAAGTCATGGCAGTCAGGAGAAGTCCCTGGTGACTGGAAGAAGGGTAGCATTGTGCCCATTTTTAAAAAGGGTAGAAAAGATGAGCCTGAGAACTACTGACCTGTCAGCCTCATCTCTATGCCTGGGAAGATCGTGGAACAGATCTTCCTAGAAGCTATGCTACAGCACATGGAGGACAGAGGGGTGTTTCAAGACAGCCAGCATGGCTTTACCAAGGGCCAGTCCTGCCTGACCAACCTAGTGACTTACTATGCAAGGATGTGATCACATCAGTGGACAAAGGAAAAGCAGTGGGTATCATCTACCTGGATTGCTGTAAAGCCTTTGACATGGTTCCCCACAACATACTTCGCTCTAAATTGGAGAGAGATGGATTTGATGAGTGGACTATTCAGGGGTTAAGAAATTGGTTGGGTAGTTGCAACTTGATGTGGTCCATAATGGAATCAGTGCTGTTTAATAATTCATTCATTATACAGGCAGCGAGATCCAGTGCTCCCTCAGCAAGTTTACATGTGACACAAGCTGAGTGGTGCAGTTGTCACACCAGAAGGGCGGGGTGTCATCGAGAGGGACCTGGACAAGCTGGAGAAGTGGGTCTGTGAGAACCTCATGAGGTCCAACAAGGCGAAGTGAAAGGTCCTACACCCAAGTAGGGCAATCCACAGTTTCAATACAGTGTGGGGGATGATGTAATTGAGGGCAGCCCTGCAGAGAAGGACGTGGGGGTGCTAATTGATGAGAAGCTTTACAGGAGCCAGTAATGTGTGGTCGTAGCCCAGAAGGCCAACCGTATCCTGGGCTGCATCAAAAGAAGCATGGGCAGCAGGTCAAGGGAGGTGATTCTGCCCTTCTATTCTGATCTTGTGAGACCCCACCTGGAGTATTGTGTCCAGTTCTGCAATCCTCAACATAAGAAGGGTATAGAACTGTTGGAATGGGTTCAGAGGAGGACCACAAAGATGATCAGAGGGCTAGAGCACCTCTCATGCGAGGACAGGCTGAGAGATTTGGGGTTGTTCAGCCTGGAGAAGGCTCCAAGGAGACCTTATAGCAACCTCCCAGTACCTGAAGAGGGCCTACAAGAAAGCTGGGGAGGAAGTTTTTACAAAGGCATGTAGTGATAGGATGAGGGGGAATGGCTTTAAATAGGAAGGGGGAAGATTTAGATTAGACATTAGGAAGAAGTTCTTCATGGTGAGCATGGTGAGACACTGGACCAGGGAGCCCGGGGAAGTTGTGGATTCCTCCTTCCTGCAAGTGTTCATGGCCAGGCTGGATGGGGCCTTGAGCAGCCTGGTTTCATGAGAGGTGTCCCTGCCCGTGGCAGGGAGGTTGATACTAGATGACCTTTAAGGTCCCTTCCAACGCAAAGCATTATATGATTCTGTAACCTTCCAAATTTTTAAGAATGGGATGAGAAAGTTGTGGATCGGGAAAGGGTTGCCTATGCAGCTGCACTATCAGCATATCTCTAGAGTATGAATTTGTTCTTCAGCTTTAAGTTCAGCTGAATTCCGGTTCAGCTTTTGGCTTTGAACATATTTGTGGTAGCTGGATGCCCATGTAGACATATTTCTCCTGAGCATGACATTGTTTTTACTTTGGAAACTGTCTTTCTCAGTCAACCAGCTGCAAAGATGCTGTGGTTGGTTATGAACCTACTTTTGAATTTTGATTTTGGATTTTGGGACTCTGATAATGACTTACGGTGTGGGAGTTTTGTTAGTTTATGTTGAATTTTAAGTAATACACTGAATACTTATAAATAATGTATATTGAGATCTGAGAACATCTTCAGTTCTGTTGTTAAAATTCGAAGTAAATAAATGGCAAAGATATCCCTGTCCCATGTAGACGTGTTTTTCTGAAGGTATCTTAGATAAATGCAGAAATTTCATAGGCATTGAGAATAACTGGGGGGTGAGGGGGGTAGGCTTGAGACACTTCATAGTGCTTTTTGTTTGTGTATGCCACCTGCCTTTTCTATCTTTCCCTGTGTTTCTTGATGGTGCTGAGCTTTTTGCAGGATATATTCATTTCGCTTTTAAATTGACTGATTTATGCAATGTTAAATTAAACATTATTAACATTAGAAGGAGTTAAAATGCTCTTCCAAGTCTTTAGCCTCTAATGTTTTTGCGTAATTATTTTCAGTTTTGCTGCTTTAGGACTGTAGATGGTAGCAGTCTATTCTTAAACAAATGTAAGGCTGGCAAAGACCTGGGCGTTCAAACATTTCATGATGATGGCTTAGCAGAGATCATTATGCTGAGATGAACTGTATTCTGTTCTTCCAGCCTAGCAAAACTTAATATCCAATATTTGTCAGGTTTTTCTAGAAAAAGTGAACTATCCGTTCAGTGAAGGGTATGGGGATTTTTATCTTTTAATCGAATTTTATAATTTTAATAATTTCTTAAACACACCATTTGACTTCAGTTGATTCTGTCGTTGATTTTTTTGCATTGAATAATGCGAAGTCATACCCAGTGCAGAAGCTCTGCAGTGACTCAGTCCTCTTTTAGCACCCTCCTTGTTATGCTTGTCATACTTCTTTCCCCAAGAGTTTTGACCAGACTGGAGCCTTTGTACAGAGCTGCCCACCCAGCATGCCAGGTAGGGTGCCTCTCTGGGCACACAGCTGCAGGCTGGGGGCCTGCCTTACCTTCTCCCTCAATGGTGGTGCAACTACCTAGCTGCAACCTTCTCTTTCTTCCCTTTCCTCATTGCCTGTAATTGAATAGCAGCAGGGCTTAACTGCTTCCACAGAGCAGGCAGAGCTGGCACAGGAACTTACTGCCTCAACACGGAAGCTTTCACAACAGTTAGCTGGTTCATGGGCGCCTGCAGGACTCTCTCTGCAGAAGTCTTTCAGTTTCTCTTTTCGCCAAAACAAATCTTTGCTGGCACAGAAATCACAAAAGATTATGGTTTTTTGAAAGCTTGTGTAACTGAGAGGAAAGGAATACATTTGAAGAATTTTTTGTATTGTAGTAATAGCACTTTTTTTTTTGTCTTTTTCTCAGCACTGCAAAGTACAACATAATCACATTCCTGCCAAGGTTCCTTTATTCCCAGTTCAGAAGAGCTGCTAATGCATTTTTCCTTTTTATTGCACTACTTCAGGTAAGATCAACAATAAGATGCTAATGTTTGAAACTTGTTGAGGGAGCATTTATACCATAGACAGTATTTTGCAGAGATGCTGAGGTTTTGTGTGGTTCTTTCTGAGCTTCTTAGCCTCGCAGAATAGCTGAACTGTATAAACATATTTACGATAAATGTTTGGGTTTGTAGTTTTTCTTATACTCCTTGGAGATAACACAATACATGGACAGATTTTTCTGTAAAACAGGTTAAGTCTAGCTGGAGTACTGTCAGGCGAAAAAGAATGTTGTGGCAAGAAAATCCGATTTAAAAGTATCTGGCATAAGCAGAAAAATGTTACCTGTGGTCAGCATTTCTTTTAATGGAGGGTGCTGTCTGGGAACCTGAAGTTATGAACTTTAATCACAGAATGGCAGGTGTTCGGAGGGACCTCTGGAGAACATCAAGTCCAACCTCCCTGCTAAAGCAGGTTCATGTACAACAAGTTGCACAGGAACATGTTCAGACAGGTTTTAAATATCTCCAGAGAAGGAGATTCCACAGCCTCTCTGGGTAGTCAGTTCCAGTGTTCATCACCCTCACAATAAAGTTTTTCCTCATGTTCAGGTGGAACTTCCTCGGTTCCGGTTTGTACTGATTGCTCCTTTTCCTGTCAGTGGGCTCTGTTGAAAAGAGTCTGGCCACATCCTCTTGACACCCACCCTTTAGGTATTAATAAGCACTGATAAGATCCCTTCTCGGTCTTCTCTTCTGCAGGCTAAACAGAGTCAGGTATCTCAACCTTTCCGTGTAAGAGAGATGTTCTAGTAGTCTTTTTTGAGGGGTAGGAATTGCAGCTGAGGAGGAATGATCATTTATTCCTGGAGTGTAGCAGATAAGGAGTAAAGCTGAGCCTTGGTGAAGATTAACAGCAGGGGAGTCCAGTATCGTAGAAGCTGTCTCCCGTATCCCAGGTGGCTCACTATGCTGGTTAGGAGGAAGGCACGCTGTCTTTTCTGTACTACCGCTGTGGCTTTATTCCCTATGTGTGTAAAGGACTGTATCCCTGAGCTAGCTTATTGAGACTTGTGCCTGCTCTAACAAAAATCTAGATTTTAAAAAATAGCTGTAGTTTAAAAATATATATTTTAATTCAATTAGAAACACAGGGAAGAAAGGTGAATATTCTGCAGGCAATGAAACCCCTGAAAGCAATTGCATTGAACACTATGCTATTTTAAATGCAGATGTTGTTTTATTGTATCATCTTCTTTTGAATTGAAGACAATAAGACTCTCTTGGAAGTAATCAGCATCATGTCTAGAAAGCAAATCCAGTTGCTTTGTCTGCATTTGCACAGAAAGTACTGTTTCTTGTATTAAAAATGTTTTCAACCAGCAATGTTAACAATTTTTTTCTCTCTTTTATTTTTAATAGCAAATACCAGATGTATCACCAACAGGCCGTTACACAACATTGGTCCCTCTTTTATTTATTTTAGCTGTAGCTGCAGTGAAGGAGATAATAGAGGACATTGTAAGTATTTACCAGCAATATTTTGTAAATAGCTTTAAAATTTTTCATTCATTACATTACAAAAAATTTGTTGAATAATTTTGTGTTGAATCCTTCTTGCCTTCTGCATGCTTTTGAAAGCTTCTAAAGCTACTTCAGAAGATTAAGTCTTTAGAATATGGTGTTACAATTTGAGAGTGTGTTTACTACATATAAAACTGACAAGAACATGGTAAACAGTGACTTTGGTGTTTATTGTATAGTTTCTAGTCAAACACTTCTCAGTGTGAACTGGAACCAAAGACTCCACAGAACCCACTCAAGTCCAGAATATTTCCAATTTTCTCAAGCAAGGGCTCAGCTAAAATAAGATTGGAAGCTACTGAATTAATCTTACATGGAATCTATTTTAAAACCAAATAACCTTTAAACATTTATTTGGTTAGAAAAATCCTTTTTTTCTTTCTGCATGAGAAGGAGCAGAATCCTTTAGTCCCATTATTTATACTTGTGAGTTGGGTTTAAGCTCAACTGTGAATGAGATACTAGATATGACGTTTCATAGAAAAACTGGGAGATCTTGTGGCTTTAGTCCAGTCCATGAAGAAAGTAGGATTAAAAAAAAAAAAAAATGTTCCAAGGATCCTTTTTATTTTTTACATCTTTCTTTGAGGTGCGTTTAAAAAAAAATAGGTAAGCCCTCAGGAACTCAAGAGCTCAGGTTCTCAGAAGCTGCATAGTCTCAAGCATCTTCACTTGTCCTCCATAACTGAGGCTAAATGGATTTTTGTTTCATGACTAAATAATTCCTAGACTTGTCTAAAAAGTGTCTTAACTTACTATTGGAATTATAATGTCACACTTTTTGTATATTTAGAATACTGTATTTGGTTTAATACACGTTAGATGAATGATTATATGTCACTAATGTGCTGGTTTTAAAGTTTTAAAAGTAGGTTTTCTCGAGTTGTCAAATCCAGTTTCAAATCTAGATACATGCATCTGATACATGTTTTTATTTCAAAAATCACATGCATAAAATCCTTTGTATCGTTGTTGTGACTTTGCACAGTTTTGTAGACAGCAAGGGCAATAGGCCTTTTTAATTTTTTCCCGTCGCTCCGCTCCACTCCAGTGCACTTTACTGTTAGTCGCTCATGTCGTGGTGCTAAGTGTGATCTGCTGATATCTGATGGCCCAGAACATATGTGGAACGCTGTCCTTGTTACGCAAGTACTCCCACCTATGCCAAACTTTGCTTAGCTCTCTCTAGCTAGCATTTGTGATAGTCATTGTTTTGCTTTCTTCTGAAATTGAATGAAAACTTCAAAAGAGCTAGGATATTGTAATGACAGAAGCTGTGGGTAGGGGAAGGAATTTCAGGCTCTGTTTAACTTTATACAGATTCTGGGGTATTCTGAGTACCTTCCTGCTTTCTCTTCACTTTAAGTTTATGGTGGAACTTGTTTCTCTAATTTGCGTAACATAACTGAGCTTTAGATGATGTCTTCTCTATCTAAGGAATTAGTCTTGATGGCTTACCAAATCGCTCTAGATGCCAAGAATTTCTTCATCCTCTCTTGTTCTCTTTTAGTTCAGCAGATGTGTGGAGGACAAGAAGTTAGATACATAATATCACTGAGTGCTTTGTCCACTAAAGGTGCAGTGCTCCCGATTTTTGATATTGCAGGCTGTTCTCTTGATTTTTGGAAAGGCGCAGGTACTATAGTCTTTCTGTGCCTACGAATAGTAGGCTTCCTGGGAGCATCACGTTTATTGTGTTTGAGCAGAGCTGTAATGCATGTGCAGAAACATGATCAAGAGGAAGAGTGGTGTGGTGCACAGCAGCTCTGAAGTGGGGGGTGGCTGGCTCGGCACATACTGCCTTTCCTGCTGATACAGCTGTACCTCTGTGAATGGATGGTAAGCAAGATATATTGTCCCTCTGGGTTGTATGAAGCTCCTGGCCTCCTGAGTTAGGTGGTCCTGTAAGAGACGATGTTTAAGTTAAATGTTTTTGTTCTGTTTTGCATTTCTGCTGTTTGCTGCCCAATAGTCTGCTTCTCCTTAAATGTCCTTATTGCTTTCTTTTTACATAAACAAAATACCTTTAAAAAAAAAAAAAAACATAAAATTCAATCTGTGTTCTTTCAGATATTTTTAACCATTCTGCTGTTAACACTTACAGACTTACACCATCTATTGGTGTCTAGGCAAATATAAAATTGAGGCCACTGCTACTGTACAAAGTACCCTTTTTAAAGTTATTTCATCCACTCACTCTTCTTTTGTTATTTTTTTTCTACCATTTGCTCTTTGCAACTTGAATTGTACGCTTTGGCGTGGCAGGGGGTAGACAAGGAACAGGTTTAGGGTTTTTTGCATATATTAGCTAAAGCAGTAAAGTTCATGTTTTAATGTACTACAGAGGTAGCTAAAGGCGATTCAAATACTATTTTTCTTTCTGTTAAGTTTGCATTGCCTCAGCATATAGTTAATTTCCTGCTGTAAGTAGTTGAAACTCAGTGAGACGAAGGAGCTGATTAGGAGAATTTAGCTGCTGGTTTAAAGGCTGTACGTTTGGCTGTGCGTGTGTATATATAAAAATTTAGCTGATGGTTACTTCATGAATTTCTTACTTGCACAGCTGAGTTTCACAGACTGTAGTCCAAACAAAACAATTTGCTTTGATTTTGTAGTCAAACAGGTAGGAAATTTAACGTTGCCTACTAATTATATCGTGCAAGAATATCTGGCTGACTCTGACAGCTGTACTTCTTTTCCTGAGAAAGCTGACCGCTTGCTGCATAGTAAAATACTCAGTGTGTTTTTTGCCTTAACCTTGAATTTTCATTGTTTTAGTTTCTTTACACAGTGAGATATTGAAGATCTCCAGGAATAGTTATCTTCATCTCATACTAAAGCAAGATATCCATAGCAGTAAATATATTTATCAAAGTAATACTTTCAGCTCACAAATCAAATGCTTCTTTTTTTGGAGTGAAATCCCAAGAAGAAGATATTGACAGAAGGCATTACTCATGAACAGCATGTGTGTGCTAGCAAAATCTGTGACATGTAGTGCTAGATTATCAGTTGTTTCCAGTGTTTTTCACCCATGATAGTTCAGAAAGCAACTGACTTTAAAATATTATTTTTAGAGCTGAAGGAGGCTCTCCCTGTGAATTTATACATACCTTCATTGGTCAAGTTATTATACCTTCCCATTAATTAAAGGTTATTTATCTGTGAAATCAGCCAACTTTTTGAAAGGAGAATGTGATGATAATCTGTGAAAATCAAGTAAAAAATAATACCTTAACCTAGTCTTCGTGAAGTTATAAAGTAGCCTTTTAAGAGATGCTAGCTTGAGGTTATACCAGCATTTTGTAAGAAATAAAGCTCCTAAGTAGCTTGACTTATTTTTCTTTCAATTTGCAAGGTTGCTTCTGATTTCCTCAAAGGCATGAATTCTGTATCTCTGTTCAAAAAGTTTACTTAAAACAGTTGATTCTGTTTTAATTAATTTTCAATATCACGTTCCTGCTCAGGAAGAGCAGAGATCATTACTTTTAAATAGTGTGTTTAAACTAGTAGTCTCCTAAGGTTTTTGTAACTAAGATGAGTTTGATGATACCTTGAAAATGCTGGTGGTTAACTGCATCAATAGATTTCTGTCATAAGGTTGAAAACAGAGGGGAGGGATAGCATAGCCTGGTTAGGGTGCAGGAGGGAGGTTTGTTGATTTTTGGTTGTTTGTTGATGTCTGCAGGCGCTTAGGTGTAAGTGAAGACATATGTTTACACAGTTGTTGCTTGACTTCAGCTCTGCATGAGACACTTGTATGAAGAATGGTTCCAGGATCTTTGCTCTGATAGAATAATCTCCGAGTTCTAGGAAAGGACAAAGTTATGGCACACAAATACCCTGCTTCCTTATATAAGGAACTTGTTTATATAGCGAATGCCCACATGAGAGGACTTTTTATTACAAGACCATTAGCCTGGAACTGGTTGTCACCTCCCTTATGATCATAACTATGCAAGTAATCCATAGTCCTTTTTAAAATGTTTTTTACATCCATTTATTGAATTGATGAGTGGGTGAGGGTAAGAGATGTGGTTTGATCTTAAATGTGAAAGCTTTATCATGTCAACAGAAGTGTCTAACCACTGTGCATTTTTAATTTAGAAAAGGCATAAAGCTGATAGTGCAGTGAACAAGAAACAAACTCAAGGTAAGAGACATTTTTAATTGTGGTTTGCAGAGGTTTGATTTTTATGTTTTTTTTTTTGGTAAAGAATACTAGTGTAATCTGAACTGCTGACAGGTAGTTGAGTGTGAATTTGCTTACACGGAGAACTTAAAAATTTGAAATCTAAACAGTTGAAATAACAATTTTACAGTCACATTAGCACCACAAAATGGAATGAAATTTATGAAGTTCTGAAGAAACTTTAACAGTTACTCATTTAACACAAGTGATGCTGTAAAAACTACTGTATTTAGTGGGCCAAAATTGTGATGAAAAGTCTATACATATCTAACTACAGGAATCGTAATTTTTTTCAAGCAGCAAATCTTGAATAATTTTTGAAAACTGCAGTTGGAGGGACAAGTCGTAAAATGGAACCATGGATAAAGATGAATAGATTTTTTTTGGTTTTGTATTTTTTTTCGTAATATGAAATCTATGTAATGGTTTGATTAGAGACAACCAGATATTTAGCCAGTGTACTCAAACCAAAACTTTGGAATGTATTTTTTTCTTATTAAAGATTTTAATAAAGAAAAGAAGGATTAAATCAGAGAGTTATTTTAGCTCAGAAAGTGAGGGAGATGTAGTCCTAGTTTAGTAGTGTTTAGTATGTCCTATACACACTTGTCAGGTGGGAGGTCCATATTTAAGTTCCTACTTCATTGCTCTTTAACTTCTCAAATTACCCGTTCTGACGTAGGTCTCTTTTGATAGAGCTGATGCTGTTTTTGTAAACAAGCGGAGGAATGATGGTCATATGAATTTAATTGTAGAAAGTATGAAGTAATACCGGAAAGAGGAGAATCTTACATGGACTCCTTTTTAAATAAATAACAAACATAATCTTAAGAGTTTTTAGAGAGGGATGTAGTCATTGACTAAAGACAGCCAGAATTGTTTTGCACTGCTAACCACTGGAAATGTCTCTAATATTAAAACATAATTTTATGGCCTACCTTAATTGTACATAAATCTTAGTTTACTGCAAAATTTGTGGGGGTTAGAGGCGTAAGATACCTCATGAAACCACTGAGCATGTAGTTCAATGGGAGCTATGGAGAGATTAGGACAGGGAGACAAATCTGCTGACTGAAGGCACTGGGAACAGAAATGTTCAGAGAACAGGCCTGGAGAAACAGATAACCTCTTAACTATACATTTAGGAAAAAAAAAAAAAAAACAAACCAAAATTGTAACGTAGGCATCTAAAATTCTTTCATCAAGTATTCATAGGTTTTGAGATTGCAACCAACGGTTTTATGTAGCAGTGAATGTTAAAGTACCTTTTCAGGTTTTTTTATTCAGAGTTTACAAAGTTTCAAATTAATGAATGACTTGTTTTACTGCCTTTCCTGCCTCTTCTCGTTGGTGACCTCACATTAAGCTGCTCACATTAGGCTAGGTGACTGTTCCAAAAATTCCTGAATGTTCTGTGCATGCGAAAGAGCACCTTGGAAGTTGAAAGTGTATTAAGGATACATAAAATATTGCTAGCACTGAGAAACGAGTTTCTTAAGCTAATGGAGGATTCACACAAATACTACATCAGTTACAGTGTACTGTCAAAACAGTGTTTAAATGTTTTGTCAAATATGGTCTATTGTCAAAGCAATAATTAAAAACTTAGTTGGTGTGGTACACTTTTTTCATGTGTTCAGCAGTTCTGTAACCCTGAAAAGTAGAGATGTGCATAGTATGTTATAGATCTAGCTCCTCCTTTGGTTGACACATGCATGTGTAGATTCTGTATATGAGTTTCCCTTCATCCATCTGTTCCTGAAGGACTATCAGTCTCTCAGTTAACCTTACGTAATTAACTATCTGAATTTCCACTACTATAAAAAACCTTTTGTAGAGATTTTGATTGATTAGGCTGCATTAGGTATGATTTTTGTTACCTCAGGCTGCAGGCATGTACAGCAGCATACAGTCTGACACTGACATGTTGAAATGGGCATTTCTGCACTGTGGTGAATTAGTCCTCTGTAGGGCAGATGGAGCATCCTTTTTAAAGTTAGTTGCTGGTGTCATCTGAAAAGTGGGAGATAACAAATATGGCATCTGATAAGGAATCTAATACATACCTGTATACTGTGGTTAGAGTGTACAAATGTAAAATTGTCTTTCTTCTTTTTCTTTTTTTTTAGTACTACGAAATGGCGCATGGGAGATTGTCCACTGGGAAAAGGTGTGTGTTCATGGTAGTGACACTTAATGCAGATTTAATGTTTGCTTTATTTCTCCAAATAGTTGTCATTGATAAGAATTAACTGATATAATGGGAAATGCATAATGTTTCATTTTTTATAGTTTGTTAATGCTTGTCCCTCAAAACATACTTTTAAGCCAAGCCAGTTCTGATGTTATGAGCCAGACAAAACTGCCATTAAATGGTGGTCTTTAAGTTCAGTGGAAAATAACATGAATGATATGACTGACTTGAGAGTATTCACCTATGGCAAAATTATACAGTTGCGTAGTGTTTGGTGTGTCGAGGAAGAAAGTTCTTTCTGGAAACTAGTTACTTTTTGTGTTTGCTGAATTTCTGTGGCTTAAACCGTGAGAACTTTGAAGACTGTTATGCAGTGGTTAGGAAAGGTCTTTTAAAGGTAATTTTGAATGACAAAATGTTATTCTGCCTGTCTAGTCCCTTAGTTTTTTTGTTTTCCATACCTGAACACTTGAACAAAATTTGATCCACAGTGATTTGGAAGCAAAGTTCAGATGAGATTGGTTTATACTTTTGGCGAAGCAGGGATAGGAGATATAGCATGCTGCAACAGAACAGCGGTCTTACAAGACATTAATTTCTTCTTTAACTGAATTTCAGTCTCCCAATAAAATATTTCACATTACATAGCAAAAGTAAAGAACTGCATAGGGAAAGTCAGGATTAGGCCTATTAAAGAATACATTTCCAAAGAATTCCAGTGACCTTTGAGTACCGAAGACCTATAGGCTTCTCCAAGTGTGTGAGTTTCTAACAAATTCAGTTTGTGAGTTTCTAAAACCATTCGGCAGGTAGATATTTAATGTGCTTAAAACAAAGGGATAACATATTTTGTTTGAGACCATTAACCAATTCCCAGTTTTCTTTCAGGTAGATGTTGGAGATATAGTTATAATAAAAGGCAAAGAGTATATACCTGCTGACACTGTACTGCTCTCATCAAGGTAGAGATGCCACTGATGCTTATAGTGTAGAGGCTGGTTTCTCTACCCTGCATTTATTTATTTATTTGTTTGTGATTGCTCCAAGGAAATAAGGAATAAACAAAAACCCTGCTGTTCTGAAGTACAGTCTTCTGTTCGTTTAAGCATTTATCATTTCAGGCAGTATTTCTTTAAACTGTGACAATTACAGTTTTAAAATAACACTGGCATTTGATTTACCCCTATGAAAAACTTACATGCTATTTTATTATTGGATGTAATACAAAAAAAGGCTGATTCCCTCTCTAAAAATTTGACCTCAGCTGCCATATTTAACCAGTTTGGCATTTTGATATGTACCTAACAACCTGCATCCTATAAGTAAATTTAAATGGATATATTACAGAGAAAAGAAATGTTTATAATGGATATAGTCACCAGTTTGATAGCTGAATCAGGGAGAAAAGTGAACATGAGATGTATGCCATCAAATTTAGCACTATCTTTATAATCTGAATATTCACTTTATTATACTCTAGATATTATGAATAATTTCAGCACTGAAAGCAAGACAAATTACATATATAGACAGCATGTAATGCTGTGACTGTTTTTACATGGACAATCAGAGGTTGTTTATCATCATTTCCTTGGACAGATTTATTTAAGAATTCCACATCTGTGGAAGATATACATTTTTCAACATCTATTTGATCAGGTCAATAGACAATATAAACTAAGATTTATTTTTTTTAAATTAAGATTGGTTAAATATGATCAATTGTAATTTGATATATTACTGTATGTTTACAATTCAATTTCCATATTTTTTTCTGGCAGAAAATTTTATTTTATTATGTGTGATTATGTATTAGGTATAAACCCTCTGATCCCACTGAAGTTAATGAATGCACTCATATATACAATTAATAACACCAGAATCTTATGTGTTTCTGTGACAAACGGTGGTGGAATCTAGTACACTGTTTATTTCAAGTTCCATTATATCTCAAAATTAAGTGTACCTGTTTCTGAAACACTTATCATAATTATCTGGCAGTTACTTTACACTTCATAATAATACTGTAAATTTTCCCCACAGTCTGTCTTCAGTATCAATGTTTGTTGTAACTTCAGATGTTTTTGTATTGAGGATCCTCGATAAATTTTTTATTTCTGCATTTCGAGAAGCATTTATAAATTTCATTGGTGCTTCTCCACGAAGATCTTCATAGGCAATACACCATGCGTCAAAGAACACTTGTTCTATTGGCCTGATTATAGCTTGTGTCATGCTAACCTTGGTGTTCTCAGTTGAAAGAGATTACATCCTCTCAGAGCAACTTTTCTATAATCTTCCTGAGTAACCTTCTAAATTTGAGTCTTTGCGTAGGTGTCTTCACTATTCTGCCCTTTTGGATTTGGAGGACACTTGCACCATAGTGTTCTTCAGTTGTAGTTGGCACACAGAAAAATACCAGTTGCCTCCAAAGCCATCTATCTGAGCTTTTTCCCTCCTGAAGGAACCCTACATCACATGTTGATAGATTGAAATAATAGTTGGCTGCTACTGGACTTGTCAGGACTGTTACCTCTTTGCTTAACTTCATTTTACTGCCCTTTTTCGAACACGCTCTCCCAACTGTGAGCATTACTCGCCTTGAATTTTACTGTCAAGTTTTTTTCTAGGATCCAGTTTGCAATGAGGACTTTTTGAATCACGATTGCTTTTCTGGGCCCTGTTCAGACATTGCTTCCTGCGTAAACTTCCTTCTCGGTTAGAGTCCTGTTGCAGCCCTCTTTCCAGGAGAGAATCCTGTACTACTACCTTTAATTCTGCCTGCATGCTGGCATGTGCTCTCCTTCTCTGCCTCTCATCTCCACATGGCCATGCATTCTCCAGGAAAACAGTCTCGTCAGTTTTGCTTTCCAGGTGTTTATCGATGCCCGGTTACATTTTAGGTTTCAATAGCAATGCGAACCTGTGGGCCTGGTTTCAATTCAAACTAATAATATTTGGTTCTTTTTACCAGCAATAACAGTTTCTGGAGAATAACATCCTAATTATTTTAGGAAACTATAATCTCTTACTGTGCAAGGACACAAACCTCTGAGATTTAATTCAAGTTGTTTCTTGCTAGTTCAGTGTAAGTTGAAATTTACAGAGCTGAAACAAAATACAAAGTGATTTGCAGTGTGTCTGCATAGAAAGGTCACCTGATTTTTTTCTGAAAAGATGGTTGAAAATCTTTTGTTGTGGCTTTTATATTTCTAATTAATGTGTGGATTGGCTAAGAACTTGAAATTGTGAAATGAGTGGTGAAATAAGCATAACAGCATTTTATTTTCACTGTACAATATCAGTGTGTTTTGCAGGTTAAAACTGGTGCTTTGCAATAAAACAGTCTACTCAAGTAAAATGAAAATATTCTAGCTCTTTTTTTTCTGACCTGATTAAAATAGATTTTGAAAAAATAGTCATCAGACATTTTTAATTAACATGTATTGTTTGTATAATAATTTCACTCTGTCTTTTTATCTTTATTGTTTGTTTGTTTTGGTTTGTGTTCCCCCTGCCCCCCATCACTTCTTTTTCTGTTCTAATCATTTTCAAACTGGGATATGTAGGTGGCAGTAGGGGAAGTAGTGAAAGTGACCAATGGGGAGCATCTCCCAGCTGATCTCATCAGTCTGTCATCAAGGTTAGAACAAATGAGTTGCACAGGATACGTGTGCAGTGCGTGGGTCCTCATACACCAAATATGAAGAACACTGCCATGCTGATAAATCTTAGCTTTGCTGTTCTTTTTTTTTTTCCTTGCCAAAACCTAGACACTTATAAAATTAGAAAGGGTTTGATTGATAAAAGTGTGGATCATTAAAGTGTAAATACACAATAGCACTCCAATAAATTAAAATTTAAGTCCTCTTTGTTTTTACAATATCCCCATGAAATTTTATTGGACAAATTGTTATTGAATAAACACACAGTAAAACACCAGGATAAATATGTGTTTAATTGCTTAGAGGAATTAAGACTGTATGTGTTTAAACCAACCCAATATTTTCAGCAAAGAATATAGTTTAATGTTGGTAGGACTGGTGGAGGACCCTCTGCACAGATTTGAATGTTGCACAATCTCTGCTGCATGCAGTGACAAAAGCAGCACTATTCTTGTGTGTTGTGACAAAATGCATGTTTCTTAGACACGCCAGCTTTATGCTCTTGTCTGCACTATTAGGGCACTTTGTTTTTCTCTAACAAATCAGTGGGCCTGCCTTGATCTAACTCGCTTATTTACTGTGGAGGTCACTGCTCTCTGCTAGAGTAATTACAGTTAAGCATGTGTCTCACTTCAAACATGTTTGCTGCCTTAGTCTGTTTTAAAAGTGCTTCACAAAAATGTTGTTTGGTTTTTACTATTAACTAATAAAAATGCTAGAATTGTAGTAATGTTTTCTAAAGGTGATTCCATCCAAATGGTCTAAACAGAAGTTATTTACATTTTTAGAAAAGTTTGTCAAGAAGAAAATGGTAGCCTGAAAAGAATTTAGTATGATTATTTATTATATTTTAATGCTTTGCTTTACAAAAATGTTAGAATAACATACCGAACTTTATCCTGCAAACATTTTAAAACTCACATAAGAATCTCTTATCAGTAGTCATTGTTGTATTGAGAAAGCAAATTTTTAAAAAACACTTGATGATTCAATTTCATGTTAAAAAGGAGGAAAATGTTAGAAGCTTTAAAGTAGTGTAGAGAGCAAACAATTATTCTCTTAAGTTGTAAGAGATTTTGATGATTCATCCTGTTCTTTACAGGATCAAAACTTATTCCTATCATAGAAATAAATAGTAGTTGTTCTGTCCTCATGCCCAGAAAATGGAAACTGAGTGGGTGAATTCAGAAATCCTGACCTGATAGACGTGTTCTTGTTTACTCTGCTTGTAGGAAAATAATTTTGTCCTTCTGTACCTCTGTTTTCCTAGTTAACACTTCTGTAATGGTTGTAATGTTTTAAAACTTAAAAGTATTTTGCAGAATACTGCTGTTACGCTCAAAACAAAAAAGCCTTTTATCAGTATATGTCAAATAGATGAACTATTCAAGTAGTAATGTTCTGCATCAAATCAAAACTTATAATTTATGAAAAAGTTTTTAAATTGAATAAAGGACTGATATATTTCAAAACTCTTTTCTTATCCATAATTTAGACCTTTCTGGTAAAGGATTTATTTGCAAATATACTTTCACATCTAAACTACTGCTGCCTACAGCAGTTGGCACTACAAATGTACTGTATTTGTGCCTGTATCTTAATCTCATGTGAAAACAAAGAAAGCCTACTATGTACAGGATTTTTAGCAGTGTTCCATCTAAGAAGGTAGGTTTTGGCAAACTTTTGTGGAAATGTAAAATACTGTTGGTTTTACGGATAGGCTGTAAATTTCTAGTACTGAAGATTTGATAAGGAAAAAAGAAATTACATAAATAACTATTAAAAGATTACAGAAAGTTCATGGATTTTGACATTATTATTTAAAATTAAGGATTTTTTTTTCTTAATAGTGAACCACAAGCTATGTGCTACATTGAAACATCTAACTTAGATGGTGAGACAAACTTAAAAATTCGACAGGTAGGAATTTCTTTTTTTGAGGATATTGCTAATATTCTTTTTATTACTGCTTATAAAGCATATTTTATTCTATTAATGGCCATTTTGGAAGACAGATTCCGTTATTGACATCATGAAATTTTTATTCGATTAATTAAGGAGAAGGAACAAATGGTTATTCCTAAGCCATACCTTGCATGTTGTTTCAGGGTTTTTCAGTGGGAAAATAGGTAGAAAGATGTGTAGTTTGGGTATCAGTTTTGTTTCCAGTGGACAGATCAATAAGGGGAGGGGGAAGCCCTACAGAAAGCAACTGATAGTGCCAGTGTTGTCCTTGAGGGGAGGGTGGGCAATAGCAGTTTTGACTGCACTGTCTCAAAGGAGGGAGATTTTTGCTGAGTTATACGATTGGTTGTGACCCTGTCTCCATAATAATGTTTTAAGATACCAAGGTGAATTTTTCCAGCAGTGTTACAATGAAGTGTAGCAGTCCCATTTTGTTGCCATGGGGATACTAGTTTTCTGGTTTTGCAGATTTACAGTAGGTAAATTTGTATATTGGAAAGTGGGTTTTAATGTCATTATAAACTATTTTTGTTTACAGGGTTTGCCACTAACATCAGATATAAAGGACATAGAAAGCTTGATGAGACTTACAGGCAGAATTGAATGTGAGAGCCCAAACCGACATCTCTATGACTTCGTTGGAAACATAAGGCTGGATGGGCATGGGTATGTAAATCCAGGGAAGACAGTCTCAGTAGATTCAATCTAACAGTAGGTAGCTGCACCTTCTTAAAATACTCAAGATTTAAGGCATGTCTTACTCTGTTAAGAGCAGAGAGGTAAAAAGCTTTTCTGATTTATTCTTTATTAGACTTTATTCTTTAAAAAAACTTGACGGGTAAAACCATACTTCTGATGTCCATAACTTGAGTTTTTATACTAGTTGACCTTCCTAAAGTAGTAGCCATTGATAATAGAAGGGTGTGCTAATCAGATTCTAGTAGTTCTGGAATATGTACTTAGTAACTCACTGCTTAAGCATCTCATTACTTGCCAGCTAAATTTCTATTGTAGAAGTAGTTTCTTGGGTGGGGGTTTGTTGTTGGGTTTTTTTACTGTTGTTCGTTGTGTTTCTAAGTCTGGAGTGGAACTGAGTCCATCGCTATATACCTCAAATTCTTCTAATGTGGTAGCTGAAAGGCATTTCTTAGCTTAACCTGTTGAAATTATGTTTCTCTAACAATAGATAGCCTTAATGTAATTGCAATATGTATATACTTGTAGAAATGCATCAAAAATTCTTAAAATACTTAAGTGCTTACCAAATACTGATATATGGAGTTTTCCATGGGTTTAAACAAATGCAGTGTTTTAGGACTCTAAAATTCATAACCAGATCCAAAATTATTGAGTCCTTCATTTCCCAAAGATTTACATGATTTCTTTTTTATTTGGTAGGCATTTATTTCTCCATATACAATACATATACAATACTATTCATGTTTGTCATTTTAGACTAATATATATGTATAGTATTAACTAATTATTAAAATTTTTTTATATTCCACTTTTTATTTACTGATTTCTTACAGATGCGTTCCGGGAGTTTTCAGGCGCAAGAGTGTGGATGTATTATAATTCCACTGTACTTGTCGTTAAGAAGAGAAAAACATTTACCTGTAATTCTTCTCTGAAGGTAATAGTTATAATAGATCCACACATTCGTCCTTCCTCCCTGGCTAGAGAGAAAAACATTTTTTTTTTAATCTAATTATGGAATTTTAAAATCTCATAAAGAAAAAAAAACATTGAATTCACTGATGGCCATTATGCCTCAAGAATCTGTAGGAGCACGCCATCTGCTGGTCAAGCAGTTTGTTATGTAATAAATTCAGTTTTGGAGCATTAAATATAGTTCCTGTGCAGTAGGAGAGTTCCAAAAGTGTGGCTCTAATATAATATTTACCTTCAGTGAAAAAGAATTGCAGGTAAGTAATTCTTTTTGGATCCTGAACTTATTTCCAACCTGAAACATCAGGGATGAGTTCTCTTTCTACCCATATTAGAGGTAGCAGAGGTTCATCTAACTGTAATTTATTTATTCAGACCTTTTAAAACCTTCTTACCAGACTATGTAGATCCAGCGGTTATTTCCACTTCATTCTCTACCATCTTAACATTTTTGCAAAAGCAATGGTGTATCCTGGAAAAGCATTTTTTTCATTCTTTCCCATTGCCATAAATGTTGTATCTGGTTGACCTTTTCAGTCTTTTTTGTTTTCCCTTCATGGGAGGGCAACTCAAGAAACCAAACATTCTCTTTTTTTCTTTTAGATACTTAGTATTCAAAGAGTAGGACTGTACTACCATTATTTTGCCTTTTGGCTAAATCTGTGGGTTAAAAGAGGCAAAGTTTTTGTGATATTCTCAGCTTTTTAGTGTGTTAACTCCAAAATGTGCAGCTCTTTGTTATGCTTATGAATATAAAGAAGCATGTCATTTAGTTTAAGGCAGTGAAGGCAATTAGCTAGAGAAAGGAGAAAAGTTCTTAACCCTGGATAAATTTGAAATTGAGATTAGACAGTGGCTCAGAGAAAAAGAATGAGCAAGTTAAAAACAAGGGCAGATATTGATTGTCCAGACCTAAATTAAATTTTTTCCTTAAGACATTGTTAAGAAAAATTTGAGTAAAGAGTGAAGTGTGCTTGCTAAGAAAACATTTTGGTGTTTTGATGTAAGCTTTCAAATTTGTCTTAGAAATTGTTAGCTCTTAATATACTCTGGACAGCGCTGGCAGAAAAGTATGGTGAAAGGCTGTTTCCCAATTGAGAACATTGCATACCAAATACAACTCAAATACAATGCTGAGGATTCATTAGTTATGTAGCATACAAGAAGAATCAGATGAGTTGTAGCAGTGTTGAGGAGGCTGAGGACAGGAAATGGAGACTTGAGAGCTCTGTCAAGTCATCACACCATCACCTCATTAGAGAATAGCATAACAGTGTTAAGCATGATACCTGGCAGATCTGCTGTGTGTTTTCAACTCCTTGGTCTGTGCAGCAGTTCTACTGAAGACAACTCCTGCTGGCTCTCTTCAGATTGTCTTCCAAATACAGACTATTGAGGATAAATTTATTTACCAAGTTGGAGAAGGATATCCATTTGAGAGCCAGTGTCGTGATCAAAAAAAGAATCAATGGATTCTGCAGTGGAAAGGACTTCACTGCATATTTTTCCCAGGTTTAAGAGGGGAAAACAAAGAGGAAGTTCAGAAGGTGAAAAGGAAGGGTCTTAGAACTTGCATGACTGTTAAAGGAGTGCTAGAATTAAGAGTGGAAGGTTTTGATTTCTGCTTTCCAAGGGACAGCTTGTTTTTTATGGAAAAGCACTCAAATACTTTTCCAGATCAAATGTGGTTTCCTAGTTTCTATAAATTAACATTTGGGGAGGAAGAATGTGTTTTTTCCTTTTACTTGAAATCTTTGAATCTTGAAAGCTTGTATATGAGAGGAGAGAAAGAGACATGATGAGCCAGAAGAAATTAGTACCTTTACTCACTGAAACTGACCTCATGCTATTTGTGCTACCAGAAAAGTTACTAAATATCATGGCTTCCTCATACTCTTTACAGCTTAAATATCGGGGAAGCAGTTGTCATTAAGCAATTTGTTGGTAGTCTTCATAACGCGTTGGTTTAAAACATCTGTAGAGATGATAGATTTAGGTAAGAATGCCAAATACTACAGCACTATTGACAAGTCTGAACTGCTAGCTGGTATTTGTAGAAAGAAAAGTGAAAAAAAGTAGGGTATTATTGTCCCAGGAAGAGAGTAGTAATTATATAATTTAGGGTTTATATTTTAAGAAAAACCTGAGCTACTGGATATGTATAAAGTCAGCTGTCGTATTTTAAGGCAGTTTAATGTTTCCTACATCTTATGAGGTTTTGTTGCTTATTTGCTCTCTGCTGTTCTAAAAGAATTACAAGAAAATTTATTTGGTTTTGCAGTTTAAAGAAGGTGCAGGAAATATTGTTGTGAATTTTAAACAGTTAATTATGTTCATTAATTATGTTCATTAATGTTCATTAATTATTTCAGTGAAAGAGAGGATTAAGTTGAGAAATCAATTTGAAAATCACTTTGGAAAACAGATTTTGTAGGAGTAGTTGGGTTTCAGCATACACTTACAAAAACTTCATAATCATAAATCAAAGGATGTCACATCCCAGACCCACGAGCCACACACTTGCTTCCAGGCTTGACTAGGGGGGTTTCATTTATCTGCTTAGTGATCCAGAGGCCAACAAGGTCACTCCGAGGACAAAAATCAAAAGCCATATTTATTCTGGCTCCATCAAACATAAACAGACCAAAATACTCAGGTGCACAGCTGAGACAGGGGGGTGCAACTTCCCAAAGTTACAGGAACAAATCCCAACCTGTTTAGATCTCATTCTGATCCCTGAATGCAACTCAGGCCACTTGGATCTGATCCGACATGCACATCATAAGGAAAAGGGAGGGAGACAGAGAAAGAGTGGGAGAGAGGAAAGAAAAGAAATTCCCACATCAACAGGCAGCAACAGTTCCTCGGCAACACACGGTTGCAACAGCAGCTTCTCCCAGGCTGCGTGATCCAGACTGATCCGATGGAAGTGATGGGCAAGAGAGAGAGAGAGAGCATAGGAGTGAGAGCCCCTCTCCCACATGGTTCCTTATGAGGTCTTTTATAAGGCCCGTCCAACCCCATCAGCATGTGTTGGGGTGCTCTTGCTACATGCTACCCTACCTTTCAGGAGGGTCCAGACCATGCAGTCCAGCAAGTGGAGGAAGGGAGGGGGGCAGCGCCCACCACTGCATCACCTCCCCTTGTAGCACACAGACGAGGCCCTCAGATGATATCCCGAGCTCCATCCTTGGGGAGGTGTGCAACTGCATCACCTCCGCTATTCATTGCAGGCACCACAAAACAAACACACAAATGGCCAGCCTTCAGACAAAGTGTTTAAGGCAAAGAAATAAGCGTAGTCGGGCTTTACATTCCACTCCATGACTTAAACATTTGTCACAGAACTGAAATCCAAAACTCAGGTCTGTGCTGTCTGTAGTGGTGACCCTTACAAGAAGAGGAGAGGATGGGAAGAATTAAGGCTGAGGAAGAGAAAAGGAAGGGGTAGCCATGTCCCAGATCTACAAGCTATCAACTTGCCCAGGCAAAAGTCACAGAGTATTTAGTAGATCCACAAGCTGTCGACTCGTGCCTAGGCCTCTTTTGACTTGCCCAGTGGAAAGACAAGGGGTATTTCATAGATCCGCGAGCTGTCAACTCACGGCTAGACCTCTTTCATAATATTTTTGCAAACTAGATTTTTGGACTTAGTTTAAACTGTCAAGTTTTCTTTCTGTCAATACTCCCAAAATATTGTTCCTAGCATATTTACAATAATCATCTAAATATTGAGAAATTAGCTAATAAGTTTTAACACCTGCTGGTTTACCTTTATTCATTGACATTGATTGTTTTAAGGCTAAAACATGAAACTCTTTCCTTCTAGTACTGTTCCACTGGGATCTGATCAGATTCTTCTACGAGGAGCTCAGTTGAGAAATACTCAGTGGGTTCATGGAATAGTTGTCTATACAGGACATGACACAAAACTTATGCAGGTTTGTCACGTAGATTTTTCTCTAAGCTATTTTGTTACCTTATATTATACTGTTATACAGCACAGAAGATACTTTCATGAAACATAGCTAGATTCAATATAGTATTTAAAATATCAATAATACAGCATATTTCTTGTGGAGTAAAACCAGTAAAGATAAACCGATTTCTTGTTATAAGTCCTGTAGCCACAGAGTAATTTTTCCACTAGTAAGCATATTCAACTCTATTTCATAACATGTATTTTTAAGACTAATGTATTAGCAAGTTTGGATCATTATAGTTTATCTATTCATCTGCTCCTAAAAATTGTCACCTTGTGGGGTTTTCTTTCAAGTACAAAAGCAAGCATTCTTGTTCAGAAAACCAAAGTGAAACTTTATGTATTTGCAAAATGAGGAGAGAAGAGAACCATTCTCAGACTATGAAGTTACTTTTCCAAGTGCTGTTTGAATTATCAACACTGAGATGCATTTGTTGAGGAAAGAAGAAATACTTTCAGACTGGTTATGCATGCCTCTTATTTATTGCTTTTCTGATTTGTAAAACAGTTACTCAAAAATGTTTGATTGTTTATACTATCAATTGTTTTCTGCAGGACTGATAAGGTACATGCACATTAATTTTTAATGTTTACTGTGAGCTGTTGCTGTTAAGAGTATTCTGTGTGGTTGTTTGAACTACTTTTGACACAAATCTAAAGCTCTAATTCATTGATTTATAAGGTGCTTTTTTTGTTTTGAGTGTAGCAGCTATGCCATTTATGATGATGATGTATTTGAGAGAATATTTAGCAAATGTGTAATTTGAAAAGCAAGAAACGTGTAACTTCTCTAATGTTTAGTAGCCATTCTTGGGTTTTATCTTTTGCAGAATTCAACAAGTCCACCTCTTAAAATGTCTAATGTCGAGCGAATTACAAATATCCAAATTTTGATTCTGTTCTGCATCCTTATTGCCATGTCTTTGATCTGCTCCATTGGTTCAGCTATATGGAATCGAAGGCATAGTGGAAGAGACTGGTATCTTGATCTAAATTGTAAGAATTAAAATAATATATTAACATTTTAGTGGTCAACCGTCTTTCATACTGGAAAGAGGGATGGTTGCCATCCTTTATGCAGCGTGGTCTTTATCAGTCTTTCTTTACTGGTTGTTGAATAAAATCATTAGGCTAGGTATATCACAGCAAGTATAAAATTTACCTTGCTGTGCCATCTGAGCTCTTCCTAAACTAAGGAAGGGAAGCTTTGTTGTTTGCCTCTGCATCTTTTACCTCTCTGCAGTTCAGTGAGGTCTGTATCAGCATTCCACTGACGTAAACAGTCAGCAGGCTGTTACCTATGGATTACATTTAAAGCATGACTTTTCTGAATTTTTAAGCTCTCTTATACCAGGAAATGATGCTGTGGCTTTATAATTTTTACTGTACAGGGATAGTTCTCTAAATTTGAGCTCCACTTTATTATAAAGATCCTTAACTCTTATGAACATCATATTTATAGGCAAGTGATAAGTGATATTGTACTTAATTCTCAAGTTTCTTCTTAGACAAAGAACTTTTCATAAATCAGCAGGTAACAATCAGCAGTTAATGCAATACTCTGAATATACTATGTATACATACTTTTAAGTATGGCATTAATTTTTTTGTTGTTGCTTTTTTTTTTTGGCAGATGGTGGAGCAAGCAACTTTGGATTGAATTTCTTGACTTTTATCATTCTCTTCAATAATCTTATTCCAATCAGTTTGTTGGTTACGCTGGAAGTTGTTAAATTTATTCAGGCATATTTCATAAATTGGGTAAATATTTTTTTATTTTTTTTACAATATGCATTGCTTTCTAAAATAAAATGGTTCACAAGTAAGTGAAATGATTGATTGCTTGTCTAGGTGTACATTTTTTTCAGAATTTTTCTTAATATAAATATTTAATTCTGGTTTTTTATTATTATTGGAAACTGAGAAGGTAATGATAAATGGTTTTATTTAATGTTTTTATACCTACACCAGATTGCTTTTTGGAGTATGTTTTTGTGGGCTTTCTACTTTCTCATTATTAGTATTCAAGTATCAGTTTCACTTGAAATGATCAGAAGAAAACATTTTGCAGTACAGTGGAGTTTTGTCGAGTTTATATTCTTTTGAAGTGTAGCCTATAGGTTACAGGTGGGAGGATGGGGTTCAGTGTTTTCCTGTTTTTCACGCCACCACCATAGTTTAATAGGGATTTTTAGTAGAAAGCAAGTGTCTATTAGTATAATCTCTTAAAAATACATAAAATCATTTTTGCATCTTTAATTTTTTTTCTTAATGAATTAATGGGGGAAAGAAGGGTTTACTCTGTTTGGGATGGTCATGCAATATACACTTTAAAGCCATGTAAGTGCTTTTAATGGCATGCCTTCCATCTTTCAATTTTTTCCAACTGTAAATTACTCCTAAATCTCTTTAGTCTAACTCCTTGATCAAATTTGTGAAATAGATATGTGTGTGAGAGATGTCATGCGGGTATAGATAAAAGCGTATATGGAGTAGCAGGGGAAGTTTTTGCTCTATTTTAAAAGTTAAATCTTGTGAACAGTCAGTGTTTTGATTGCTTCATTTCTATTACGCTAACAAATTGCTGACAAATAAGAGAGTGCAATTAAATTCCTTCATGTTCTGTATTCTAAAATAAATATTCAACAAAGACTTACCCATTTTGAATGTGTACATTGGCAACTGTTTACACAAAAAATCCAAAATAGGGTTTTAACTTCTGTCACCCCCTCCCATTTCACATCATAAGGGATTAGTCATCTTAAATTTATCTTAATAAATGTCTAGAGTCCCAGATTATATTAAACATTATCTGTATGCATGTGCATGTCATTGGTATAGAGAAATTGGTTGTCTGCAGTTTTTTGCACTGCATTGCGTACTTCACAATGTTTTAATCTTTTAGAGTACTTAAAAATAAACTTAGCCGGGGGGGGGGGGGGGGGGGGGGGGCTGTTAGAAAAGCCCACCACTTACAATGTACCGTACATTTATTGTGTACTCTTAAATTTATCTTCACATTTTTTTCAAGGTTTATATTTACCTTGCTATTAAGAAATGACTGGTTGTGCATACAATATAAATAGATAAGACTGACTTCTCCTTCAGTGTTACAATGTAGTATTTCTGCTTGTTGCTATTATTATTTCTGCTTGTTAAATTTTAGATGCTTAGATAAAACAGGTGTTCAATAATACAGATCACTGGAGGTAATCAGAGTAAAATCTCAAAGATTTATGTGGATTTTTTTTTCCCCTATAAAGAGGAAATTAATCTTTTTCTTGGGACTCTGGGAAGTGATTGTGTCTGTGTTTAAATATGAATCCCAAGTAGAATCATAGAATCATTAAGGTTGGAAAAGACCTCTGAGATCATCAAGTCCAGCCACCAACACATCACATGTCTGACACCATCATGTACTGAAGCACCACATCTACACATTTTTTGAACACCTCCAGGGACCACTTCCCTGGGCAGCCTGTTCCAATTCTTCACCATTCCTTCATTAAAGGCGGTTTTCCTAATATCCAGTCTAGACTTCCCCTGGCACATCTTGAGTCCATAACAAGTAGATACATAGAAGTAGATAATTTGTATTCATATTTGGTTTGCTTTTACTACAGTTACCTGTTCTATTTATGTACTAGATTTTTTGTAATAAGTGATGGAAGACTAATTTTTAAATATACATACTTTTTAAATCTACAGGACATAGACATGCACTATGAACCTACAGACACTGCTGCGATGGCTCGTACTTCCAATCTCAATGAAGAACTTGGACAGGTAAAAAAAAATTGTTGGTTATATCTGTGTATTGAAATTCTATAATTTTACAATCTAAATATGTAATAATTAAATTATTTACAATCTAAATTATTATTTCAAAATCTTATATATTATACAGACTCCTTAAGACTTTGCTTATTTTTGTTCTCTTTATTTTGTCAGATATTTTTAAAAACCCTTTGCAGTATGTGGGAGGTAGAGTATTCAAACCAGTATTACATGAACAAACACTGCTTTATGTATGAATGTGTCTGTTGAAATCACGGAATGCTGAAGTGTATCATTAAAGTTACAAAATCAGAGGAATTCTAAGCATTGTGGTTGTATACACTCCCTCTTCATTTGCCACTGGAGGCTGGAAGCAGTGAATGGAATGAGGGCTCATGGCTCAATTACGACCTGGAAATTTGCACTTAATTCTTCATTTTGGTTTAGAATTCTCTTTTAATACTATAAAATCAGTTAAGCCTTTTCAAGAGATCGCTTGTTGTATTTGCTTCGTTTTGTGGAAGTAGTGTGCCAAGGACACAGGACGTGCTTCCAGAAGCAGTATGTGTTATATTCAGGCAGTTGTATTTGTAGTCTTGCTTTAAAAACGTGCTAAACATTATGCTTTCTGTCACACCAGTGATAATATTCTCTGGAAAAAATATTATTTAATTGAACTGTATTACATGCACAAGAATACATATTCTTGCATTTCCTAGCCTAGAAGTTTTCATAACTAATTCTTTATGTTATTGCATAGGAATGTAAAAGATGTTTTTAGATTTCCAAGAATAACAAATAATAACATAATTTTAGCCATGCAGCAAACTAGTCTTAGGGACTAATATTAGAGGTCTGCCTTTTGGTAAAACAGTAGTTGCAGGTTAACGTGTTCTAACATGGTCTATGTAGATGATAGGGCATTTGCCTACTGAGTTTAAGTGTGTGCAGATAGCAGAAAAATTCATTATTTTCCTGACCTTAAAGGGGAGTGCAAGCTCTCCTAGCGGGGAAGAGACTGTGTCAAATCTCTGCTTTCCTTCTGTCCGAGTTTACATAACTTCTTGGCTAATTGACATTGCCAGACACGTTTCCTCTTCTTTTGACTTCGACAGTTCTTGTCATCATTTCTTAAGTTTTTCATCAAACTCTCCTTCACCACCAAGATCTAGTCAGACTTCTTGGGATCTCCACTTTAACCTTTAGGTTCTAAGAAAGGCAAAACTTTGGTGTTGGAAAAAAGGCTGAGTTTTCTTAGCTGCATTTCCTGCTTTCCTTTTGGAGACATAAACCTGGGATGGAAGCATTCTTCTAACTACTGTTTTGGCTAAGCTGTAATCCTTCAGAAATAGAATCTTTAAATAGGATATGCGATTCTAAATTTAGGAAATGCAGAAAATATTACTAATATATACCTTATTACTCCATGTATAACACAATTAATTCCTAATCAAGAATACTGTGATTTTTTTAATGAAAAATAAATTTTACTGGATTAAAGTTGAAGTTTACCTTAGACCAATCGAGCTTTTGTTTCATCACCTACTACTTCATTTCTTCATATATTTACTTTTATCTTAAGATTAGGCTTGAACTAAACCTCAGTATGTCGCAGATACATGCATTTTGGCTTCGATTTTTAAAATACTTTAATAGTTTCTAGAAAGGAAGGGTTTGTGATTTTCAAGGAAATAGGAGAGCTAGAATAGGTGTTAGGAATGTATTTCTTCTATTCCTGCAATTTGGCTTTACTGGACTGCTGTTTTTTATTAATGTTTTGGCTTTAAGAAGATATTGCTATGCCAAAAAGAGGGGGATGCAAATGCACATAGATACTTTTCTTTTATTGATTGCTTTCTGTCAGAAATGGAATATTTTGCTAGCAAAGCCATCAGTCTTCACTAGTTTCTTGCATTTCAGCAATATGTAGACTGAGGAATAATTAAGTATACCACTGGGCACTGAAGAAAGCTTAAGCTTCCTAACATCTCATAATTGATTGCTGTGTTTGGAAATGAGTATGAAGAACTGTGTGCCATGTTTATATACTGTATTTTTTTTCTGTGAAGATTGTAGAACTGGTAAAAATATTTAGGGTGTTGATAGTCATCAATGGTAGTAGATATGTAAATAACTGCTGAATGTTAATGTATAGTAAATTTTATCGTTCATTTAGGTCAAATACATATTTTCTGATAAAACGGGTACCCTGACATGCAACGTCATGCAGTTTAAGAAGTGTACTGTAGCAGGAGTTGCTTATGGGTAGGTATTTTTATATACCTTTTTTATATACTTTTCTTTATCTGTGTGGCTTTCTTTTCTTCCACCTGTGTATTTTTCCCAATGCGTTAAGACTACAGTTAAAATAAACTTATGCCTGGTAATACCTACAACTAGGAGTCAATTTGTTTGTGACTCTGAAATGTTACTTGTAAGGACTCCCTTCAGTCGTAACATCTCTTTTTGCAAAGAGGATAAAGTGAAGTTTAGATACAAAAGGCTTACTCCAGTAGCATAACTTCAGTATGCATTTTTTTTCTCTCTGTAAACACAATCTGTTTAATATTTATACTAAAAGAAGTCTTTCCTTGTATCGGCAAAAATTTATATTGATGTCCATACTTCAGGCTTTATGTAGCCACCAGCTCTTTCACTAAATAATATTCGAGATGAACAAGAATTTGAATTGCAGTGCTGTAGCATGACTCCAAATATCAATGTGGCTATTAAGAGATCTCTCCAAATAAATGCAAACAAAGCATTTTGCTATTTCTTTGTCAGCAATTTCAGCCAGCTTCTTCAATAGAGCTTGTAAAATCCTCAAGCTTCTAATTAATTAGAGCAACAAATAGAGCAGAAGCACCTACCTTGTGAATGCTGGTATGGTTTGTCAGTATGTGAGGTGCTGGACCTGTGCTAATCTCAGAGCCTTCAGCAGCAGATAATTAGACATCTCTAGAATGAGGCAGAGGTTAGGCAGTGGTTATGAAATTAATTGTTGGGTTTATGCTGCAGGTGATGATTTGGCTTTTGTGACTTTATCATTTGGATCCCTTTAAAATTCCCCATTTTCAGGAGTCTAATGTAGGCTTTCTGGTTTGAAAAAGAACCTCAGTCCTTAATGCACTAACCATTCTGATGATTTTTGAATTAACAGTTGTAATAATACAGTTCTAACCCTGATCTTTCAAATATGTATGTAATTATATGTGTGTTTGTATATATTTGGTTCAACTTCAACCACAGGAGCTAATTTTATGATTTAGAGAAACTGCTCTGAGGTAACTTTTTTAATTCTTCATATACCAGTTTAAGATGAAAAAGTAATGATATGGCACTTAAATATGCATTTGATATTTGTTTCATTATATATCTTGATCTGAAGTTGGTATAGCACAAACTAAAATTTCTACTTTGTGAAATCTAGGTGTGAATGTCCTTCATAAAAAAAAAAAAAAAAAAACCTGATTTTTTTCTTGCTATACTTTCCAGCTCCCATCCCACCCCATTTTGAAAAGACATAGATTGATTTTCTGGTTCGCATCACTGTTGAGAAAGTAGAGGTCCTCTTTACAGTGAATAGCCATTACAGCATCTCTCATGGCTGCTCAAGGAGAGTCACTGTGTTTCAGTTTGATGCAAATAAAAGTTGGGAACACAGAATAGGGTAAAAGTGACTGTTCCATCTCTAAGGCTCTTCTTACTTAGTGTGTTATAAATTGTGATATATTCAAACTTGTGTCATCACAGGGCAGATTCGTTGATGCACTATGGCAAGGTTTGTTCATCAGCATTTTGTGACCTCAGCCAGACAAGCTGCATTAGTATGGCTTCAAATAATTTAAAAGCTACTTTGTGTTTTCTTGAGAGACTGCAACCATGCATATATACTGAAATGTAAAGCAAAAATTGTAAAGAGGGCCAATGTCTTTAAATCTGCTGTTGTAAGTTAGTAAGTAGGCAAGCTTTCAATTGAAAAAAAAAAATCATGTATGGTTTATGAAACCTGAAGAGAAACATCGTGGTTTTGCAGGATTTTATCATTACCTAGGCACTGGCAGAATACTTGGTTGAAATACCTTTTTTTTAGTAATTCAATTTCATTAACTAACTTCTTTTTATACGTGATCCAGTTTTTTAGCCTCTGTGATTATTTTTCCTTTCCCTGTTTCTATTCTTCCTTTACCTATTACGCAGCCATTGCCCTGAGCCTGAGGATTATAATGTTCCTTCAGATGATTGGTAAGCTCTGAAAGTCATTTAGTATGTGATGTTTGTAGAAGATTCAAACTTAAAAACAGTGAGCCAGATTTTTATAAATGTGAGATATTTTACAGAAGTTACTTTAGTTTCAAATTGATGCAGACAGGCAGTCTTACACTCCAACCATTGTGTGTCCTCCCACAGCTGTTCATAGGCAAGCCTGGTATTATCCCCCTCCCCCTTCACATCTAGTTTAAAGCCCTGTCAATGAGCTCTGTGAGCTCCTGGGCAAAGACCCTCGTTCCTCTTTGAGAAGGGTGGCTCCCATCTGATACCTGTAAACCTGGTTCTGTGTAGGCCATCCCATTGTCAGAGAAAAAAAAAGTTAAAATAAGACTGGTTTTGACTAATACGCTTGAAAATCTTTATAAACACGTCAGACATAGATAAACTGATACCTGAACTGTCATTCAGAGAAAAAAGTACTTCCCTTTTGTAAGCAATGGATATCTTATGAAATAAGATACTTAAGAAGATTTATTTGGTATATAAATCTATTTCGATTAAGAGAATCTGTTTATGACAGTAACATTTGTAGTCTTAAAATTACTAATGTACTGAACTCCAAATATTTAAAATTTTATAACTTTTGAATTAGAAAGAATTGTTTTCCAGTATGACACAGCATATACCTGCAAGTATTTTTCCTTTCTTTTAGCGCCAAGAATATGGAAAATATCTTGAAGTCTTTCTGTCAGAAAGCTTTAAGCAAACAAAGCTTAAACTTTAGACTGTAAACAAATTTAATGTATCTGAAGTTGTTAACATTTGGTACTTCAAGATCTGTTTGCTTTGCCTTTTAAAAAAAGATCTTGGTGAATTAAGATGCTTCAAATTTCTCACTTCAATAGTAGTTTTTTCGACAAAGTAGTCCTTGGGTGGTTATATGAAGGAGGTATTGTCGTTTTATATTCCTTCATGGTAGTGCAGGACTAAACCGTAGTGCTTTTGGATTTCATAGAGAAACTTTAGAATGCTTTTGATATGTATGTATATCCTTCAACTTAAATCGCCAAGTGTGCTCGTTATCTTCTAAGATTATGTGAGCCTAGGCAAGATCCAAAGTATATGAGAAAAGCTTTCTTCCAACTACATTAACTTTTCAGCACTGTTTTTGTTTCACTGAAATTCAAGCGTAGCTAGTCTTAATACTCAACAGTCAGCTGTAGTAACAAGTCTTCGTAGAAGTATCTACATTGTTGAACTCTCAGCTTCAGCCAGATTTGTGCAATTTGAGAGACTGCAGTTAGTGTATGACTTCATATCTTCAGAACCATCTTCACCTTTCATTTGTTTAGTCCCTTCTTATTTCACTGTTGTTGCTGTGTCTTCTTTGTCCATTGGTTTACTAGGTTTGTTTTTGGTCATGAGTAATAGAAAATAAACCCTCTCCATGCAGACTTCCCTGGTGTCTGAACTCTATTTGTTTACCTGTTACAAATACTGAACTTTCCTTTCTGCAAACATTTACAAAACAATTTTTTAACTGCTAATTTCTCAAATAAACGTGATTGCTTTGGCATATCTTGTTCTGAGTCTCTTCAACAATCTCATTCTAGAGATCAGAAAACAAGAGGCCACAGTCTTACAATGTAGATTCATTTTTTACTTCATCCTGCATTACATGAATGTATCAGATAAACTTCCCTGGATTTAAATGTATTTGTATAAATCAAGGTTTCTTAGAATTAGATTAGCTTTGGGGATGTGAAACAAGTACCTTTTCACTTCATTTTCTCACCTTATGTGATTGCAGCCACTACTGTAACAGTTACAAAACAAAAATGTTTTTGACCTTACCACAGCATTGTAAATGATTTGTGTATGAATTGTTAAGAATAAGCTAGTGATCTTTTTTCTACTTAATTATTTCTAGGCAGGGTTCACAAAATGGAGAAGAAAAAACATTTAGTGACTCATCATTACTGGAGAATCTCCAAAGCAATCATGTAAGTTATATATTAAAAATTACTATTGATTTGTGAATTCAAGCTGTTGCTTTCAGTAAGTCAAAAGATGATGTTATTTGAAGAAAAATAAATTAATTACATATTTACATAAAATAAGCATGCTCTCTTGAATACTTTTATAATTGTTGCTGATACTTGTTAATTAGATCCAGCCTTTTTTTTATGTGGCATGATTCAGATGTTATGAGTCTGAAGTATAATAGTGTAACGTTTTACATTCTATGAGTGTTTAAAAGTCAGTTATTCTCTTCATATGATATCATGACATCCATCAAAGTGTTCAGGATTAGTCACCTTAACTTACTATCCTGATATGACTTAGTATTTCTGCACCCAGGCTTAGACCAGAGTCAGGAGTTAACCATAGACATTATTTTTGTGTACATTCATGAAGTTAGATCATCAGTTCAGATGATGAGACAAATCAGACATTCTAGAGGCTGGTATTTGCCCCAAAGTGGCGATGTATTTCATGGAAAGTTAATAGCTTAGTTTATGATTTGCCTAAGAAACAGTACTGTCATCACCACTTGTCTGTTTGTCATTTGTACAAGAAGAATGTAAATAAATTCTTCTTTTCCTTAAATTTTGTCTTCCCAATGAGATAACTTCAAGGTAACTGGCAGCCACTGAAGCGTTTTGTTCCTACAGATAAAGCAATCTTAACTGTTACAAACGCGAGTGCAACTCTGAAACATATCTAAAGCAGAGGGAGCTCTTATAGTTACCTGTGCAGTCCATTTTCAGTTCTAGGAAGATGCATCATCCTGTTACTGCTGTTTTCTAGAAAATCCTTGGTTGAATCTTGAAAGTTTTCTGATAGATACATAGTAGTAAGTATATGTAATATGTGCATACAAGCTGTAAAAATGCATTTTTATACATCTTAAAGTTAAAAATTCAGGCACATGTTCAAAGAGAGGTTGCGCCACTGTATGTTAAATGTTTTCTGAATTGCTTTGGAAAAGAATCTGTAATTCAGCCTTCTGAATGCATCTTAGAGGATTGGGGGGCTCAGTGGGCAGGACAGAAGCCAGTTCTCATTAGTGTTTCTGCACTATGGAATTAAATTGGGTTTTCAGAGTTTATTTTATTTTGTAGAATAATTGTAATGTTAAATTCATTGTTCATGTTCTTAGTCTGCTACTAATCTGAAAAACTGCTAATATGCTACAAAAAACCCTCAGTTGAGGTGGTAGCTGCTTTGAACTTATTTAGGGGGTATACTGGGGGTTCTTCTCAATAAGAATTCAGGGGTCAGTTCATTCATTTTGCAAATTTCAGCTGTGCTAAGGTTTTTACCTGTATTTGTCAAGAACAATCGACTGTTCTGCTTGTATACACTCTTTTCCCCTCCTTTGGCTAAATAATTTAAATTTTTTTCAGCCATGTAGACTGAAGTGCCTGAGACATTCATCAAATGTCTTTCTTTAAAAGCTGTCTGCCTCACCTTGCAGCATTTCCCACATGATTCTGGGGTTCAGTTGGTACATCTTCCTACAGGTTCTTAAAGTGTTGTCAAGTACAGTGTTAAAAAAAAGTAACGTAAAAGAGAATATTTTTAGTAGAAAATTCAGCATCCAAAGAGGCTTCAGTGGGTAACGTAGAATTCTTCCAATACGGCGTTCCAACTTAAATTGCCTGTTTCAGTAATTCTCTGTTTTAGTTATCTACTTTTGATTGTTAGATAGCAAATGCTATCTGTGTAGCCTGAATCAAAGTATAGCAGCAAGAAGGTATTCTGCATGCTGGAATTTAGTGTACAGATAATGTCTGTTTTGTTTGGTCATTTATAGTTTTTAAAGAAGAGAGGAAAAATCTTCCATTAATTTTTTTTCTTGACTATTATTTTTCTAAGTCTATTATCACAGAATCACAGAATCACAGAATCACAAGGTTGGAAAGGACCCATTGGATCATCGAGTCCAACCATTCCTAACACTCCCTAAACCATGTCCCTAAGCACTTCATCCACCCGTTCCTTAAACACCTCCAGGGAAGGCGACTCGACCACCTCCCTGGGCAGCCTGTTCCAGTACCCAATGACTCTTACTGTGAAGAATTTTTTTCTGATATCCAACCTGAACCTCCCCTGACGGAGCTTCAGGCCATTCCCTCTTGTCCTGTACCCTGTCACCTGGGAGAAGAGGCCAGCTCCCTCCTCTCCACAACCTCCTTTCAGGTAGTTGTAGAGAGTAATAAGGTCTCCCCTCAGCCTTCTCTTCTCCAGGCTAAACAACCCCAGCTCTCTCAGCCGCTCCTCGTACGATATAATGTAATTATACATTACAGCTAGCTATTGCTCAAATGATTAATCACGCTCTGACATCTCCTTTTTATTTTTTAGCCTACTGCACCTATAATATGTGAGTTTTTGACAATGATGGCAGTATGTCATACAGCAGTTCCAGAAAGAGAAGGTGATAAAATTGTATATCAAGCAGCATCCCCAGGTGAGACTCAAATAATTGAGCAAACATATGGTAAATTATTCTACGAACCCAAAAAGCAAATTTTATTCAAAGTTTATTGGTTTTTGAAGTGTCTTCCAAAATTAAGAAAGGAAACATATCCCTCAGAAAAGAGAAACTGTGTCAGCTAAAATCAAGTTTATCGAAAAAGGATTTAGACTTTTCTCATTTGCTTTAGGAAATACATATGGATGGCCTGTGGATTATGTAAGGACAAAGGGTGTTTATCTATACCAGCAGTCATAAGGTGTTATCAGATTGCTGTGGAAGTCTGAAGGAACAGCTCAAATGCAAATAGAAATCAAACTAGGAGACAAATTGATGTCCTTGTTTGTGAGCCTGTTCTGTACTTGGTAACCGTGGTATTGATTTAGAACAGAGACTGTGTTTGTAATAAAGAATGAAAAAGAAATGTTTTTTGTAGGATAAAAGTTGTGGTAAGTTCTGCTAGGAAGCGAGAAAAGATTATAGTGCAAAAGGTCTGGTTCAAGCCTGCTGTGGTTCATAGACGATTTTTAATTCAGGAAATGATGAACCAAGGCAAAATTATTAAAATATGCTTAGCTATGCTGGACTAATGTATTATAACAAGTTACAACAGGATAAATGACATGAAGCTCAGAGCCTCCAACGTTCATCTTCCCTGTCTGTCCCAGCTTTTAGGTGACTGTTTCTCTGAATTCTGTCCTTCAACAACTGGAAGGCAAGGGCAGAGGTAGGGCCATAAATAAAACTAACTGGGCCATGGCAATGTTTTATTCGATGTTGCAAGCAAATTCCGTTCTGACTTGCTGAGCCATTTGGAGAGAACTGATACCTTTGGGAGACTGGGTTGCCGCTTGAAATGTTTCCTGAATGTAGGCACTGAAATTATCTATTATTTACAGGAATGACTTATCGCTTTTCTCTTCTAAAACAGAACTTATACAAAAAGCAATGTACCTTGTCCAGTGCCCCACTGCAGAAGATGTTTGCTTAGGTGCTTTGAAGAGGATGTTCTCATTACTGAGCTGAGAAGCATGTTCCCATGGGGGCTTATTTGGTCTGAACTGTAAACTCATTTCATCAGTTTTAACAGGAGAAATAGAGTTCGTTCCAGCACTACATCTAATCTTGAAAATGTATAAAGGAAAAAGGAAGTCAGAATTAGAAAAACTTGGACTGTGTCCTTTATGTCATGGAGTAAACTAACAGTTTTCTGGTATATCTGGAAAATTGTCTTGTTGCAGATGAAGGAGCATTGGTCAGAGCAGCCAGGCATCTTCATTTTGTATTCACTGGAAGGACACCTGACTCAGTAATCATAGAGTCTGTAAGTATATTGGTGTAACGTTATGATTTGCTGTATTTACTCTTATTGTATTAAAAAACTTCTGAACAACACCATCGTGGTACATCCCTATTGAGGAGATCTTTCATTGGTTTTGGTTCTTTTGCTTGAGAGTTTGTGCATTAATTCTCTCCTTTTTTATTTTTAATTCTTCAGTTGGGACAGGAAGAGAGATATGAACTGCTAAATGTCCTGGAATTTACAAGGTAAAAGGCATGTTGTGCACATAGTTTCTTTTTGTGAAAATGCTTTAGGAATTTCTTTTACAGGTAAAAACATTTGCATATTTGTATTTGTACAGGCAAAGTATGCAGGTTGTGTGGCTTTTATCTCTGTAATATGCGATCATACTATAGGCAAAGTAGTGTACATGATTAAGATCACGCTTTTGGGTTTATTATGATATATTTTCAGAGACATTTTTTCCTGTTGCCTTCTTTTTGGCTAATATTTTTCACTTTTGCTTTTGCACAAAGACTGAAAAAAACCTTTATCCCAGCAGTTAAAAAAATTATGTGAAAAGCAGTATAGGAAAATACGTGAACTTTTAGTTGTGTTTCTGAAAGCCCTGGCAACATGTAATTTATTAAAAATTTTATATTTGGGGCAGGAGTAAGATTCAAGTAAATGTTACACTTAACTTGCATTTGCCTTGACTGATAGAATGAAATTTTGCATTTGACCTTAAATGTACTTGCATAATTATGGCTTGTTTAAATACTCTAGACTGAAACCCATTCTCTTCAGATCAGCATCAGTAAAGCACTGGCTAGGTAGTTTTCTTGGAAACTGAATTTATCACATTCTTTGCTTTCAGTAAAAATAATCTGTCAAAGACGTTGAAATTATAAAGATACTAATAAGAAATCTGGATGCAGTTTCGCTTGTTACGTAGATCTGCTTAAAGTTCATCCATGTATGCTGTCTGTGTTCTAAGTGTTCACATAGGCCCATTGCTTACTTTGGCACAGGATAGGGAAGGGATTTGTATGTAGAAGAAGCTCTTTTTTTCATAGAATGATTACTTGTAATTGTGCCTGTGGAAAGTGATCATTGTTTTCCTTCCTGTTCTATTAATGTTTCCTTTGGGCTTAGCTAAAGAAGCAAAAAGATTGAAAAGTAAAAAATCCAAGGCAATACTAGAGAGGCAGGCTGAAGATGTATAGGTTGGGTGAAATGATAAATAATTGCCTATAGTTATAATAATAGCAAAAATAATGAAGCATAAAAATCACCACCGTAAAAAAAAATAACGTGACAAAGTAATTTTTAGGTGTTTGAATGTCTTTTAATGACTGCTTGCAATTAGTGTTGGGTTTACATATTGTGGAGGACACTTGAAAATTTTCTGATTTATGCATGGATTCATTTTTCTGTATGTACTTCTTTCACTTTCTGCTGCAGAGAGTTTGGGCAAGTACATAGCACAAACTGCATAGCTGATCATTTGACATCTGTAGAAGTTTATACTGAATTGATGGAGTAGCAGTGAAGGATTCCTAAATTGGTTCTGGTTTTGATCTTTGTCTTGATTGTATAGATCTTTTTAAACTTCTGTGTCAGCCTCAAATTGTAATTTAAGCATTATACGTAATGGAGGAAATATAATTGCTTTATAGTCTTAACCTTTGGAGGTTTAAGTTTTTTTGGTGGACACCAATCACCCAACTTTATTAAGCATTCCGTATTTGTAACTTATGTTCTTATTCTGCAGTACTTAGCTTTGCTTGGAACTGGTCTATTGGAAGCACTAGAGGTCACCCTTGTTCCACAGCAAGAGATATTTTAGCTCCAAAACATAACACCATCTGTATGGGTAGGAGCATGTAACTTCAGAGAAGTAATATGTAGCAATTAAGCTATTGAATTAAGAGTTTCCAGGTGTTCCAAGTTTTTCCCAGAAAAAAATGCAAACTAATCCCTTGCCACTTTTCAGTACAAGCCAGATAAGACTCTTCTGAAAGTAGAGTACAATGTTGACATTTGGTAGGACAGTCTTTCAGAGAATTATGCTGCAGAAGTAAACTTGTAGGAATGCTTGGTAGGGTTGTCTTTTATGGTATTCTCTTTTTACGGTGATCATTGCTGAGTCTTTGAAAAGAGTAGTTGACTTATTCGATATGCTGATTATGCTTTGTTCATAGCAAGGAAGTAGCTCAGTCTAACTGGCAGGTGAGCACACTGAAAGCAACTGATAATCCTTTATCAGCTGGCAGTTATTCATAAAATGCAGTGCTAATCTCTGTGGACAAATAGTTTCTTGATAACTTGTGCTGAGTTTAGATTGCCTCCAGTAGATACTCTGCTCAGATCCCACAACTGCTGCAGTACCTCAAGCTTAAGGGGTTCAGAGCCTGTGCTGTTCTGGGCGCCCCATATTGTCATGGAAGGGATTGTTCAGGGTTGTGCCCGTACTTGTATTCTGTCACCTGGAACTGTAACAAGCAATAAAAATATAGCTGTCTCTTGCAAACCAAAACCAGCTCTGAGGGTATGTATCTGTGGTGCACGGGGAAGCAACACACTTTGTCAGTTAAGGACACAGAAGCGCAGAATGTCTTGTGTTTACTGTCATCCCTGTGCTGATTGCGTGCACTGTCTTTTCACCTGGACCAGTTGCAAAGATGTGCATGATTCTGAGTGTGTTATTCTGTGTTTCAGTAAGCATAAGCAACATCCACTATCGGTGCACAAACTGCATAGATGGATGAAACTCTAGGTTAACAGTAGTAGGATTGCAGCACAGTACAGTACAGTGTACAAGAGACTCTGGCTGGAAAGGAAGAAAAAGCTCAAATGATACATGATGCACTACCTCTTCTTGTGCTTTAAGGTGTTCTTTTGTGATGAGTAGACCATATTCAGGTGAAGGTGAAGATTCTCAAATTTCTTTTTACCTGAAGAAGGCCTACAGAAGTATGCATATAAAGACAGCATTCACTTTAATTATTAGACAGGGAAACTGTTTTTCCTTTTCAGTAATCTGAGAACATATGACTCAGAATAGGTACTCCTTACTTCTTTTCCCTTGTCTTGTATAAGATACCTATTGACATTCTTAGGTAAGATGTTGGTAAATATTTATGTTTATGAACCGCCTTATATAGGGCATTTATTTCTCTTTCAGCGCTAGGAAGAGAATGTCAGTGATAGTTCGCACACCATCGGGAAAGTTAAGACTCTACTGCAAAGGAGCTGTAAGTTTTGTTCTGTTTTAACTGTGTCAAGAAACTTACACTACCAATACAAATACAAAAGCAAAAATCTGTTGTAACTGCAGTCAAAACACTGTAAATGTGGAGGAAGGAATGTTGCTGCCTTTTTCAATTTACATCATTTTACTATGTAGCTGTTCAGTATGATGAACTACTGAATGTCTTTTATTACTAACTGCCTGTGAAGGTATGACAGATTTGTTCATCCATTTTTTCGAACTGGACTAATACATTTAGGGTTCCTCTAGCTTGCTTCTTCCTGTACTCCAAGAAGGTGGATGAACGTGTGGTTTAATCTATGAGCTACTTGCTCATAGTAGCTGAGCATTAATCACTAGGTAGAATAGTAGTCCAGCATAAGTGACTAGATGGGAATTTTAACCTGCATTGGTGTTATGCCAGAAGTAAATTTGCCTTAAAACAGTATCTCCAGGAAGACATTTTAATCATAATGTATCTAGGAATGGTAGAATTGCTCATTAGTTCTTTTTCTGTATCTTAAGTCAAGTTTGAGGGAGAGGGGGATGCAAATCCAGTTCCCAAATGGTTTAAAAAAAAAATGGTTGATTGAATATAAATATCTGTTCTGTATCTTCTCAAGTGGAGAGAAGAAGCTGTTTTTAATATTCTGTAGATCAACCTGGCCTCAAAAACTTGAGAATGGCAGTTATGAAACACTAATTTTACTCTGTGGGCTTAATATTGAAGAGAAAGACAGCATTTTAAGAGATCAAAAGAATTCACATGGCAAGCCAAAGGAAGATGCAGCACTTTTCAAAATTGAGGGAAATAACAGCAGAAATTGTAGGAGAGAAAAGCTGCGTCATAGCAGAATTTGTAAATTTAGAGAATGTGAGGATTTGGAATGTCCTTTTTCTTCTGAAATAAAATTACTTCTATTCATTTCTGATGCTGAAATAAATTAATGTAGTGCTGCATAGTTTTCTGCACTTTTCTTACATGATTTGTATTGTCTACACAAAAAAACTGATTTTTCTGTTAAATTATTCTGAGTTCTTCTTGTTTTATAGGATACTGTAATTTATGAACGTCTTGCTGAAACTTCAAAATACAAAGAAATCACCTTAAAACATCTAGAGCAGTTTGCTACAGAAGGTAGGTGATATTATTTATTATAAAACTAAATAGGAAATCCAGTTAGTGCTCCGCTTTCCATTTTTGCAATTTTGTGTCATTATAAGGTCCTATTCACGCTGCCTTTGAAAATTATGCTTTAGTAATGCCTGCTAGAAAAGATATTCCTCTTCCGGGGAAGTTTCAGTGTTAAGTTCATGCTTAAAAAAACCAAAGAACAACACGACAAAAAAAAAAAAGCACAAAAAGCAAAAACACCCACAGAGTACACAATGGAGGCTTTTAAACAAAATATTTTTTTTAAACAGTAAACACACTGCACCTTTGGTTCTGTGAAGATCTTAATTCCTGCTATCACTTTCATGTCCCACATATGATGAATGCTGTAGGCATGGCACACAGGAAGAAGTAGCCAAAGTGAAGATGCTTGGATGTGACTACTGCAGTGCTTTTATGATAGCTTTATGCTATATTATTTCTGTCATCAGTCACAACAAGGGGAATTGTGAGCCCTAGCTTTCTGTTTGGTGTGTTTTGGTATCTCTGCTATTTTAACAATGACTCTTACAAAGCAGTTGCTGAAGGTGAGGGACTTCCCCATGATGGTTCGTGAAGTAGGAATAGTAAATAAAATTTAAAAGGCTGAGAAATTAAGGGGATCAATATAAACAGCCAGTTAGTTCCTTAATAATAGTGGATTCCACAGTATAGATGTGAGCAGGAGAGCAGTCTGTAGAAAGGTTATTGCTTCCATATAAATTCTTATAGCACACTTCCTAGATGTTCCGTGCTATTTTCCCTTTCTGGTATCTTAGTAAAGGATTATAGAGTTGTAATGTGAAATATCACAGCGTTTTATTTTTTTGGTAATTTGTGAGAGAATAGTTGGAAACAGAATTATAATAGCTATGGGAATCTGAACTGCAATGTTTTTACCTCTTCGGTTTTTTTAATACACTGTTACTAGAATATTACAATTCATTAATGTGTCCTGAGAATTAAATTTACTCTGTAAAGCAAACTTTATTAAAGTATTTTCCTTTTAAAATAAAATCCATACCTTTTGAAAACAGGTGCCTGGCCAAATATTCTTCTATTAGGAAAGATCCTTTTTCAGTCTGTTATACATACGACTCCTCTAATTTTCCCTTTTGGTTTATAATGCAATTTAGCATTTTCATTAGTGTTATAATCAGTGCCTTCGATCTCTTAATTCTGTCAGTAACAGGAGAAACAAGCCGAGATATGTTTCTTCTGTTAGTTTTCCATGTCAAGTTCTCCACAAGAAACATTAGCCTTAAGTGACTTTGAGTATCAAAGTTATAATGACTTATACAATGAAGTAGAAACCAGAACTAAAAGTAAAAAAGTGTGATTGATGGCACAACATGAAGCTTCAGGTGCACCCTTTGAGCTTATGAATCTAGTTGTATGAGCCAGTTGACCAGTTTGGGGTTTCATAAAAGCCTAACCAGGATCAGTCATAAAAAAGTTACTTAGATGTGAAGTTAATTTGAGTTATTAGGCTATATAGTTGGTTACAGAAAAAGTGAAAAAAAAACTGCTCTTCTGCGTGAACTGCACGGAAAATTTCATTCCAGTTCGTAATTACTGTTCTCATTAAATCGGTGGTACAGCTGATATTATTTTTTCCTTAGCAGTCAGGTTGAACCAAATGAATCAACTTAAAATGTGAAAAAATGTGCCCATCTTTAAAACTACTGTACATATGTGTTAGTTTTAAGCAGTTTGTTCAAGTACTTTTTGTACCCTTTTCAACAGATGAAAAGATTTATTTTTCAGAAGAGTGAGTTCCTAACCGTTCAAAAGCGTGTAACTCAATCTTTAAAAAAATTAAAAAATAAGTACATCTCTCTCTGGAATCGATTGAAGAAATTTGTATTTATTTTTGCATCAGATTTAAATTGCAGCTGATGACGTTGTGAAGTTTCTCATGTGTATCCTTTCATGTGGCAGTACAGTATGTCCTTGGCATTTGCTGCATGCTCTTGGTGTGTTGTTCAAAAATGAAGTGGTTAGCATGGCTGGCACTTACATTTAAGCTTGAGTGTTAATGCCTGCTTGGATAAATACAGAAAGTGGGTAATTTTCCTGTGTTTTTGTTCCAGTCTGTTAAGAAAGAGACTTAAAAATATTTTGTTTTCCACAAATCTTTTTTTTTTAAATTAAAAATAGAAGAAATAATTAGGCTGTAATTTAAAAGGAGAAAGCAAATGCTTAAATCTTATTTGCTTATATTCCTGATTTCTTTTCTTCATTCTATCATCTGCAAGAAACACTTTGAAAGAATTGTGGAAATGATATTTCTATTAGTCAGTCATAAATTCCTTTCTTCCCCCTCATCTCATACTTATTTTTGGCCTTTGCTAACATATCCTTACTATACATTGGGAAGAAAAAGAAACCCAGTTGATTTCTTAATCTTAGGTTAATTCTTTACGTCTAGATGGTGAGAGGCTGAGTTCCTAATACTGTTCACTTGTCAAGATATTAGGATTGCATGTTGTTTTCATTGTGAAGATGTTGAACTACTTTCTTACCTCCAAGACACATGTATATTATTTTATGCCCAGCCTCTTAATCATTTCAAAATTGCTGCTGGTGCTGAGCTGTAGACAACAGAAACCTGTGAAGATTGTATTTAGCCCTTCTTTGTTAAGGGGCTCCTAGAGGACAGGTCAAAAGCACATCGGGTTCTGTGTGTCATCCTAAATCTGTCTGCCTGCAGATTTGCCTTCATAAGATATTATTTGGCTAGAGCAATGCTCTTCTCAGTATGTAGCACTTACACCAATTTCGTGTTCTGTAAATCTAAGCATCTCATAATATATGAAAACGAACTGTTAGGAAATTCGCACCTAGTCACTTAATTGAATATAGATATGTTTTGTCAGAAAATAGAAGTTTCTTTTAATCTTGCACTCTCAGATTCTGGCTGTAGTGCTCAATTCAAGTTTCTGCTGAAGGAAAAAATCTATTAAGTAAAACCAGCTCAAAGACTGTTAAGTAAAATCTCCAAATGTTGTGTGTACATGAAGAATCATAGAATGGTTTGGGTTGGAAGGTTCTGCGGGTGAGGTCTCATGAGAGCAGAGAGATGGGGACGATCACCTCCCTCAACCTGTTGGCCACGCTTCTTTTGATGCAGTCCAGGATACAGTTGGCGTTCTGGGCTGCAAGCTCACATTGCTGGCTCCTGTGGAGCTTCTCATCAACCAGCACTTCCAAGTCCTTCTCTGCAGGGCTGCTCTCAATCATATCATAACCCAGCCTGTACTGAAACTGCAAAGTGCCCCAACCTAAGTGCAGGACCTTGCAGTTGGCCTTGCTGAACCTCATGAGGTTCACAGGGTCCTGCTTCTCCAGCTTGTCTAGGTCCCTTTGGATGATGTCCTGTCCTTCTGGTGTGACAATTGCACCTTACTCACTCAATGATTTTATTTTAAGCATTTAGAAAGCTGAAAAAATCTGTGAGATGGAAAAACTAAATCTGAGAAGTTTCAAAGCCAGCTTCTAGATGGTAAATTTCAAACTTCAGCTGTGAATTCACTAAGGATATTGAGAAGTGGTGAAGATGAAGGAAGTTGTCACAGTATGCAGATTATTACTTTCCAGCACAGTGATATTTAGGTTTATAAAATTTTTATTCAGTAATATAATTCGGTCTTAGATTTTTGGAACAGTAAAACTATACCTGTTCAGAAAATGTAAGTTGAGATTGCATCATGTTTTGTTGACAGTTTAAGCTAAGTCATATATTGCGTAAAATTTCATTATTTTTTTTCTCTGAAGTACATCACCTGTGTAACACTCAGCTGCCTTGAAAGAATTAATCTGTTGAATACGTTGCTATTTATATCACTTTTACTTTAGCTATATTTTAAAAAGTTCTTCAAGACATGCATCAGTAAGTTGATAATCAGCGTAAGCATACATAAAATATAGAATAAATTCAACTTTGGTAGTTACTCATTGCAGGCATATCACTGAAGGGACCAACGAGTACTGAATCATATGTAACTGTCTGCTTTCTCTTTAGGCTTAAGAACTCTGTGTTTTGCCGTCGCTGAGATTTCAGAAAGTGATTATCAAGAGTGGTTAGATGTCTATCACCGTGCTTCTACAGCTATACAGAACAGAGCACTCAAACTTGAGGAGAGCTATGAACTAATTGAAAAAGTATGTGTAGCTTTCTGTTGTTTTTTGGTGCAGGGTGGGAGGAGTGGCAACGAGGAGTCTTTTTTCTAATTAATATCCTCTCTTTCTCTACCATGAAATCTGAACCATAATTTTGACAGAAAAAAATCTAGCAATCTACTAACAGCTGGGTCATGTAGCCCTTGCAGTTCAAATACTAAAGTAAGGGAAAGATTAATGTGACAAAGTTTTTGCAGCAAGTAGCTACCTTGCCAGAAAGTATTGATTTTGAGTTGAACTACTGAGAAACCTTTTTTCAGGGTTCCTCTATGCTTAAAAACATGTAAAACAAGGAAGACGACATCTTCTTTGTTGTATGGTGGTATTAGAATCATAGAGTATTTAAAGTTGGAAGAGACTTCTGAAGGTCACATAGACACAAATCCCTTATCAAAGCAGGGCTAATTTTTCTTGCCCAGCACTTTGCTGAAGTTTTGAGTATGTATGAGGAGGGAATTCTCCCAGCTGCAGTAGGCAGTTATTTTTTTTAGTGGTCAACTATTCTTTCCCCCGTTTTTCTGAACCAGATTTCTGTTGCTGCGGAATGCAACTATTGCTTCTTGCCCTTTTACCATGCACCTCTTGGAGGAAGATGGCTTCTTTGCAAGCCCTCTTCAGTTAACAGAAGGCAACTGTGGAATCCCTTCCGTAGCCTTACTTTTTTCCCATTTTAAACTTGTCCTTATTCCTTAGCTACTCTTAATACAATGTGCTCCAAGCCTCAGATTGTTTTTGTGATCCTCTGCTGGACTTGCTCCACTTTGTCAATCTCTCCTGTACTGAAGGCACAGAATGGAGGTAATACCCAAAGGCAGCCCCCCCAAAGAGCAGCCATAATCACTTCCCTCAAGTTTCTGGCAATGCAGCTGCTGGAGTAGCCGAGCATGCTGTTAGACTTCACTACCTCAAAAAAAAAAAAAAAAAGCTACCGTGGTTCTTGAATGTATAAGCAAAAGGAGTTCGTGAGACCGATATTGCTTGAAGTTTTGATACTCGACTTTTTAGGAGGAGCTTGGTTTGTTGGTTTTTTTCATTGGAAAGGGTAAGAGACGTTACATTGATGAAACTGCTTAGAATTCAGAGCCTCAAAAACCTGCACCGTTTAATTCAAGAAAAAGAAGAATGAGGGTATATAGCTTCAGTGATTTGTGGGACTTTAGTTTACATAGATGAGCAGTTTATCCAGACATGCACAAGGCAGTCTTAAAACTGTACAACTTTGTTAACGCCATGGCAGCCTTCCTCCCATTACAAGTTTTTTTATTAGCTGCACAAGTGCTTTCTCAGCACATAGTGCATAGGCCATACTGCAACCAGGATTGCACACTACTAGGTTTATAGTGGTGTCATTAACAGTGTTTTAGCTAGTTTTAAAGGTACAGAAACATGAAAAAAAAATCATATAGGTTTGCTGCATGGGAAAACCAAACATAACCAAGGTCATAGTTTTAAGATTAAGATGAATTGACAGGTATTTTTGTTAAAAGGTGAAGAGAAATGATTACAAGTGAGAGAAGACAATAATAGCAGTCCTTAAGTCTTCAAATCAGAGAGGAGCCCCTTAAGAAAAGGTAGCTGTTGCTGAACAAGCTACTGGGCTACTGTGAATAATTGGATGAAGTTTTAGTGATAACACTGTGTGGTTTGTCGAGCCACATAGATATTTAACCTAAGCTAAGGAATAAACTGGGAGATCTTTATTAACTGATTCCAAATCTAATTAATGAATTTAGAGAGCATGAATCTTGTTGTAAATATAGAAAGTTAAACAAAAGAATTGGAAATATTAAAACTGAATTTCAAGTGAAAAAAAAATTGAGTGTACTGAATATTTTGTGTTAATAGAATCTACAGCTGCTTGGAGCAACAGCAATTGAAGATAAACTACAAGACAAAGTGCCTGAAACCATCGAGACACTCATGAAAGCAGACATAAAAATTTGGATACTTACCGGGGACAAACAAGAGACTGCCATTAACATTGGTATTATATTTGCATTTATTTGACAGCTTTGTTATAGATTCAGAAATTATAGAAGTTGCTAGCGTAAAATTGCGTTCAGAATGGGAAGGTATCTTGTAAAAAATATTATTATATGGTGCTACAGAATTTAATTGAGAACTTATTTTTCCAGTCACTAGTAGGGAGAGAATGGGGAATAGTGGATTCTTCCTCTGTTAGAACAGTATCAGCATGAAAAATTAATGTTATCAGAGAGAGGAGGAAAAAAAATAGTCATTTTTCTTTTTTGTAGCATTTAAAATGAATTAAAAAGAATATATTGTTTCGGTTTTTACAGTGAGAGTAAATAGTATTAAGGAAATGTAACTATGCTTAGTTTTTCTATTGTATTTTTCCTTCTTCCAAGAAGGCTATTAGGGACCATGATATTAACTTGAGCAGAGCAACATACATTGCGCGTTGAAGCGCTATAAGCCTTACGGTCAGTCAGAGGTTGCCTTTTATTCTTTCCCGTTATTGTAAAGGAGGGAAAAAGAGAAATACAAATTATCTGATTTCAACAGCGAAAAATCTGTATTTTTAGATAGTGTTACGTGAAAGCTACATTAAAGATTTAATATCCTTTGTATATGAGCATATCAACACTTCTGGCTACATATGAGCCTGAAGTAAAGCATTATTTTGGTCATAGAAATCCTTTTTATAAATATTATTATTTTTAATCTTCTAGAACTTTTTTCTGTATGCACACGATAGGGTTGGTCTAAGGCTGTTTTCATTAGTACCTTCAGGTTTGAGGCAATGCATGTAATACCAGTATTTTAACTTTATTAAGAATGGTGATATATTCTTGTCTACACAGCCTGCCTCATTAGCACACAGCATACGTTCTGTTTAAAGCATCAAAGAATAAAAGAATGGCAACGTGTATATATGCAAATTTTGTAGGAAATGCAAGTTGCATTCTGAAAATTTACAAGGCTAAGGGAGATGTGTTTTCTGTAACTACCTGTAAAGCTATTTCTTGTCCTGCTGAGTACCTCTGTGAATAAGGAACAACAGTCGCAAGTTGCAGCAAGGAAAATTCTGACTGCTCTGACTTAGTACCTGTATGTCTTATTTTTATAGATTGTAGTATAATTTTTTACCATTTATTTCAGCTGTGGGAGTCTTATTTTCATATCCTTCTGTAGTTCTTTTACAGGAAAAAAAAATGCTTTGTTATATTATAATCGATTTTGTAGAACAAATTTTTGAAAACAAAAATGTTTTTAATAGGTCACTCCTGTAAACTTTTGAGGAAGAACATGGGGCTAATTGTTATAAATGAAGGCTCTCTTGATGTAAGTAAAACCTGCACAATTTGCTTTTTTGTTTGTTTTTGTATAATCTTCTCAGTTAATTTTAGTATTGCACACTTGTAAGACTGTATGGTCTTTGTGACAAAATGTTACTGAATAACTAGAAACTTAGTCTATGGCTTGCAAAACAGCAGTGTAGCTACTACACGAATGAGTTTGTAATGATGAACAAACAAATTTCATATAGTGAAACAACTCCGTCCATGTAGGCACAAAGCCAGGAGCTTCACATGCTTCTGGTAGCACTTAGCAGTCCCCAAACTAATCCTAAATTCCTTTCTACTACCATCTCTTACAGAATACATATCTGCCAATAATTAATTGTTATTGTGTGGTTAAACAGCTGAAATTGTAATCAGATGTTGAAGTACAAGTAATGGTTAAAACTAATAACTTTCTAGTGTACAGTGCTTTGTACAGAAGAGATTCTTTAGATAACATAGGAATGCAATATTAAGTGAAAAATCCCATGAAGGGAAAAAACATAACTCCTGTTACCACCCTCCAAGGGATCCTTAGATGAACTGAAAAGCTGAAGAATTTCATCACTGGGAGAACTCACTGGCCAGAAAGCTTTGGGAGAAAACACTGAAATGAAGTTTACCTTACTCTGTATTGTGGTCAGGTTGCTGAAGATGGGACTCAGGCAGAGAAAGGGGCAGAAAAGTGAAAAGAAAGTATGAGAAGCAGCAACAGGCAGGGCGGGTGCCTTAACTGAAAGATTCAATAATAGCATCTAAGAGTAGACTGTAATGTGAATTAAAATGTATACTGCTCTTTCTTTTTTAAATAAGTACTTTTTAAATTTTTTTACCCATTTAGAATGACATATTTTCAACATTAGTATGAATTTGAGTGATTACTAAATTTCAAGTATAAATTCTTTTTAGCAGCGTATTTTTGCAGATGAAATAAAATCGCAAACATGGAACAAGCAGAAGCTGTTAATTAATGTCTAGAACTAGATCCTGTTGATATAGCAAGCAACTTTTGACACAATTAGCCTGTAATATTAATGAAGAGAGGCAATTTTCTTTTTCTTATTTATTTCATTGAATAGCTTTAGAAAGATTGCAATTGTTCAAAAAACAGGAAGGGGTTCCTTGTTCAAGACCTTAACTTTGGAGTTTTTTCACTCCTCATCCAATCTCTGAGTGAAAACTAACAAATAACTGACAACTTCTGTTCTGTATTTGACAACTACTGCAATGTTTAATATATTTGAAGTGCAAAAGATTGAGTATTTTGTATACTTCTTTATATGTGATAAAATAAAGTGAGGTATTTTTGTTTAGTTGCAACAAGGATTCCAGTAGAAACACAGTAAACAAGCATTGCACATTAGCCACTAGTAATATGATGATTAAAATGTTGAATAAATATATATTAAGCAATATATTTTTAAAATAAATATATAATAGAGTTCAAGAATAAAAGGTAGTATCTATACAATAGCTGTACTGTACTGCCTATTTCAAACTGAAGCTATATTGTGTAGAGATTTAGATATCCTTTCCCTACAGGCACAAAGTACATTCAGAACATGGGGATGCAAATATCATAGGACAGCTGAAATTGCATATGAAAACTGATCATTTGCAAATTATCTGTGGTGAAAACATAAATCATGTGTTTTCAGGAGCAGATAAATTCAGTAATTGGATAGTGCGAAGGCAAGCGGTAGTTCAAAAAATGATAGTAAACTATCTCTGTGCCCATATTTTTACAAGAGACTCCATTAATAAAGTTTTCTGCCTTGTTTGATGGTGTGCATTTCACTGTTTGATTAATGTTTACCTTGTGTCTTACCTTTTCCTGGTGTGATTGGTTTGGTTTTCCCACAGAGCAGCTGTGAAACTTCGACAAAAAATAATCTTAGTGTTGTGGGACCTGTATGTTTAGGATCTTGGAGAAGAGCTGCTCTATGGCAGTCCCCTCCACCTTGGCTTTGTAAGGTGTGAGTATAGCGTCTTGGCGATATCAAGATGTTGCTATATTCACAGGAGTTGGGAAGATTGGCTTCTCTTGGGCTGCATATCTTTTGCAATACTGAAGAGGGACAGTAAGTGGATGCTTCTTGCCCTTGCTGTTGCAATAATAATACACTATGTTGCATAGCAATGGCTGCTTCTAAAAAAGGAGCTAGCTCAGCTCTAATCCTTTTAGGGACAGGCAGAGTCCTCTGTCCCTAAGGCACATAAAATAGATTTAACAAAACACATACCTCCTCAATTTGGTCATTATTATGACCTTAGCATGCAAGACAGAGGAAGTTAGACTAAAAATAAATATTTGTTTAGACTGTATCTCAGCCTGTGAACTGAGTTTACAAAGAATATGCTGAAATAAGAGATCTTCTTTTATAGGAAACAATACCCTTATTTATGGAATTGAAAGAAAAATACCGTAAACCCCACTTCCAATCCCAAATTAGTATTGGCTGAAGCAGAGTGAACAGAAAAGTGGACAGAAAATGTTTCTTCTGGTATCTATATGTACTTGAACTTTCTTTTGCATTGGTGTGTAGAAAACCTTTTTGATAATATCCTTTAGGAAACATTTACACATTCAAAGAACACTTAGAGTTCCACCACATATTATACATATATGCTTTTTGGCAGACTGTGAGAGCAATCCCACACACCATTTCAGCTGTGTTTTCTAATAGTACAGCTGTTGGAAGTACTTTTTTCATTTGATACTCTCTGTTTGATATCATAATCAAAAAGTAACTGCCTCAAGAAAGGAAATACTAGTGTTTCTGATCACACTGGGAAAAAAAATTACTTAAGAATACTAGGAATTAAAAATAATGGACACAAATTTTTTTTACAACAGGGAACAAGAGAGACGCTTAGCCATCATTGCAGTACCCTTGGTGATGCTTTAAGGAAGGAGAATGATTTTGCTCTCATCATTGATGGTAAATCTCTGAAGTATGCTTTGACATTTGGAGTGAGACAGTATTTCCTGGATTTGGCTTTGTCATGTAAAGCTGTTATTTGTTGCAGGTAAGGCTTACATTATTTTTGCTGTACGGTATTTTTATTGACATATAAAAATTAAGAAGCTACTTTTATTTCAGAAATATATATATATATCTGTGTCGTCCAACCATGGAATATATATTAAAAAAACCTCAACAATTGTAGTAGCCGAAGTTACGAAATACGGTCATTCAAGCAAAATATTTCTGTAGAGCAGTCTGCTATGGAGTATACCTGTCAAACTAAGTCATTCAGGTTGCATATGCCTAGAAAAATAATTTGTTATCCATCAAGGTTAGTATCAGCAACACTGAGACACTGATCTTAACCTTCAATCAATACCACACATCAGTGAAACACATCAGTCCTAGCACACTAAGTTCTGTATATTATTTTCAGTTATTTCATCTCAAATTCTACAAGGACTGAGTTCCAGCTTGCAGAGTAGAACTCTCAGAACATGGAACTGGGTTCAGGAATACACACATGCAGGACAAGGAGAAGCCAGACAGGAGAAGTCTTCACTGTGTGTCACAGAAGAGAGAGAGACCTTCGTGATCTCTTAGTTTTATACTGAGTATGAAATATATGGGTTGAAATACTCTGTTGGTCAGTTTAGGATCACTTGCCCTATTCGCCTCTCCACACAGATGCAGCTCCTTTTCCACCCTCTTTAAGATGGCCTTGGTTAAGTATAAGCATTGACCTTTTTGCATACTGGTGGCCAGAGAATGAAGTTACTTACAGTATTGAATTAGTCATAAAACTAACTCTAATTTACCTCAAACTACAACAGAGCCACACAGAGTGGTAGGTGTTGCCAAAACAGGTACAGTGTCATCAGTAGAGTTTTTGAGTCATCTCTTAACCATGGACAGGCATTTTCTTGTTGTGAGATAATTGAAAGAGCCCTGAAAATAACAAGGTGACTCACCTTCTATGACAAGGTGACCTGTTTACTGGATGAGGGAAAGACTGTGGGTGTAGTCTTCTTGGACTTAAGTAAAGCCTTTGACACAGTTTCTCACGGCATTCTGCTTCAGAAACTGCCAGCCTCTGGACTGGACAGGCGCATACTCTCCTGGGTTGAAAACTGGATGGCCGGGCCCAAGGAGTAGTGGTAAACAGAGTTAACTCCAGCTGGAGGCCAGTTTCAAGTGGGGTTCCGCAGGGCTCAGTGCTGGGTCCAGTCTTGTTCAACGTCTTTATCAATGACCTGGATGAAGGCATTGAATGCACCCTTAGCAAGTTTGCAGACGACACTAAGCTGGGAGGAAATGTCGATCTGCTTGAGGTTAGGGAGGCTCCAAAGGAATCTGAACAGGCTGGACCAATGGGCTGTGACCAATGGCATGAGGTTTAAGGCCAAATGCCGGGTCCTGCACTTGGCACAAAACAACACTATACAGTGCTACAGACGAGGGGAAGGGTGGCTAGAAAGCTGCCTGGAGGAGAAGGACCTGGGGGTGTTGGTTGACAGACAACTGAACATGAGCCAGCAGTGTGCCCAGATGGCCAAGAAGGCCAATGGCATCTTGACTTGGATCAGAAACAGCATGGCCAGCAGGTCCAGGGAGGTTATTCTGCCCCTGTACACAGCGCTGGTGAGACCGCGCCTCGAATCCTGTATTCAGTTCTGGGCCCCTTGCTACATTCTGGGCCCCTTGCTACAAGAAGGATGTTGAGGCTCTGGAGCGTGTCTGAAGAAGAGCAACAAAGCTGGTGAGGGGGCTGGAGAGCAAGTCTTATGACGAACAGCTGAGAGAACTGGGGTTGTTTAGCCTGGAGAAGAGGAGGCTGAGGGGAGAACTTATTGCTCTCTACAACTACCTGAAAGGAGGTTGTGGAGAGGAGGGAGCTGGCCTCTTCTCCCAAGTGACAGGGGACAGGACAAGGGGGAATGGCCTGAAGCTCCACCAGGGGAGGTTCAGACTGGATATCAAGAAAAAATTTTTCACAGAAAGGGTTATGGGGCACTGGCAGAGGCTGCCTGGGCAGGTGATTGAGTCCCCATCCCTGGAGGTATTTAAAAGATGGGTAGACGAGGTGCTCATGCACATGGTTTAGTGGCAGATAGGAATTATTGCGCTCGATGACCTAAGAGATCTTTTCTAACCTGGTGATTCTCTGATTCTAAGGGAGAAGTTACCAGCAGTTAAACAAAGTGGAAGATCAAGGGTCAATGTTCAAAGCTGCTTTCTCTAATTTAATGATGTAGGCTATACTAAGATAGCAGCAGTCTACTTTGTTCCTGTTTGCATTGACATCTGTCTTAAATATCTTGTTGTTTGTTTATAAACTAAGTATTTAAACCGGAAAACAGAAAGCATAATAACAAAATATGCTGAAATCTACTACTGTTCAAAGTTAATTCTGGCAGTGGCAGCATTTGCTGTTTCTTCCGTTACTCTGGTTTAGGGGCCTATTGCTATTTCAACTGTGTGTCTCCAGTCCTGTTAACATTTTGCTTCCACAGATTGAAGGTTTCTAAGAATTTTGCTGGAAATGAATTTTTAGCATATAGCCTAAAGGGCAATAACAGCATCACAGCACTGACTTAGCGTTGAAAGTACATTTATTTGAAAGTCCTCTATTTAACCTTTTTCTTTCTGTTACCCCTTAGGGTATCACCACTTCAAAAATCTGAAGTTGTAGAAATGGTTAAAAAACAAGTTAAGGTGGTAACTCTGGCAATTGGTGATGGAGCAAATGATGTTAGTATGATACAAACAGCGCATGTTGGTGTTGGTATTAGTGGCAATGAAGGCCTACAGGCTGCTAATTCTTCAGACTACTCAATTGCTCAGGTAAATCATTACACTGTAAAATGCTACAACAAAGTTCTTTAAGATTAAATTAATATTGGTGAATGCATGTTCTGACTGTATGTTTGTTCATTTTTGCAGTTCAAGTATTTGAAGAACTTGTTATTGGTTCACGGAGCCTGGAATTATAACAGAGTAGCTAAATGCATCTTGTATTGTTTCTACAAGAATATAGTCCTTTATATTATCGAGGTAATTCTACAATACAGTAAATGTTACTTCTTGAAAGTAAAAAATTTATAATTTAAGTTTTTAATATTATATGTGATTTTAAGGAAGCATTTAAACTGTCAATAAACACTAGTACTGATTCTTGCTTTTTAATTAACTAGTTGATATTAGTGATTTTTTCTTTTTTTTAATTTAAAAGACCCAATTGTCTTAAAAACACATACTAAATTTTAGTACTGAATGTTTATGTTGAGTAATACTGCTAGCTTACTAAAATTCCTTATCAATAATGTCATTACAGTATTTAAGGAATACAGTTCAAGTAGCATAAATTTACCACAAATGTATGTGCTTAAACTCTCGGAGGTGGTGTCAGTAACTGTCTAGTTCACAGTCTGAAGATTTTTTTTCAGGTCACTGTTGAACTCAAGGGCTGTTGCTCTTCAGAACAATACTTAGGGTTTCTACATAGATATTTAGTTACGCTATTGCATACCTTTTGCTTATTGATGGAGTAACCATGCCTCTTTAGGTTCTAGTTCATGAACAGAGATACTTTACTGAGTAGCTGACCTAGTTTTCTCACCTGGCATTTTAAGGAGACTAGAGTCTTGTGAAAAATAGAGTAGTGTGAGAGGATTGTGTTGTAATAAATGTACATTTGTTGACAAGTATGGTTAAGACAGCATGTGTGGCTATAGTTTTCACAATACTCTTGACCACATGGCAACCTTAAAATGTATTTTTAAATGGATTTTTTATTTTTCTCTCCCTCTCCTTCATTTACTGGTCCTCTTTTTCTTTCCACAGCTATTTGCTTTCTTATAACCAAATATTTTACACTTCTTATGTAAAGTATTGTAGCCAAAACATGCATTTTTCTTAGCATATTTTTTGTTTTCTAAATTTTCCCCTTTTTAATCTCTATTGTATTATCAACGTAAATAGATTTGAATCTAAGTAGCAGCAAGTTTATAGCCTATTTAGAAAAAGGTAAAGTAGGAAGCTATAAAAAAAGCAAATCCGTTACAGATCTTTTTTTGCTTTAGAAGTGATGACACACTTTAGGTTCTGCATTTCAGTAACTGAATATCTGATTGAATGATCAAAATTCCAGAAGTACTGATTAGCAGTAGTTCTTGATGTATTTGAAAAAACATTAATGTGTAGTTCATGTTTGTATAAAACCTACAAAGCTGGGATTCAGAACATGCTACCTTATTTTTATTCATTTCTTGTCATTGTCACCTATGAACAAATTGTTAAATTTATAACTTAAATTTATAACAAACCAAAACTATGGTTTGTATTCTTCATGAAAGCAAGTTAAATGCAAGGTATAGAGATCATAGTCTAAAAATACAAAAGACTGGAAGAGGTAGTGTATGCCTCCTGAACAGAGAGAAGAGCAAAGAGATCATTTTTATATGGGTTATGACCCTTTATATATCATGCATACCAGCATTTTAGCATGTACACCTTCTCTGGAAAACAAAATGACTTCTACTTGAATTCCTGTGTACCCAGCTCAGCTCAGAAAACTTTCACAAGTGTTAATAGCTCACGTCAGTACTGTGAGTGAATGGGCAGAAATTCATCATTGAACGTCTCTAGAAAGGACAACTGCCAGTCTTGAATCTCTCTTTTCAGTTTTTTGTACAGATCAGGCGTGGGAGCAGAGAGCTCAATGAGTATTTGTAAGCTGCTGCTTAATATGCAGAAATGCTACATCAGGAAAATGTCTGTGAAGCTTTTGTGGCCACACCTCCTCTGTCCTGGAGTTTAGAAAATAGTACGATAAAAGGCATGTCTGGAAGTTGCTTTAAATAAGTTTCCTTTTATGAGCTGACAATAACTAAAAATACCTGCCTTTACTTAATAGACATATATTATGTTTTTTCATGTGTGCACACAACTAATGTAAGTAGTGTAATAGATTCCATTTAATCTAAAATACAGCCTTTTTCCGAGGCATTTATGGGGTGATACAAAGTAAGTGCTATTGGTTTTTTGGTTCAGAAAATAGTAAAGGTCTGTAGTAATATTCCTGCACATTGATGACTGTTTATGAACTTCTAAGCTCCTGTTCATAAGAAATTAGAAGTGGTCAGTAACTTTTGATTTTTTCTGTTCTGTGTCTTGACGCAATAGGAATTTGAGTCCAACATGGACCTCATATTTTGTATGAGATTAGTCCTTTATATAACCTAGAGGTTATAGTCTGAAGTAACCATTCTAAATTGCAAGTGAAGACTTTGAATTTCTAATAGACTGTTAATGAGCATTATTAAGGCTGTACCAAGCCTTACACTCACACAGGATAAGCGTATGTAGAGTGTCGTACTTATTTTCTGGAGACTGTTATTACCTTATTATGGTGGTTAGGATTGACATCGAACAAGCGATCGAGAACTCCTTTGCAGATTGACTTTGGGCCTATGATTGCTATTACTGCATATACTCTTTTTTTGAACTAGTCATTTTGTGAACTTACACAAATCTTCCCTTCAGCATCAGAGAGACAAAGTTCCTATTCCTACTTTTTGTTCTGCTATTTAGTAATAACTACGACTAACATAAAATAACTGGTTTATGTCAAGTAGAAAGTTTACAAATTTAAAAAAAATATTTTCTGAGATCTGCATATGGCACTCATGTCTTGTAGGAATAAACTAAAAGAATAAAAGACCAGGACACAAACAGAAGAAATAAATGTATGAAGTTCACACCCAAAGTTCAGTCATAGATTCTTAAACGTGGCCGTTTGTAACAATTTAAGTGACAACTATGTAAACAATTCAATTATACTGGGTAATTAGAGCTGTAACAGCTTCTTTTTCATTCTGTAAACTTCAGATAATGGTTATCTTTTTTTTTTTAAAAAAAAAAAAGAAAAATATTTTCCCCTCAAGCCTTTTTCATCCCACTGCTGAGTTAACACACTTGATGCTGCTCATGTCCATAACTGAGGTTTACCTTTTTGTTCCTGATTTCCTTTGCCTGACAGGAGATGAATGCCTGTAGTCATACTGAGACTGATATTCTGCATAACCCCTAACATGAGCTGGCTTTCTATGTATACTCACACTGCTTCTGAGCTATAGAGTTTGTGTGCTGTTGTTCAGTATGCCATGGCATACGTAATACAGAGAAACTGCACCAAGTTCAGTTTAAAACGCAACAGAAAGTGATTGTGCTCATGCCTGGTTTTTTGCATTATCTAGTTTGAAAACCTAGAAATACAGGGATCTGCACTGACGCCCATCTCATTTTCGAAACTATTAATAGAAATTATGTAGTAAATGAAATAGAAGATGGTCTGAATTTTCACTTTTTCACTTATACAGCCTAAATTACTTTTGAAGGACACTTGTCTCCTGTTCTTCTCTATAGGGCTGCTTGGTTAGTAAGTTGAGCTGTTAGAGTAGCAAGTGCCACCTAGGAGAGGAGTGGCTGAATCTGCTCACAAATTACTATGACGTGCAACTTGTCCTAAAAACTTACTTTGCAGGTACAGCTGCCTTCGTTGTTCACCATAATCAGAATGAAACATACTTTTCCATTAATAAATTTCCCATTGTGAAGCAAGAAACTGTGTTTCTTGTCACCATCAATATTAATACTGTAATAAGCTCCATGGAAAATTTTTGTGTGTATGACTCGGACCCTGTACTTTTTTAGGGTCCGAGTTTCAGAAGTTAGGGTAAGTGGTACGTTACTTTCTTCCCCTCTTACAGTTTCAGCTGAGGGATGTATTTATCTGTGCTACTTCCCCCACACCACGTTCACACTAATCAAGTTTGAGCCATAGGTATTCTTAATGCAAACATTCAAATACTTTCTTGTAAACAATAGAAAGTCCATTTTTCTGCGCAGTTATTAAAGACACTCTGTCTCCTAAAGTAATATATCTGATATTCCACTGAATAGTAGTGTTTCTACTAAAAAGAGCATTGTTTTTAGCTACATTATAAATTTACTCTTCCCAGCCATTTTTTAATAGATTCATCATGAACTTTAGAACCAAGGAGTGCTAACAAATTTCATTTCTTCTTGGCTTGTGTCTAGAGTTCTGAGCAAGATTTGTTCCAGTTCCTTATTACACTGAAAATTAAGTGACATGCCTGTAACTTGCATGCTTTCTTTGGGAGAAATTCTCACTAAATGTTAAGATTTCAGGAAGTTACGATTATAGTTGAAAGGATTTCATTGCAGTTCTACAGTAAAACTGTAGTTTTTAGAGTTTAATTACCTTGATTTTTTTTTTAAATGCTGTGCAAAATAAAACTGAAAGCATACATGTTTTTAAAGGAATAAAATGATGCATATCATTTCTGTGATGCTTGGTAATAATTTCATATATGATGTTCATTGTAAATTGAAATTTTGCCATAAATTCTTGCATTTCTTTAAAACAGTAATTTCAAAATATTTTCAAGTGTTTCTTAGCCTTTGATAGAAGTGAGTATGCAGAATAGATTCAGTGCATGTATTTGGGCCTTTCATTTGAAATTAAAGTTTTATAACATTTTGACTGTTAGAAAAATCACAACAGAAATTTAATGTTCTTTCCGGATACTCCTTGGTTATGAAGGGTCAAGTATATCTCTACTTGTGGTCTATTTTGTGTTATTCCTAGAGAATCGTACTTCCGTTCAAGTCTGTCTGAAGTTCCCAGTAATGATACATAGACATGTATGAATATTTGTACATATTTCTGTGTATACATATATGTATATACATGTACAAATGTAGGTGAGCTGAACTACTGAGTCACATACTTTCTATTAAAACTGTTCTTTTGCACCACCCTAAGTGCCTTCAAATTATGAATTCTAAAGTCTACTCCAGTATTTGATACAAACCAGAAAAAACAACTAAGGAATCTATCACACAATATCTGCCGTTCACTCATCTCAAGAGATATCTTCCTAGGTGGGAGGAAAAGAATGTAGGAACTATGTATAATGAGAAGGTTGAAAAGAGACATAGCAGTTGAGGAGCACCACTTGTATCTAACAGTGGTTATGAGGTTCTGGATTAGGTTCACACATTTAGCTTAGTTGTGAAGCATTCAAAAATTTTGCTGATGTTGAGTGCATACTCAGTTTTTTAATAATGAACATCACACCTCCCTCATACCTACTGAGAAACTAAATGCTGCTAGTAAATTTCTTTTAAATTCACAGTTAAATTGTCACTCCTTTTTCAAAAGTCAAAAATTGAAATACACATGAGCTTATAAAAATTTCATTTAACTAGCATAAAGTAATTCCATTGTCTTTTCAGTGACTTGACTGAGAGGTTAGAAAACAGAGTGCTCCTTGCTGCTAATCAAAGTAAAGAAATTCAGCATTATGAGACATCAGAAAATTCAGTGTGTTTTATATCTCTATATTGCAGCCTTTAATATTCATGATTTTGTATGCAATCTTGTTCCAATAACGGACCACTGAGAAAAATCCATTTACTTTTTCTTCATTGGTCAAACAAATAGCAATTTTGGCTTAATTTTACCTCCCATTTTTACTGTTAATAGTTGCTAATTTCAGGGTTTTTTCTGTCTCAAAGTATTCACAAACATGTTCAGCTATTCCAGTATGTGATAAAAAAATCTGGGCTTGGTCATAGTATCTGGTGACCTGGAGGGCAGGTTGGGTACATGTTGATAAACATACATATTGATTGTAGCAATTCATGCTTCCATAATAAAGTCAAATTAAATGTGAACTGTAGGAGAGTCCATGAAGCAGAATGAAAAAAAAAAACCAAAAAAAAACCCACTTGGAAAACATGAGTCCTGAACTGTGTAGCATGTTGTTTAGGCGATCCTAACTTCTGTCTGTCACATTACAGCTTATGTTTGTCATAGGCAATACTGTTTCAGAGTAACTTGTTAGTGAAGATTCATCAGTCCTATTGTTTCTCCACTTTGTTATGGAACTAATATAAACATGAAGAAATAGAAGTAAGCAGTCATGCTGCGTGCTATATTGAAACATAAGAAAATGTGTTGTCATGCCTTTCAAATTAAATTTTGGAAAAAAAATGAAAAAACTTCTGCAATGAAAGAGATACCTCTTTAAAGTACTCTGTAGTTGAGCTAGTGCTTAGTAACTAAGTAGTTATAGTTGGTTTAGTGCTCATCCTCTCATGAGTTTCATATATGAGTAAGGAATAATAGTATAGTTTTCAGTTTCAAACTACAGCTTACTGTATGAATTCTGTTCGTTAGGAAGTTTGCTGCCTTGGGCAACCTGATCTAGTGGGAGGTGTCCCTGCCTATCACAGGAGGGTTGGAACTAGATGATCTCTAAGGTCCCTTCCAAACCTAGCTATTCTGTGATCCTGTAATTCTAATGATGAGAAGATGCTGACTGCTTCTAATCTGTAGGTTGTTGTTCCGTCTCCTGACACACCCCACCCCCCGCCGATATTTCTCGAAGTTTTATTTCATTAAGAATTAAGCATGATACAAATGCAATGAGCTTAAATCACTATTAAATACTTAATACTTGACTTTTCTTCTGAAAATAGCTATCTCCTTGAAATATTCTCATATTAGATGGAATGCTCACAATTTGACTAGATTACCTATTATCTGTTTTTGTATGTAAGCTGGGTTTTGGGTTCGGTTTTTTTTCCATGTAGGTTTAAGACAGAAACATGTTCAATTCTTTTGTTAATGTGTAATAGGGATACCCCTTTTGTGAAGCTGAGCAAAATCTATCATACTTTGCCAGACATTTGAGTAATAAACCATTCTCCTTCTTTTCAGATCTGGTTTGCTTGTCAATGGCTTTTCTGGACAATTCTTTTGAAAGATGGTGTATAGGTCTTTACAATGTGGTAAGACAATTTCTGTTTTCAGTTATTTTTAAAACCATGATCTTGAAAATTTCTAGAGTAAGCAATCTCTCAGCAGTCTCCAACTCTGAGATTTTGCAATGTGTTTTTTTTTTTTAAAATCCACCTTCCTAGATGTTTACAGCAATGCCTCCACTAACTCTTGGAATATTTGAGAGATCCTGCCGAAAGAAAATATGCTGAAATATCCTGAGTTATACAAGACTTCCCAAAATGCACTGGACTTTAATACTAAGGTAGATTTAAAAAATCAAATATAATTAAAGCAGAAAATTATAGGAATTCTGTATAGTTATCCCTTTTGTTCTATGCTGCTTATTAAAAATTGAGTGAATGTTTACTACTGCTATTTCCAGTTGTCCACTTGTCTGTGGGTGGTGCAAACCATATTTTTCTATTTTTAGCAAATACAGAAGTGGACAGCAAGCATTTCGGGTTTTTTCAGCCTTGATTTTTTTTTTTTCGCTGCTGTTAATAAAGCTGTCTTCTGTAGGCAGAAGTGATTAGACCTCTCTGTCGCTCGGCTGTATGTATTTGTACTGTGATATGGAAATGGATTACTGAAGCCTGTGAAGAAGTGTTGCAGAGGACAATAAAACTGTCATTAGATTTGTAGAGGGAGGGACTTGTTACTATTCTTTGTCAATTTGGAGTTGTGATTTTATGGTTTAATTTTGAGTTTTGGAAAAAAATACTTAGAGACGATTAGGAATGTGTTAGGGTGGATGAAAAGGAATCTGAAGCTACTTTTCGTGGGACATATGGATGACATTCACCTTGGAGAGACTAGCACAAGAAGTAGTGAAGAGAATGTAGGACTCTTTAGTATATAAATTATACATAATTTCTTCAGATTTGTCCCATAAGTATTCTCTAAAAAAAAACTAAATGAAACTTTTTCCTGATCTGCAGTTTCATGAATGACATGATGTTTTGCAAGAGTTCCTTTGATTTTATTTGATTTTTCTAAATATAATTAGGACATTTCAAGCAATGTCATTGTATGATGAAACTTGGGTACATTTTCAATCTGTCATTGAATTAATAGTGCCTACATGGGATGATCTGTAGTAGGTGTGCGGAGCTGATGCAGCACACTTCACTCTGATATATCCGTGCTACTTGTGTGTAAAAATGGAGTAACCCTATCTATAATAGAATTATTTGTCTGAACTGTCCCTGTTCACTGAAGCATATGAGATTTTTCTCCTTCTTCATACTTTATCCCTTCACTCACAAAAAAAAAAACCCTAAAAGTTGTAAGGAAACTAGGGAGAATAGTTACTTGTGTCACTGTGAAAGGTTTAAAAATATCTAACTTTTCCTGGTCCATTACTACAGACACTTTTGTCTTGTGATACTTTTAATAATAATGTAAGTTGGGAGTTACCACTGTTGGATTTTTCTCTTTTAAATAAGCATATAATATTTTTTATTATTGCATAGGTGCATTGTTGACTTCATTGGAAATGCTGTGGCTATTCCCATACAAGACTTGCTATGAGTAAATGTCTACAAAACTTCCTAGCTGCAAAATTCCCATCTATATAAGGTTGAATAGTTGGTGTTAAAGATTTGGAAACATACTGCCTTGAATGTTGATGCAGATATTTGTTATGGTAAAAAGGGGTCAAAGGTTATGAGGTCATGACAGAGGTAAAGGATTAGCATGTGACAATAAGAATTGTCAGGAAAATGGAAAAGTAGAACTAATTTTCTTGCATCCACCTGTGCTTTCTGTCAAATAAAAACTTCTGTAATGACATAGCAAGAAGGAGAGACAAAGGTTAATGAGTAGCACAAGTTTCAAATGTATGTGTAAATTGGATCATACAACCTAGCATAGTTTGTATAATCTAACAAAAGACTTTGAGTCATTGTGGAAAAGATTGTGAGGCAGGCAACTTAATTTCAATTGTTCGAATACCCTAACACTCCTATCAGCTAGTTGCAATAAAGGCTATGATTGTCAAAAGCGTGTTAGTGTATAAGCATGATTGCTATCCTGAAGCAGATGAGTTACATATTTTTATTAAGTCTTCTTATGTCTTTACGGTATATTATAGTAAGCATCAGTAGGTTGTTTTATCCTTAAAACTTAATAGCAGCTTTTTTTTAGGAGGAATATTTTACAAATGCCAATAAAGTTTGAAAGTAAAATTTTAATTACATTAGCAAATATATTAGAGGAAATTTAATATGATGAAGCTATGCAGTTCAGGAATATAGAGCATGTAAGGAGAAGTCCAAGGAAGATAGTTACTTTGTCCTTTTTTAATTTCCTTTGTATGTGGAAATATTTAGGTAGGTAAATATAGAAAATTCATGTTTTGTTCTTCTATCCAAATTTCTTATTACATAAAATGTTAAATTGTAAAAGCTAGAGTCCTTTTAGTTCCCTGCTTAGAATGTAGCAATTGTTACAGTTGTCTGGTTTAGTTTAATGTTTCTGATAATATTCCCATGTGTATACATTTTAATTTCCCTTTCTGATTTGAAATTAAAAGAGATGATAATACACGCTTTTTTTTCAAAACATAAAAATAAACAAATGACCCATGAAGAGCTAAGAGGGCAGAAAGGTGCCTGTCAGTTATATTTACTTCACAGTGGTGGCCTGACAGAAACACATTTCGTGAATCTAACACACAGATAAAAAGAAAGGTCAGAGTTCACAGAGCTAGTTTATTGCAAGTGGTTCTCATGGATTTTCTGTTTTTCCCTTAGGTTTTCTGGGTTCATTGTTTAAATGGCCTCTTCCACTCATTCATTCTGTTTTGGTTTCCACTAAAAGCCCTTCAGCATGGTAAGTATTACGAAATATAAAAATATAAATGTTGAAATGTATGAATATCTAAATACCTTGTTTTTTCTTAGGAAAGTTTTATAAATGCTAACAGGCTTGTATGATTAAATTTCAAGATACAATTTCTAGAACTAGAGCATGCAGTATATTAAAATATTTTGTTTAAAAGAGTAATATTGTGTACATATGCCTAAAATAAGGTAGAGAAGAAGAGATTTGCTATGTAATTGTGATTTTTTTTTTAATATAATACACTACCATGATAAATACCTACAAGATCCTAAATCACTGCTGTCCCTTGCATTCACTCTTAAATCTTGTGAGCTTTCATTGTTGATGTGTATACCTTCTCTCTTGTTACTTCAAGGACATACTAACCTAGTATGTCCATGCTAATCTAGTTTACATCTATACGAGTAGGGTTGTGACAGAGGAAACCGGGATGTCTTGGACAACTCAGTCCTGTCACTCTTCTAGATCATGCACCTGAGTTGTAGAAGGAAACAGGACAGTTAGGAGGAAAGCTGTATTAATTAGAGGAAACCTGAAAGCACTGCTTCCAGTTTGTAGCAAGCTTTGTGTAGTGGGGAGCTCTCACAGGGGTAGTGGAAAGCACTGCTTCCACTCTGTGGGGAGAAAAAAAAAAAAGTGTGTAGTTTTCTGTAAATTTAATAGTCTTCTCAGTTTCTCTGATTCAGCCAGGCAATCTGCCCTGGCATAGGAGACAGGAATATTCTCACAGATGTTTTGGAACTGTTGGGACTAGATAGTGAGACAGTCATAGCTGCTTGTGCCTAAAGGTTAAGCGGAAAACTTCTGAAAGGCCACTGGATGCGAGTTCAGTGGCAGCAGTTTGCATTGGAAAAGTTTAGACAGCCCAGGAGGAAAGAGGTCACAAAATGTCAATGCATTCTCTAAAAACAGAACCTCAAATCAAAATAAAAATCTTCAGTCTATAAGAGAAATTTCTGCATTCATTATATGATGGAGAAATATTTAATGAATATATGTGAGATGCAGAAAGGAGTTCATGTGTGAATGGCAAAGCTGAGACACTTGCGCAAGCACTTGTGAAAGCACTGTAGTGCAAGTGTCTTTGGCTTGCAGCCCCTGGGCTAGAACTGAGATGCTAGCAAGTGACCTCTATAAATCTGAACAAATTGCTTTCTTTCTCCCTCTTTCATGCCCAGGAAAAGCCAAGCTGGCAAGGGGAACAGAGTTGGGACCTAGGGATTGTGTACATGTTAGGCAGTATAACTAGTACCTACTATGGGTACAGCTGGTGCACAGAGTTCTGCATGAAGAGGAAATGCGTGCAGAATTGGAGCTGCTGTTAATTGAATCTCTGATGGCCGTGTATGTAAAGAGGAAAGGGAAATAATGCCAGTAGTTTCCTAGGGAGAAGCTGATGCGTGCCAGAGAAATTCAAAAGAAAGAGGACCTTTTGACAACAGGTCTCAGTCTCCACCTTCTTTTTCTGTTAGGGATATGGTTTAGTGGTGGACTTGGCAGTGTGAGGTTAAAGGTTGCACTTGATGATCTTAAGGATCTTTTCCAACCTAAACGATTCTGTTATTCTCTTAGCTAAGATGAGATGCACGAGGATCCTGAAGCATGAAAGAGGGATGGAAAGAATGAGAGAGAGCTCAGCTTTGTGCATAAGAGCACTGAAGTCCCAGTACTCTGGCTGATAGGAGTAGATATGGCAGCCTGCCTGTCTGTTTTCTGTTTTGTCCTCATTATGTTCTCTACTGCTAGGTATATATTGTTGAGCAGCAGAGTATGTGTTTGAGCAGATGTTTACTAGAACTTTGACAATCAGATTTCAAAGATTCATGAAAATCTCCCAGTGTACACAGTCATCCTTTTCTTTGAGCATTTTTCTTCTCTTTACCTTTTAGTCTTTACTTTTACCTTTTAGTCCTTTAGTCGCTTGTTTCACCTATTACTTGTCTCTAAGTGGAAAATTTCAAACAGCATGCATTGCAGTAGAGTCTACAAAGAAATAAATGATCAGAGAATAGGTGTAGATTGTAAGAATTGTTTGTCAGAATTTCCTCCATGGAACCTAACCATTGTAGAGTGCACAAAACTAGAGTCTTTGCATTCCATGTACTGTCATGTACAGTAGACAGCAGAACCCAAACTTACATGTACAAATAAACCCACCAACTGCTCTCTTTTGTGTAACCTTTAAGTGAGGCCATGACCTCAACTTTTTGTTTGCCGATTTCCAGAGCTCTTGTAGTCCTTTGTGGTGTGCTAAGTCTGCACGGGTAGGGGGGAAGCTACATCCATGAAGTGGCAGGAATGCAGCCAATATCACTAGAGCTAAGGAGGTAGCCATTGTAAGACTCCCATCTTGTAATGGGAGAGGGCTATGTTAAAGAAGACTATTTGCAAGCATTTTTATTCTAAATTTTTGTGTCAACTTTCACCTGCTCTCTCTTCCAGAACATCAATAAATAGAATCTTTTTTTTTTCCTGAAATGAACTGGCCTCAGAGGTTCTGAAAAGTTTTTAGAAAGGACTACTCTTCATGCGCCGCTAGAATGAATTTGATTTCAAGCATTTGTAAAGCTGATATGAAGGCTGGAAAAACACTCGCCAAAAATACGAAAACATACTTAGTTAGCAGCATTTAATATACTGTATGCCAGCTGAGGACAGTAGAAAAATAGTGTTTTCAACCACGGACCATTTTTATCAGCTTGTCACATTCCCCTGGCCAGCCCAGTCAAGAGGATTTTTAAACCATCCGCACCCCTAAAAAAAATCCCAACACCTTTGTTCTTCTATTTCACCCAACACAGCTTTTTTAAAACATCCTTCCTTATGCTGTCTTGGTATTTATGGAGGGGCAGAGGTTGTCTTGTACTTTTATCCTTCCTTACTACATGCACAGTACTATATATAAAAACACATACATACGTATACACACACACATTCATATATATATATATGGCTGTTGTGGATATTTAAATGTTTTCATTGTGATCATTGTTTATTTCTCCAGGTACCGTATTCAGCAATGGTAAAACTTCAGATTACCTTCTCCTGGGAAACACTGTATACACTGTAAGTTGCAACAGCTGTCTGGTGCTCTGTCAGCTGTCTATTTTGTCTCTATCTTTAACTCTTAGGGAGATGTTATTTCATTATTAGTTATAATTCTCTACATAGAAGACTTGATTCATTGTGTAATACCTTAAAGAATAAGAAATGGCACTCGAGTAAGTCTTTGATAGCTTTGAAGTGCATTTTGCATTCTTATTCCAGTTTTTAAAACAAAACAGTTTACTAAAGATGCAGAAGGTACATCTGTCCTTTACCAGAAACTGTCTGGTTTTTAGATACTGGGAATTGTAATGCCAAGTGGAGAAATCCCAAACTGCCAAAATGACACCTGACCCACATCTAACAGTAAACTTCTGTTACTCTTGTGATATTTAGTCACTACTGGGTTCTTACTTTTAATCTTTTGTCTTTCAAAATAAAATAATGAAGCTAAACACCTATTTTTCTCTTGCTATGTATCAATGTTACCCTATAGATGAGGGTTTTCCAAGATCTCTCTTAGAAGCAAAATTAGACTTGTGTTTACTCTCCTCTGTTCTTCAACATTAAGAGTTCAATTAATTTGTCAGCTTCCTATTGTTGGCAGATAGAAAAAAGAAATTAATTCTCCCATCAAAATAGAGGGGCTGTACACAAGTGCAAATTCACAGCAAAATCAAATTCCTCAGGGAACAGGGAAATATCATAACTGAAATGAAAGGAAATTATTCAAGAATACATTGTAGTCCTTTCAGAATATGGCTACTGTCAACATCCCCTATGTATAAGAGTACATTTTGAATAATGTTTTCTGGCCAGCTAGCCAGAAAGGGTTTGAAAACCATAAAGGGCCGAGTGACCACAGCCCACTCTGTGTGTTTCTATTGTGGTGGCAGTTAAAATGTTTCTTCTGGCAGTCTGTACATGGACTTGAAAATGGTTCTTTCAGGCACATTGAAAGCTTGTTTGTTCACACAAAAAAAGCTTAAAAGTTTATTGCTCTACACTTCCCTTTCCTTATTCAGAAAGCCAACATAGCATGTAGTTGCATATGATCATGCAGTCAATCATATGATGACCCAATCTCCATTAGGAATGGATGGAGTATCCTGGGTGTTTTCTATGCAAGTCTTATTAAAATTAGATGTAAGGTCATAGTCATTGTCCATAGCTCAGTCCTGACAGAAGTAGTTCGACTGACACAGGTCTATTTGTATTATGATCTGATAACACCAAGCAGTGTTTAGAAGTCAGTTGTTCATCTGAAATGTCACTGCTTTCCCCAATACTGACAAATACCTTAAAAGGATATCTACCAGAACCACCTGTTTCCTAAGTGAAACGGTTTCTTCCTGGAGAGAGATTCTCTGTGCTGGTTTTCACGCTATCTACCAAATGTTTCATTGTTTGCTGTACTTCAGCGTTGCAACCTTGCTCAGTTCGGCTGGTGTTTAGTTTATGGATTGTATGTATGGTGTATATGTGAGTTCCATAACTTTACCTATTCAAGCACCTAAGCCAAGTTTTCTGGTAGCATCTCCTTTTCTGATTGCACTAAAAGTATCCTTTGTGTTGGCCATCAGTTAGCACTGTAAACTTATTGAACTCAATTATTCAACATGCTGCTGCAATCAAAGCTGAAGTTTGTTTCTGAAGTGATCTCAGAACTTCATCCTACCCCGTCATTGTGCTCTACACTTCCTTCTAAAAGCCAAGCTTGGCATCAGGAGAAGACAAGTTCCATGTGCTGTAGTAAGAATTTACTGGATTACACTAGGTCCTGTGGAACTGAGTGTTCAAAAAGTTAAGATTGTCACCCAATCGTTGGTGGATAAGTCTTGAAATCTTACAGTATTGCAGATTATTTGTGACATCTGCTGACTTATAAACATCAAAGCCTACATTTTCAGGTTTGCAGCAACATTTTCCAGCGCCTTCAGAAAGTAGTTTGTCTGATACTTTCCATATAGTAACTTGGAGCTACTCATTACTCTTTGACAAGCTGTATCCATACATGATAAAACAGAGGTTACAATGCAATTGTTTCTGTCAACTTCTGCAACCAGTTTTCAGCTGGGAGAGCTGAAATTTCACCAATTTTGACAGGCTAATTGCTTGATACTAATCTACAGAAGGACCAAGAATTTCCCAAGTAAACATTTTTCCACCTTTTTAAGTCCTGACTATCTGGTTCTTCCTTTGTTTTTCCAGATTCTCCACTTTCCCTTACTTCAGATTGAAAATCTGAGGGACAACAGGGGTTGCAAATTGATGTGTTCCTGATCTTACACAGGAATTCATGGAGACTCAGGGGCTCAGGAAAGATTTGGAAGACTTTCAAAGTCGTGGGGGCAAGGGGGTTGAAGATTTTCTAAAGATTGACATTGTCAGTCATTTGTGTTGATATATCAAAAATATAAGGCTAAGGTACTTCTCATTCTTCCCACTGCTTTTAATCTGTTTTGGGGAAGTCTGCCTTCATCACTTAGGCAAAAATCAGTAGCAAAGGGATTCAGAAATTAATACAGTTTCTCTGGATTCACAAAAAGTTAGGAAATGTGCAGTGATTCATATCTTGTCCTAGAATTATTTCTTCAAACGTAATTTTCAAATAGTAGTGGAGTGCCATGAAAATATTTGTATGACCATTCTTGAGAGGTCTTTTAAAAAAGCTTAGTGATTTATACAGAATACTGGGTTTGATTTCTGGTTTCCTGGGTAGGATTCAGTGAGCTTTTGTTAGTTGGTATCAAGAGGTGGAGGGAGAAATAAAACCCAATTGTTCAGTAAGCTGCTGTTGCATAACTGGCAACTTTGTTAGGGAAATCAGTTAAGATGCAAGGAAGGTATATAATAACATAGTCTGTCTCCTTTTATAGAGACCTGCAGTGTTTGTTTTATGTATGTATTTTGTCTATGCAGTGAGAATTCTTGATCTGATCCTAAAGAGGGATGTTTTCTCTTCTTACGACTGACTCAAAAGTAGCAAACAAATGTACCAGATGTGAAATGGGGGGTTTTGCCATAATTCAGTTTTTCATTTGTCCAAATATGGCACCAGAAGTGGATAGACTAAGTAAATTGTAACACTCATAAGGGTCCTTCATTTTCTTCTAATTAGATTTCACACGTTTTAGATAATGAAATTGTTGCACTGTAATTCTTTTTTTTTTTTTTTTGGTTCTTAATGCAGCAGTAGCTGAAATAGGAGATTCCAGAATTAAAAGCATAAACTTATAACTTGGATGAAAGCTTTCTGGCAGGATTTGTATCCTTCTGTGCACCAGACATAGTGAAAGACTTGTCTAATGTATTTAACCAGTTATTTTCAGCTTCCGATTGAAGTTAATTTCTTCTTAGTTTCTGAGACTCCTACTCAAACTAGACCACAACAAACTCACTTATATCATTGCTGCCAACCTGGCCAACAAACTTGGGTTTAAACTATAGCTGTGACAGTTGGAGCTTGGTCTTTGTGACTCAGTTTTTCACCCTCATGTTCTTCAGATTGCAAATAGAGCAAAACTTGAGGTATGTGTTCACGCCTAAGTTACAAAATTTAGTAACTGTTTCTTCACTAAACCGAAAACTTGTGTGAATTTCAAAGGAAGATGAACTATTTTCCTGAATCAGCTAGTCCTTGCTGTGGGATTATAAGCTTTCCACTGCTGCTCATCTCAAAACTGGACTATGTCCTACAGGATGAGAACATTATGTTGTCAGAGACTGCTCCATAAAAAGAGTAAAGATCGGAGTAAAGGTGAGAGGGAAGAGTGCTGAGAGTCCTACATTTGAGGGAGCAGATTCTATTAAAGTGGAAGGGCACCTCTGTATCTTCTGCAGGTCCATAGAAATAACAGCCACCTTCTTTACTAACTTTGGTTTGGATCCTGTTGCACAGCTAGGTGTATTGACACTCATCATAATTTGTTGACTGTTACTAAGGAAATCACATTTAAATTGAAGAGACTGATTATCCTTTCCCATATTTTATTTGTGCAAGTAAACATGAAGTATGAAAATCATAAACTTTTTCTTCTGTTCTCCTGGGAAAATTCAACAAAACTAATCAATTTCTGTTATGCTAAGTAAGATTCCTGTGTTTAAGTAAGAATCACCCATCTCTTTTTCTCTCTCCCTTTCTCTCTCTCTTTAAGTTTGTGGTTCTAACTGTGTGTTTGAAGGCTGGATTAGAGACTTCGTATTGGACTTTGGTAAGCAAATGTCTTTACCATATTTTCAAATGTTCTGTAAAGTATGATGCATGAATAATTGTTTTTTTCTTATTTATTATATTATGCCTTATATATAGTTTGTAAGCATGCCCTGCAGTATCAAACTAAACTATAGTTTACTGCGTGGAAAAAATGGAATATTCACATACAACAAATAATGCCTTCACATTGAAAAGGAGAACAGTGGGATAGGCTTTATCTTTAAAAGGAAAATCAGATTACTTTGATTGTAATTGAACTGGTTGTAATTGAGCTTAAATTGGCTTAGAACACAGTAATATTGCTGCTGAAAGTATTACCTTTCCTTATGAAATAGCTAACTGAAGTGGCAGAGTTAAATTATTACAAAGCACAAAAATTTCATCCAATATATCAGAATTGCATTGTAAATACTAAGTAGCAAAGATCTTTTTTATGTCATAATACAGCTGTGATGATTGTTCTGTTTTCTTTTTTTGTTTGACAGTTCAGCCATATAGCTAGTTGGGGCAGCATTGCAACTTTGGGTAGTGTTTTTTGGAATCTACTCTCTTTGTGGCCAGTGATTCCTATGGCACCTGATATGTCAGGAGAGGTAATGATCTTTATTAGATCCTTCTGCTAAGTAGGGGGGCGTAAGAGAGTTGCTTTGTTTATACCTTCAAGGTGGTAGCTGTGTTTATTTAGAACAGAATGAATTTTTACTCTTGTGAAAATGGAGCTCAACTAACAGGTTGTGATTATACAGTCTCATGAGGAAAAATAGACAAGATAAGCTACTTTGCAGTTCTTTAGTAAGTTTTAATTTCCTAAAGAGAAATCTTACCAAATTCATAACTCAGAATTAGAGTGCTTATTTGGCTGATTTTTTTTTATAATGAGGTAACAGAAGTAGTGCATTCGTTAAGGCTTTTTTTTTCATCTTCAATTTTACAGATTTGCTAAATATTTGAAACTGTAAAATGCCTCAGAAAATTTGAGGTCCCCTAACATCGCATGAGCAGCTGCTTGCCATGCACACATTTCCTTTTCTATTATTGTGCTGCTTGGAATGCACTTTTGTACTGTATCTTTAACCTTTTGGCAGTAATTACTGGTTTCTCTTTTATTTATCATCCCATTTGTGTAAAAGTGCTCTGAATATTGCAAAAAGGATTGAATCCATAGAAGATGCTTAATTGCTGCCTGTGCTGAGGTAATTGGGACTTCAGTCCAGAAACATCTGAAGTTTAGTATGAATTTCCCAGCCACTAGTGTGTGTTTCTGGGCATGGCCAGTACCTCCTGATCTGAGAAGTTCAGTGTGCAGTCTCAGTGGGAATCAGAAACTGAGAATATCTGTTCTAATGATTCTCAAAGCATATTCAGTTAAATCAAGCCTTATACCAGTAAGAGTGAGTACCTTTAACTGTGTTATAATTCAGCAATTTAAAAACTCCTGCAGGAAGTGGGAAATTCAGATGTGTACCTCTTCCTCACCTGGTGGTTTTTCAGACCTACAAATTTTACCTCCTACGTATAAGCAGTTAGCAGAAAATAGTATGTAGACCTTTGTTTAACTGCTGCATCTTAATGGAAAACATGAGGAATTAAGTACTGGACACCTAAGGAAAAAAAATCAGAAGTTATACAATTTCTTGTTGGTTTTCCACTCTACTGTAACCTCTTACCATGTAAATATGTAGGTTTTATGCATGACCATGTTGTCACCACTACTCTGAATTCATTATGTACGCTATTCTAAATTAAAATAATTGAAGCTGTCATACAGCATTTTTCTTCACAGACACTGTATTTCCTAGAAGAAATAGAGCGGTTTGGGAATTTGTAGTTTAGAGATTTTGCAAAAATTTTATTAATTGTTCTTTAAGACAGAAGAACTTTTATGGTAATAAGCACAGTGAAAGCAGCGGGGTTTGTTGTACTTGTATGACATAAAGGTGACCGCTGTTGAAATAGTTGAATATTTTACTTAGTACTATGTTCAGTGTCTAAAGTTATTTTGGGCAAAGGATGTTTTGAAGACAAATATAATTCCTACAAACTTGGAAAAACGGTTGCTGTTAAGAGGTGTAGCTTTCATCTAAAATATTCTTGGTGTTTTAAATTCCACATGACTCCAAAGGTAGTCCTGACTTATGAACCTAAATTCATTTATTTGTTGTGATAAAACTGTATGTGTACTTGAAATGGATATTCTTATTTTGTTAGTGTGTTTGCTTATGCCTATATGTGTATATAGTGTCTTTAGATGTGTGTGCATGCATGCAGTTCTTTGGAGGGACATTGTTGAGTGAGGTTGGCTTGGGGTTTGTTTTGTTTTCCTTCTAAGTATATAGTTAGAAATCTGTAATAGTAGAATAAAGTCTCCTAAACTTCTCATAGACGGTAAGAGCTTATTTTAAAAGCTCTGTACTCTATGTTGCTAACAGTCCTGTTGACAAATACTGCAGCTTAAGTTGGAAGCAGGATTTTTGTACGCTTTCCTGGAAGCCACCTCTCTGACTAGGTGTTCTCTAGCAGGGCAGAATTTACTGAGTTTCTCTGAAGCAAATCCAGACCTTTCATGAGTTTCCGAACTAAAAGATTCACAATTTTAACTGTATGGTGTGATAAAAACAAATCCATATGGACATCTCTGATTGCTTGTGCAAATACTGCTTGTCTGATTTCTTCAAATGTGTGGATCAGACTTGAAAGTTTCATGCAGTTATAGTTGGCAGAAATTAAATTAACAAATCAAAAGCTGACCTCTGTTTCAGTAAGGTTTTGTCTGTTTTGCCTTCACTTGATTTGTCAGCTATGCTAAAGGGGATTTTCAGGGTTTTTTCTTCCAAATACGTTAATTAAAAAGTCCCACTTTTTAATAAACTGTAGGTTTAGAAGGTGATTTTACCAACTACAATCCTTATAAAGTTTAAATGTATTCTCTTTCAGCTCCTGAGAGCTGACAGAAGTTCTACCTTAGTAAGTTTATAGTCTTACCAGACAGTATTCTAGACACAATATTCATCCAACCATTCATTCCTGACTAAGTAATGATATCTTTCTTCTACAGTTATGTCTGTTTAATGACTTCTTTTAGACACTACTGAAGCACCCTAGTAAAGATTCAGTCTAACTTCTATCATAAAAATACAAGAGTTCTTGCTCCTTATTGCTGGTTCTGTTCCAAGAAAATAAACTACTAATGCTCTTGAAGGGGAGAGAAAAGGCATATGGAGCTGATGGAAAACTCATTCATTGGCTGCAGGGGAAAGGTTTCATCTAAATGTTTTGAAAACTGTTTTTTTCATCTATTCCTATCGAATACCTATACAGTTCTGATGAATATGTTTAAATTGAGAATACAAGATAATGACTCAAGAAAAAAAATAGAGTTGTAGTAGAAGAAGAGTCTTTTCGTGCTGCAAATACACTCGGTTGGAGTACTGAAACTAGCAGCCCAATGTTAGCTCATTCTTGCTTTGTGTTCATTTGTTAGTATCAAAGCATCACCCAATAACTTATTGAACAAAGAAAAAATTATCTCACGTTTTTGCAAGTTTTCCCCACTTTTTACACTAATTTTGTTTCCACCATTTTGTGTATCATTCCACTTTTAGAGAATATAATTAAAGTTGGCTTTTACCTATGTGTTGCTGTAGGTTAGTTATACAGAGGGAAAGACTGTGCTCTAAATAGTGTGCTCTAAAAGAAAATATAGTGAAATGAAAAATGATGACCTTCTGACAGAGTGCCAGCTGTTTTCTTCATTGTCTAGGCCACTTCCCCCCCTTCTTTGACATGTTCCTAATACTATAATCAAATGTATTTTTGTTTCCCTCTCTTTTCCCCACTTTCCCCTACTCTGAATTTTCCCCAAAAAAAAGCCGAAGACCCCTTTGATACAAAATGTGCTGTTGATCTAGAATGCTGAGGCACTTCTGGCGTTAAGATCTTTGTTTTCTGGTCCTTCGAGACTTCTACTCCCACGCCAGACCAACTCATCCCAGTTGTACCATCCTGTTCCTCACAGTGTGGGAACAAGATGGCTCTCCATGTTACGGTACTCTCAAGTCCTATTAATAGTGATAACTAGGCTGCTAAATAGATAGTGCACCAGAAGAGTTGAAAGGTGACTTCTGGCTTCCATAACAGAGGTAGCCTGGCAGAAGTGTTCTCTCGATATGAATAACTGGCAGTTACATAGCTGATATATGTTAGAAACTGGTAACAGGCATCTGGGTGATAGTAGCTGAAACATGTTTCTTTAGTAGAATTCTGATGAAACCTTAGAATCAATGTTTAAACAAGAAACCCGTGATTATAACCTTAAAACAGTTTCTATTCCAGTTTTTTTTTTAAAAAGTCCTTAGTGAAGAAAACTTTATTAATTTTCCGTGATTGATGATGTTCAGATGAAGACTGTCCGTTTGCCATGGTCTTTCTGCAGACACAGGCTAGAAGGAAAAATAGACAAAAAATGTAAGAGAAAGCAATGGGATTTATGAAGCAGAAGAAAATTTAAAAATAGGCTGTAAAATTGAACAAGGATGTGTGATAAAAAAAGGGGCGATGACCAAAGTAGTTAATTATGTAATATCCATGGGCAGTTCAGGTACTGTGGCAGATTAATTGTAGGTTATGAGTCTTGTAACAGTTTGAAACGAGACTTCAAAATTTTATCATTCATTAAGCTGAAGTCATAGTTTATCATTGTACTATCTTTGCTTGTACTTTAGACTCATTCATTTAAAAATTTTTCTTCTTGAGTTTATTCTAGGAATTAGGGGCTATGTTCTTCTAGTCTTAGACACAGATCCTAAAATACTGGAACGTCAAGATTTATTTGCTTATACCAAAGTGTTAAAATACCTTTTCTAGTATGAGAATTGTGGTAGTAGTAGCGAAACTTGATTTCTGTTGGAGGGAACTTGATGCACAGTGTATGAGAAAGAAATGTGGAAAACATTTCAAAGTTTTCAGTGATTTTATAACAACCTTGCAATCTCACAACAGTTATTACAGTACAATGCTTTGTCTGCAGTAGTTGTCTAGCAGTACTGTCTAGTATGGAAGCATCTGAACAACCAGCTTTACAGGTTATTTTCTTAAAATATTTTACCTGTAAAGATTGTGCTTCCAATTACAGATGCATAGGAAAGAAAAAATTCAAAATAGTTCTTTGTAGGCATTTTTCTCTTTTTTTTTTTTTTTTTTGTTAGATTTAACACTGTTATGGAGAAGTAGTTCAGTTCCACTGGACAGCTTTTTTGACCAATTACATGAAACAAGCTCCGTTTAATTTCAAAAAAGTTGCTCAATAGACAAGAAGGTTTTCATTGCAGACCTGAGTAAATCAACTACATGGATCTCTTTCTATACTGTATTGATCAAACTGAAGTTGATACTCTTCTTTTATGGGTAACATTAATTAACAAAGACATTAAGTGAAGTAATGTGAAGAAATTTCAATCTTTTTTTAACAAATTATATTATTTTCTCAGTTTAAATCACATGTAATTTACATAAATGTCAGAAAGTAAATGCCAAGCCTCTTCATATTTGATTTTATTTACTTTGTAGATTTTTTCTTTGAGACTCTCCAGTACACAGAAAATTGTTCTGTCATGCTGAAAAAAATGCAGTTTGAATTTGTGATCTAGTGAATTACCAGGAGTTTCCCATTGTCCCTGCATTATACCCACTTGAAAGAAAGAAATGATGCTGTGATTAAATTGTTGTATGTTTTTATATCTATGTGGTTCTCTTGCAATAATTGCCTTAACTAATAAAGTTTCTGTAACTTACATCACCCTAGTAAGAGTAGCTACCATTCATGTGTCAGTAGACTATAAAGCTGCTCAAACTTTTCCATTAATGCTTCCATCCTTGGAATTCAAAAGGCTACTTTTCTTTCTAATGCCACTTTAAAAAAAAAAAAAGCAAATAAACTAAATTATTTAGGTTTATAATTTAAATTATGAAATAGATATATTTCTAAGCTGCTATAGTTATCTCTTTCTTGAATAAATATTGTTGTGATTTTAGTTGAAAAACAGACTGGAGAGGAGGAAAATAAACCAACCTGTTGTGTGTTTCATACTAGTACAGTTCCTGATTCTTTTGGCTTTGTTACTGTTGCGTCCTCTAGTTGTTAGGCCTTTGCTGTACACCTACCTGATTAATAAGTTAGCTTAAAATTATCACACTTACTGGAATAAGGAGTATGACATTGAGATTAGAAGCAGAAGTTCAGTATCTGCAGAACTTTTTAATTTATTATGGTACTGAAGATAATGCACTGTAAAGTTCTCCAGAGCACCATCTGTTTCTGCTCTGCCTGACCCAGGGGATCTATAAAACTACTGACGGAAACTGAAGTTAAGGAACAAGTATGTATTTTACAGAATTTTATCTTTGTGAAAAACAGTAGTATTCCTTAAACAAAAAATAAAACACTAGCCAAAATTCTGGGTCTTCATTTTGGAGGGAGTCATTAGTGCAGGAAATTTTTGACAAGGGACTATTGCCTATTTACAGAGCACATTTGAAACCATTTTCAAGAACACTGAAATAATTCAAGAACAAAAACTAGGAACTTCCTTTATAGTCCAAAATCCTTTCCAGCCCATTCTCAGCAAAAGGCCCCTATGGGCATTTCCTCACATTTTTAGCGCATTTTCATCACCCTCCAAGTTTTTTCCCAGCTTATCTTTTACAGATCTGCAAGTCTTTACAAAGCAATCATCGGTGCCTATCATGCCCTCAGTACTTATGTGAACTTCTTATTTAGAGAAATAATGTGTTTCATTGTACATTTGTGGAGAAAGTTATTACTTCATAAAATAACTTGGTGATGTTTTGAAGATTTTTTTTTAAAGTTAATCAGAATTCATCCTATAACACATATTTATTATAGTCATCTGTCCTCACCTAAGAGTCTAAAATTATGTGGCCATTCTAATACTAATATATTTTAGCTTATTCAGTTCTTTGAATATAAAGTTTGCTTTTAGTCTTTCGCTTCAAGAGTCCAAAATATTTTCATAAGGATTTGGGCTTTTTTTCCCATTTGATTTCTGTTGGGTAGTTTGCATTTTGAGTCCTCAAACCTTGATTGTTTAACTGTACTTAGTCTAGTTCTAGATAGATGTTAGCCAGAGTCTGCTACTCCCAGATATACTTCAAAGATCCTATTCAATATTCAATAGTTCTGTTCCTATTCTTGTTCTTTCACTGCATATATATAAACAGAAACAGCAGAGCTTATCTTTGAACTACTAAATTTAGCGTTGCATCTTGTGATGGTTTGTCTTGACAGTATTACTGTTCTAATTTTTTCATTTTTATTGGATAGTCTTTCACAGTATCAGCATTTAACCAAATTCTTTCCCTCAGCATATTATTGCCAATCTCCTTTATAAGCAAGTTACTGGTTTTTTTCTGTTAAAAAATTTATGAATCAAATTGGGGATGCATTCCCATTGTAGTTATGCATACAACGACACATAAAAGATTAATGATATTCAGCTGCCACATTTCTCTTGTAGCAACTTTCTCTTCTGATGTGCAATAGTGAGGAATTACTTCATTTCTTTACAGATTATAGTAGAACTCAAATGTTTCCTGTACTTCCTGTTTCGACTATTACAGTGCAGACAGCCCCTATCACGGCAACAGCTTCTGTAGAAGTATGAGAACTCATCCACACATTATGGCTTTACATCTCCATTGCAAGATACTATTTCTTATGTCATCTTTGAATCAACTCAGACAGGTTCCCTGTGCATCTTTTGCTCTGAGGTGAAAGAGGACAGTGTAGCCTTTCCTTGCAGAATAACTAATATTTTCTGTTTACAAGCATGATTAATCTCACCTTGCCAATATTTTATGGCTTGTCTAGTTTCACATCCAAGTGACTAATTCATTTTAATTTCTAAAGGTTATTTTTCAGTAAGTTAATTCAACCTGTAGCACAGCCTTGTTAGCAAACTTTTGTTAACAGAACCTATTTCTCTTCCTTATTCTTGGGTAGGCTTTTTTTGTTTGTATGTCATTCTCCTCTCCAGCTTTTGGAGGAGATTTCCAGCTACTCCTATTTATTGTGACTTTTTTTCTTTACTCTTTTCTTGCTTTTTATCTTTGAAACTCTAGATTCAACGCAGATAGCAACTGAAACTTTCTCTTCATAAGAGCTATTCCTGGCACCATGAGTTATTGCTGGTTTGTCTTGGGGGTTTTTCCAAATGTGAAATACATATTGAACTAATCTAGGCTTTCATAAAATGCAAGGAAGGAATTAAATGCCTGTGAACTCAATTCACAAACTGAAAATGAGCAACTACCCTAAGCTAGTCACAAGAACATGTAATAAGGTGCAGTCTTGCATTTCATCGCTTTCTGGGCTCAGGTGCCTTACCGTGGTTAGAGGTAAGTGCTAATCTGATGATTCACAAACCTGAACTGTCTCCCACAGTTAGACCCTTATTACCTGTGTTTTTTAAAATACCCCATTATCCAACAGTTAAATACTAGAACATTCACCCTAAAAGAATGTTACCCAAAAGCCAGTGTTTTCTATTTATTTTTATTGGATTCTTTTATTTGTGGTTTGCAACTTTCAGGGTAGTGCTTTCTGCTGAAAGGGTGATTGAACAGAAAACTGTCTTCTGCTGTTCTGCTTTGTGTAGAATAATCAGGTATTCACTGGATCAGAAAAGGATGTGCTGGCTTGTTTTTTTAGGAAAAGGCAAGATGTGTGTTCCAACGAATACTTAGAATGTTAAGGTATTCATTGAAACAAGGGACTGAACTAAGGACACATCTGTAGGAGGAGACCTAAATCTAAGTTAATTCTTCGCATTGCTCTGTCTGGCTTCTTTCATGTTTTTATACTCTGTCTCCACAGAGGTACTTTTTGAAGCTTGTAGGATTTATAGTACATGTCTGTGTTTGTGAGCTTTTGTAGATATGGTTTTATTTTTTGTAATATTATTTGCCTTTATATAATTAAGACCAGAATCTTAACTACGCCTCTGTGGGATGCATTCCACCCTGCATGCCCAATGGGCTAGTAGTATCTTTAGCTGAAAAAAGTGAGAGGAGCTTGGGAAAAGTGATAACGTATTCCTTAGTGTATCCTTCCTCATTTTTCTCACCTGATAGGAGATCTGTTCAAGTAAGAGCTCCTAGAGTCTGCCTGCAGATATCCACAGTTATCTGCTTCCTGACTGCCTGGTGTTCCCTCTGTTTCAGTACATCTCACTGTCTGTTGTATATCAGAAAGGCCTTGTTTTCTTTTGAATGTATTTGGAGAAAATGGAGGTACGCTTCTTTTAATATACCTTATAAGCAGAGTTCCTACTTAGTTCTTTATAAACAGGACCTATGAGACTTTTTTCAATTCTAAATATCAAAGAAAGACTAGAGGCATTACAAGAAATCACTTGTTGGAACTTCAGTTAAATGCAAATATGTTTTAATATTACAATGGTAAGTATGTGCATGAAGGCAAACACGTGCAGATGATTAAAATCAATAAAGTTGTCTCTGTAGGTTGTTGAGAGGAGAAACTGAAGCTGGTTTGATGGTGTTGAGAAGGTGTTATTTTAGTAGTTCTGTAGTTTTTTAAGGAGACGACACGTACCTGGATGATACCTGAAACAGATAAATTGAAAGTGGTTTGCAGGAGCTTTTCTGCAGCAAGAAATTTATCGTTCATTTCATCTTTCTATCTTTACTTTCAGAAGGCTTTATAAAATCTGAGCTCAATGTTTTGGTAGGTCATTTCATAGTAAGGAAAAAGGAAGTGTCCCTCTGTTTGTTTTGGCAGCCAGGATTTCTGATCTGCCACTAAGCCAATAAAAAGTGGAGTTTCTTTTCTTCTAAGCATTTTTTTTTTTCTTTTTAAAAAAAAAAAAAAAGGAAGTGATATAAAAATCTGTACAATGCACTTAATAAGCAATGTTAATTCACTTTAGAAAGTCTTAATATTGAGCAAGAGCTCCACAGATGACAAACTATTTTTCCCCCCTGCAGGACTTGCGAGTCCTACAATAAACTAGGCTTCCCAGCTCTCAATTTGGATTACTTCTGAATTCCCCTGGGAGCCACTTTTGTGGCAGATTCCATTTGGTTTCACAAGGCCTAAAGGGGGAAAACTTGGCATAGACCACAAATCTCTCACATTAGGAACAATTTGTAAACCACGAACAGAGGCAGCCAGAGTCCGTCCTCAGAACAGGCTGCTCCTGTTAGTGCCATTGTCTGAAAAGGATTGGTTTGCCATTTCCCAGATGACCTGCCTATGTGTAGAGAGATGTGAAAAGTTAGAGACAAAAATGTTTTCTACAGAGTGAGAGGGGAGCTTTCTTGTACAGAAAGGAAGGAAATACCTCTGTGGGATTTTATTTTTTCCCCCTTCGTCCAAAAAGTACAAAGAGGCCCTCTGTCTTTAATGCGAATGTCGGCTTTAAATCTTTCAGGTTTGGATTAACTCTGTAAAAGAAAAAAAATCTGACAGGCTTTCAAATATGACGCAGAAAAACTTTTTTTTTTCCTCAATTCATGTTGTTCATTTGTAAAGCCAAAGGCTGGATGGACTGAATAGTAGGCGCCAGTTGTTCCTTCATTCATAGTTAGCATTACAATGGTCAGAATTAACATCCTAAGACCTACATTATCACTTTTGCTGTTTCACCAGCAAACATTTAATACAGGTGGCTAACGGAAGGACAGCTCTTTACTATGGTTCTTAGAAATGAAAAAAATGTTGTTAATAATAGGGAAGTAAGAGTCATAATTACTTCAACTTGTATTTTTTTATGCTTTTTCTTATTTTTAAGAAACTTTGTCTCTCTAATGGCAACTTAATTATAAAAAAGTTTGCAGCAAAATGTAGTTTCAATAGACATTTTCTATTAGCTGCTGGTTTAGGAAATGAGTGTTTCATCAAGTATGCTTATAAAGTGACTATGCTCATAGATTTCTAATACAATTCTTCTTGATACAAAATTTTCTTTTTTTTTTTTCCACCACTGATGATGTGAATTGTTTTAGTTTGAACCTGTCACTGCTCAGTGTTTACACCTTTGCTGACAGCTGTTGGCAGAAACTAGCGTCTCAGGGCAATATCTATGTCCTTTAAACATAGCTGTGGAAAGTCTACCAAATTTTTTATTAAAATACCTTCTAATGTTTTCAGAAGAATCAGTGTCAGTAGGAATTTGGATAGAAAAGCAAAGTTAAAAGGCTTTTTACTTTTATGAGAAAGAGATTTTTTTTTTTCTGAAAATAATCAATTTTCTTTTTACACGCGAACATATCAAGTCTAATTTTAAAAATCTTGATGATGTATGCACATTCAGAAATTAGACTTCAGCTCCTGTGCAAGCTACCTGCATTTGTCCATTAGTTAACATTAGTAAAATTTCAGCTTAATTATTTTCGTTACATACTGAGGTTTAACGTGAAGGGAATTCGTCTCCAAGTAATGAAGCAAAGGATTTGAAATGTTATCATTGTGTAGGAATGTTACTTTCAATCTCTGCAATCTAATCATGTTACTAAGGTGTTTTTAATACTGATTGCAAAACAATCTTTCAGTAGTGTGCTTCATTACGTATTTATCATAGTCCTTGCATCTGTAATATTATTGTTGTAGACACTTGGGAATAAATTACAAGGGTAGAGTAAAGGTGGTTTTTTTTCCTTTAATATCCATACATTATGGTTTTTGTTTTGGCTTTTTAGTGTGTTTTAGTTTTTATTATGTTTACAAACCTAAGTTATGAACAGAAGAAAGTCCTATGTGTTAATATAAAGCAATGTATAAAAAAGCAAACACAGCTAAAGCAGTTATCTGGTTTGTACATATTTCATCATGTGTTAATATGTTAGATCTTCATTTAACAATATGTTGCATACTTCTATAATTTTGTTGTTAGTTGTTTTCTTAGTTCTCATTTTAAGCAGTTAGTAGTGTAGAATTCTGTGGCAGTGTGGGAACTGTGGTAGAGCAAGTTACGTTGGAGATAACTTTGATCCAAAGATTCCCCCTCTCTCAAAGAGCTAAGCAGTGTGATCTTTCTCCCAGCTTCTTAACATTAAGTAGTGCTTATTTATCTACTGGATTTCGGGGGATTTTAGAAAGGAGTTAAAGTATATTGCATATTAGAAAGCCTAGAATAGTTCATTTAAGTTTGCTTTTTGATATCCTCAGTGAAGTAATTGGTATTTCTAGGGGGTTTTTCCTACTTCTTGACATAAAATCATCACATTGTGTGCTTTTTTTTTGACTCTCCAGGCAGCTATGATGTTCAGCTCTGGAGTGTTTTGGATGGGACTTCTATGTATTCCTGCGACAGCTTTACTTTTTGATGTAGTATACAAAGTGTGAGTACAGAAATACTGAGTTTTACCGGAGAAAGTGCTGACTTTTAAATGTGTGTTCTAATTACTAGTATAAGAGAAGCAAATTAAAATTAGCTCTGATGACTGTATAAAATTATTTTTTACCTTGTTTCTGACAAACTTTATTATAAGAGTTATTAGTATTTTAAATGTTTCAATAATTGTAATGTCTCTTCTATAAATATTTGTTTCTAATTTGCAAGAAGAGCTGATACAATATATTATTTAGACTTGCTTTATAATATTTCTTTTTGTAAAAATTTTAAGTCATCTTGGAAAATAGACTTGTAAGTTGAATGTTTATGTAAGTGTTAAAACAATCTGTTCTTTTACTCTCAAGAAGACTAAATCTGGCAGTGTTTTATATTACATACAGAGTAAAGAGAGCTACTTTTAAGACACTGGTAGATGAAGTTCAGGAGTCGGAAGCAAAGTCTGAGGATCCTGGGGCAATTGTGCACGGCAAGAGGTACTGTAAAACTCTGTAGATCGTTGTCTTTCAAAAACAAAAAAACATTAAATATTTTCCAGCCTTATACTTGTATCAAATTTTTACAAACCCATACAAACAAAAGGCATCTGTAAAGAGGTTTTCAAGTCTCTTGAGCCTTGAAAAACATACTGAGCCCCTATGTTTTTTCATTTACTTAAAGCCTGTGGTAAAAACCTACATCTAACTGGTGTGTTTCTTTGTAGCTGACTTTTATGTCTCTAGTTATTATGTATAGAACAAACTTGAGATATGATTTTAATTCTGTTGCTTTTGACTGTTAACAATTAATGCAAAGTAAGTTTAAACCTGCACCATTCACTATTATAGCTACAAATTAGGCCTAAGCATAGTAAAAAAAAAAAAAATATTTTTTAAAACCTGCTTGGTAGCATAGGGGAAAACAGCAAAATCTGTCTAGGACTTGCTGAAATTGAATAGAACAAACTGGCTTTGTATCTAATGCCATTCTGCAGCAAACAAATTTGACTAACCTATATGAGGTAAGAAATTATTTCTACTTAAGGCTCCACAAGAATTCCCTTATTACATCTTTCTTCATGAGTCAGGCAATGGGAAAATAAAATTGAACAACTGGACAATTTTTATGCGTAAATTCAGCATAAAGGTTTGCACTCACTGAAATACTTAAGATTTTTTTTAACCCTGTCTCACCTTGTAGCAAGCCCTTGCTGAACAGGAGTATGACATGACAAAGGCCATGCTTTCACCCCCTTCCAATTAATTAATGCCATTTGGCTGAGCTAGAGATTTCTTTCCATTTTCATGAGCCGAAACTGTTGATACCTCATTTTCCTCTTCTTTCTTTCCTTTGGACTGCTTGTTTTTTATTATCTTCATGGCAAAGGGCTTAGCCAAGAAGACTTTTTTCCTACCAAGGTATGCATGGAAAGAGACCAGAAAAAAAACACAAACATCCTCTTCTTTTGTTGTAGGTTCAATTTTCAGGAAGCACAATTTGTTCATAATTAAGTTCCCTTTCTTCTTAACTGTATCCCTTATCCAGTTCTGTAGGAATTAGCTTACTAAGATATATCAGGTTGAGGTTAAATTACTTGGATACTGAGATGGTGACCACTGTTTCTAATGAGTTGGATACTCAGCTCATGTGACTGTTTGCTCCTACTGTTCCTTTCTCATCCTAGAAATTATTTTCAGAAGATTAATTTATCTGTAGTGGAGTTCGTCTTCCCTTGTACCATAGACAAATCCCAGTGGAAGTGCAGCGAGTACTGGAAGCTCATCCCACCACCTGTGGAACACATAGCCTAGTATGATGGGCTACATAGGAGCACATATGTTCATGGTTTCTCTCATCAGGCTCTATATGCTCTCTGTGTGGCAGCAGCTTCATACTGGAAGTACTGCAAAATCTCCTAGTTGATGAAATTAAGCATACTTTTCCTTCATCACTAAGATGAGGCTCTACCTTTTGATATCTTCCTATCAAACAATCTTAGGATGGGGGTTTTCTACTTAAATTTTGAATTTGCACTTTCAGATATTTTTTTTTTTAATTAGGTTAAACATTGACATTTGCATTGAAATGATTTAAAACATTGTACTTCAGAGATCTTTACTGTATCTTAGCATAAGCTTTATAAGTAAGACATCCTAATGTAGTCTTAAAATGTGTCATACCTTGGATTTTTCCCGTGCTGATTTGACAAAGTTTTTAAATTGTTACCATTGAAGGCTCAGGAAGAGGATTCCTGTTGTATCTTGCTGTTTCAACGTGTGCAAGGATGTGTAATCAGAATTTTTCCACAAAACTGTCCAAAAATATTTTATTCTGTTCTTCTGTAGGCAGCATTGGTTTTGTCACATATGTTTGTCAGTTAAGTAAGAATATATTTTGAGCAAGAAGGTGGAAAATTCAGATGGTCACTTTCCCAGCTGAAAGTAAGCTTTCATGTTAGAATTCTGTTGACTTGAGGGTGCCTTGAATAGCATAAATAATAGAGCAGCTTCAGTGGTTTAATACATTTGTGCCACAAAATGTATTATTTCTACCACTAGAGACGTTGTAACTGAAATGCAACAAAGCCCTTTGTACTTTAAATTGAAACGACTGAAGTAAAAGGATGCTTTTTGAATATAAACTATTGCTTAAAAAAAGGTTTTCTGATGCCGTGTATGTAATGCTTAATCAGAAACAACAGTATTAGTACTTACTGCAAAAATATTTTTACTGGATTGAATACTATGTATACTAACAATACCATGAGTAACTGACCAAACTTTGGAAATTAACTTAGAGAAACATCTGCAAATGCTGCTTCATATAATCATTGTTTTTCATTCAGTTCACTTGGAAATTATTTTTAGATCAGCTAAGGGTTTTGTCAGGAATATATAAAGTAGGAATTTTTTTCCTATAAATGAGATTAATTGCCTGTAAATGTATACATTTCATGTTCAAAAACAGCTAATATTCTACTTACGCATATCGGTACACATAATGAGCCTAGGCATTTCATTACTGTGAATTGTCATTGATTAATTATGAAACAATGTTTTCTTGACTTCATGGTTTTTAAATATGCTTTTGAATGGCAGCAGAGTGATCCATAATAGAGAGTCCATGGTATTTCCTCAAGCGTACTATAGAGCTGAATTTAATACCTGAATAGCTGGAAGCACTCTTCCTTTCCAAAATGTATTGCCTACTTATTTGTGTTTTCTGTATCAGCAATCAGATCTGTGCAGTGGGAACTTCATTATATATAAACTAAGAAATGTGCATGCTTCATGTTCTTGTTAAACTTAAGGCAGTATTTCAGTGCTTAGCATTCAAGCAATCTGAATATTTCATTCTAGAACACAACCAAGGAAAAATAATAGTACCAAAAATGCTAGAATAGGCCTGCTATGTTTTTAATAAAGTAGTTTTTTATTAGAAAATAATACCTGTCAAGAAAATAAAATCTCATAGACGTTTACTGATTTCAACTCACATTAGAAGGGTTTCTCAGATGCATTGCAAAGAAGATACAGCATGAGTATCTTAAACTTTTGACCTTCCATCTTAAATTAAGATATTTATTTATTCACGTGTGTATCCTTGTGGTTTAAACCTTAGTCCCTATTTTTTTATTAGTCTTGTCACTTCAACCATTTGTAGCTCTGAACTAAAATACAAGGGTCCTGCACAGCCTAAAGGAGCAGTTAGAACACAAAAATTATTAAACAAACAAAGAAAAATGTCCCCCAAGAGCTAGCTTATAAAACGCTGAGTAACTTGTCTTAGTACTCCAATCTCTGCATTCTTGGTTCAGTTAGCAGATACCAACTGCTTTCCCAGAATTGGTACCTAATTCCTTTTTTTCAAGTAAATCTCATTCCATCTTTTCATTCAAAACATGTCCAAAGAAGCAGTTTCCACTGCATATCCCATTACCATGTACATTTTGCAGTTAACATTCCTCTGTAGGAGTGGGAATAAAAGATTTATCTCCCTCTTCCAACTTGTGAGGGCCAAGCTCTCAATTCCTGATGTCTGCTTTAACCACCAGATTGGAGAGGAACAGAAAGTGGAGGTAGACTATCAGTCTTGCTCAATCATGGAGACAGTGATTCAGCTTCTTATAAAAGAATTGTATACTCACCGAAGAAAGAATGAGCATTTCTAATTTAACGATTTTAACACTAATCTAGTAAGGGAAGCAGTCTAGTTCCATTCCTTGCACCACTTAGTCTGTTGGGTAGCCTGGGAAGGTAAGCTTGATGAGCTAATTGACAATAATATTAAAAAGTAATTTGACTGATCAAAACTCATTACTGTACGTATATGAAATCTGCTATACTTAGCACATCCTTACACAAGAGACAATTTTGATAATCTAGCAAAACTATAATAAAATCAAATCACTATATACTCAGAACAAGCATTGCATACTTTTTTTAAGTGAACTAACATTTAGACCAGTTCTTCAGGACAGAGGATAGATTTTTCAGCATTGGAAATTTTTAAATGATAAGTTGGTATTTCTCTGAAACACAAGCTCTTATTCACAGTGAATATCAAATTTGGAGGAATTGAAGAGTTTGTGTGTTTTTTTTTTTTTTTTTGTGATATAGTCCCTTGCATATCTTTTAGTATGTTATCAGAATCGTCAGATTTCAGAAGCTTTCTGAGCTATGGCTAGTCCATCTGTTACTTACTTAGTAAGGTTGGGTCCTATTTGATAGAACTTTAAGTGTAGGAAAGATGCGTGGTCAGGAAACCTGATACCTTCAGTACTCCATCTATTACAGTTTGGAGCATTCAGATGGTTCTTGAGTCTTGGTTTAAAAACTGTTTTCTAGTTAGGCTGAAATGGAGAGTCACTTGGATCACATTAAAGCATAATAAATGCATAACATAACAGACAGTACTGCTGAGAATGAAGGACATGGGCTAAAGTGACCAATCTCTAGTAGTAATAGTAATACCCATTATTTGGGTATGATCTCCAGGAAAACACCTTCTGGAGTTTCACAGGGAATACATCTTGCTAGAACACTTTAATGAAAGGAGTACATTTCTGTATGCACATCTTATGGCCATAGATGTGACTTTCCCTCCATCTTCTTTTCGCATCCCTCTGGGGTAGGGTGTCAGTAGAGGCCAAGAGCACTTTCTTATGTAAGAAAAAGAGACTGTAATTCAACCTGGCACTAATCAGGCCATACTACATCAAGGGAGCCAGTGCTTTCCCTTTATATCACATGTTTCTAAAGAGGTCGTGCTCAAATGTTCACAGTATTTTTCATTTATTTGTGTTGTCAGCACAAAATACTGCTTCGAACATATGTTTTGCCTGTACTGTGACAAGTATAAACATTACAAGGGATCTGGACTTCATAATCTGCCCTTATAAACGCTTTAGTCATCGTCTTAAAAATTAGTCCAGACACAATTAAAAAAAGAGAAAGGACAATGGACACTTCTCATTTAATAATTAATTCCCAATTAACAGTCTCAAAGAGATACTGTAATTAGTAAGTATTTTCACACGTGTGCACTTTCTTTCTAGCTTAACTGAAAGAGCCCAATTACTGAAGAATGTTTTTAAGAAGAACCATGTGAACTTGTATCGCTCTGACTCTCTGCAGCAAAACTTGCTTCGTAAGTGTTCACTGACAACTAAAAATTAGTAACTGTTAATAGCATAGAAGTAAAACTCTACCTTTCACTGCATTTGTTTATAGTAAAGATGTAGTATCATATAAACTCAGTAGACCACGTTCTTTGCCTGTTGGTAGGCTTCTCTTCATAAGATACCACATGGTGTCTTTCTGCTATTTTATAACTGCAAAATTATGTAAGAAATGGCATGTTTTTTCTACCTACTTATTGCTGAAAGGAAGTTTGTTCTCTCCTATTGACCTTTTTTGGTTTTATCACAGCTTTAACAAAAAATTGTGATCAAAACTCAGTTGATTTCTGTTTTGTTTTATATCTGCAGATGGCTATGCCTTCTCTCAAGATGAAAATGGAATAGTTTCCCAGTCTGAAGTAATAAGAGCTTATGATACCACCAAACAAAGGCCTGAGGAATGGTGAAGGAACACAGCTCAATATTTAGTCCTTAGCAGTTACTTTTGTGAGACAGACTGCTAGATCTTTGCTGGGAGGTACGACCATGGCCCAGTTATCAGAGATTTGTAGATCTATGATGGTCTTGTTCCATAAAGTTTGGATTTGTGTATTCAGTAGACATGAGCACTGTGCAACTATACTGTAACACACCATCTCCAAATTTTTTAACAGGTATTTGCTTAGCCTTTGTAAACAGATTGGAATTTACCTTGTATCTTGCCAGCTTGCTTATTTTACAATGAAGCTGAATCAATACTGGTCATATACTCAAAAGGCAATGGTCAGATAGCTAAACATACTTTACATTGACAGACCATTAGCATCTGTGAAGGTTTTTGAGTGTTAGTATATTTAAATACAGTTGATAAAAAGCCTTTGATTTCAACAAGTGCTGAAAAAAATAGTATCATAATGGAGTTAATTCTCCTTCTTTGAGAAAGATTTTGAGTCAAGATATTTATAGATGTTTGTGTCAAACTAACCTAAAAATGTTTGCCAAAGAAGTTCCATAAATGTTTTCTGTTGTTAGACACAATTTGAAAGGAAGTTAACTCCAGTCCTGATTGCAGAACTGCATGCTTGAGTCTCCACACTTGAGGCAAAAGAGTCTAATTTGAGTGGCTCTTACAGTATTTGCTTTCAAAATTGCAAGTCTTCGAACCTTTGGCCTTATACAAGCTTTTTCTGTATTCTCATTTAGTATTACATATGTTGAAAATGGCTGCCACCTTGTAAAATTCAATCCACATTTGATTTTGTTTGTTTTTTAACAATTACTCTGCCTTACTTCCCTTTAGCAAACTTTAATTATTTTTGCAGTGTTTAGTTGTATCTGCTTTCACTGTAAGTTCAAAAGAAAGTTTGTTTTAACTTATTTTTTAAAATTAAATTTTCAATTTTTTATACTAAAATTATTTGAAATGTATACATTGAAATAGAGAGCAAAGCATGCCCTTTGCTAGTCTGTGGTATGTACTGTTTTATTTGCACTAAAGCCACTTCCTATAAAGGTGTGAAATACATTGCAGCAGCCTACAACTTGCTGGTTGTGCAGAATACATATGTACTCTCATCTTTAATTAAAAATGGAGAGGAAGTGACTGCAGAAAGAGATACACATCTGATTTAATGAGGAAAGGGAGGAAAGTGTTAAATGAGAACATTGTTATAAATTTTTTAAGTACTTATACTTGGTATTTCTCAACTTACCACCCAACAAACATCAATTTTCAAACAAAGAAAAGCTACTTTTAACTTCAGAATTTAGTTCAATCTTGTAGCTTTTTAGTCCATGATTAATTCTGAGTTTAAGAGCCACCATCATTACATTTTAAATATATTTTTAGTAGCAGTTGGTTTTAATTAAAATTCTGTGCATTTCATAGAAACTTATCTTTTTTTCCTTTGAATGGGGATCAACTAGATGAAGAAGCAGAACAATGACACCCCCAATGATCTGTTAAATTAAGAATCACCCATTTCCAACTTAGAAGTAGAAAGACATCCAATCTAATCTTTCTTCTGCCATCCTTTATCAGTCATAAACTTACTAAAGGCTGACTTTCCCTCCTTGCCTTTCATCTGACTAAACACTTAGCACATAACTTTATTGCACTATCCAAGTTTCTTATGCTCAATTCTAAGAGAAATTTAGAAATATGTGTAGAAAGCCCAACAAAAGACCCTGTATGAAAGTACATATTTAGGAAGGCGTATCAATGGGAAAGCAGTCTGCATTTCACATGCATGTTATGTAATGTCTTCCTCTCACTTTCCCTGAGTGATCTTTAAACAGCAAACAGAAGACACAGGGACAAAGGGAACGTATCCCACTAGAAACAGTACTGCCAGTCAGTCATGCAGACAAGAACTGCCTTCAGAAAAGCCATTTCAGGCATAGATAAATAGATGGATCAATATGGGAGGGCCAAATCACTTGACCTAAGGCAGGAAAAAATTTGGGGGCATGCCCCTTTCCTAAAATGGGGATCCCTATTTTCTGTCATCTAAAGGACAATGACCAACTTCAAAACATTTCTGAAATTAACCATGACACTGTTGCTCCTTTATAATCTTTCAGTGTACTTAACTCCTATAAAATTACTCAATCCATACATATTCGCTTTATGGGTAAATTTTTTGTTGTTATTGAGTTTTTTCTGTTCTAACTTGTTTAATTGCTGATATTGCAGCAAAGGATGTGAGGAAGGGATGTGAGGACTGCAATACATTCTAAAATATTTACAAAGATATTTACATGATCTCTTATTCTTACTATGAAATAAAATTCTGTCTCACCATTATAATACAGTTTGTGGGAAATAACAAAATATATCCTCAATTTAACTATTGTAAAAAGAAAGAAAGCAACTGAAACAACACTAAGATCCTAAATTTATGACGTTATTTAGGGGTTTTCAGATAGTCTTATCACAGCATTTCATCCTTGCATCTTTACAGAATTTGAAGTAGTGTTTCACAAAGTGCATTTTTCATTTTTATTACTTGTGATAGGTTTTTCGCCTGGCTCTCTACTTTATCTACATACTAGATGTTGTTTATTGTCTGGTAATTAGTGGTTGGAAGATACTGCTTCTTGGAAATAGTGAAGAAGACAATGGCAATTCTAACTGGTTTTTGACTGCTCATAAAATGCCATTTAAAAATATAAGAACATCTTAGCTATGTGTGCCCATTTTTAAATCAGGTCAAGTATACAATATGCACTTTATTTTCATGTTGAGTACGCAGTAATATAATCTATTACCATCCTGCTAGTACATCATATCTTTGTTAAAATAAGGGGATTGTGCAGATATTTATTTAAAAATAATGCCCATAACAATGCCTCTTTTGTTAATGTTTGATAATTCAAATCTGTATTAAACATAGAATTCACAAGGGGTTTTCCATCTGTTTCATGTGCACTGCATAACAAATACAAGTTGTATTAAAAATTTCCATCAAAAAGTTGAACTAGCGCCACTTAGAAATCAGATATCTTATATAAATACTGTTGGTTGATTATTTTTAAATATATATATAAATGATTCACAAGAATAAGCAACAAGAAACAAATTTTAACAAATCCATTGATAATTTGGATTTGGATTTTTTCTTGCCATTTCCTAATTTTACACTTACTTTTGCAAAGCAGTTTCAACAGATTTATAGTCATCATTCTATTTGTATGAAATGATAAATAAAATATTTTGAAACACTTAAGAGATAGCTGAAGATTCCTATATGTCCATATGCATCCATAAAATTCATGGTGTTACAAAGATGCAGACTAGGTACATCTAGACTTCTTCCATTACATTTAAACTCATCTTGAACCATAAGTAATTTGGAATACATGTTAAATTTAAGGAGAGAAGATTTTATTTCCCTTTTTTTCTTACATATTGTGTAAAAGCACTTGTAATTCTGATGTATTTATCATTCTGTCTGCATGAGGCAGTATTTCTTAAGCGTTCTGGGGCAATGCATGGTGGTTGCTGTTCCCTGTTTTTTAATGCCTTCGTTAAAAGTCTGCTCATAATATATCAAGAAGTTAGTGCTATGTAAGCAAATAAGTTTGTCAATTCAACTTGGGACTGGATGTTTTCACTGGTAGCAAAATTCAATGAATGAATTTCTCCTTCCCCCCGGCTGCCCTCGCTCCCCCAGTTTCCTTGCTGTTCACCAACAGAACTTTATTAAACAAAGGAATATTTTAGCATTCCAAACCTGGTTCCTTTACTCACAAAACCTTTAGTCACATAGGCTTCCACTGGACTGTTTGTAAGTATAAGGACTACTCATCTGACTAATGATGTGCAAGGTTTGGCACTTTGGAGGGTTGGTCCTTTAACTTAAGTGAAGCATTTCCACATAGAGAGTGATTTGTAATTGCAAAGCTGTGACCAGAACAAGTTTGGGTTTTAAGTCATATTTTATGGTGTTTCTTTGTTGTAGAATATAAGCCATAAATGCATTAATATTGGTTTTCTACTTCAACTTAATTTTTCATTATGGGTTTTCAGTGTTTGATATGTATGAAAGCGGTCAGTCTGTAATAGCAAAATTTGCATTCGAGGTAAAGTGAGGTTTTACAGCTCCACTAAGCCATTACTGCTGAAACTGTTGTGAAAATTATGAAGCTGCATGAATGAAGACTTTGACTCAGTGTTTATGGTAGTTTCTCAGGTTTAGTTTTAACTGGATGTTAAATGCACTGTGTTTTATAGTTATTCTCTTTTAGTAACACATTTCAGTTCTACGCAGTGTTACATGTCATTTGGCATTTTGTGAATGTGCATGTTTTGAACTGCAAATTTTAAATGGTTTGTCTTTTAATTGTTAAAAAAAATGAATAAACTTTGCCATTAAATGAAGAAGTTTGTTGAATTAATTGGCTGCACATGCTAGGGACTATTTTCAAGGGCAAATCTATATCCTACTTGGATTTGAATTCTTTACAATGGAACATATCAGAAAGAGCATTTCACAAATACCAAAGAACACTTATGTTATTAAGGTAAACTGAAACAGCAAAAAATTGTTTATTTTTTTTTTTACATACCTAACTTGAGATGTCTTTTTCAGTTTTCATGGGAAGTCCAGAAAGAGTTATAAAAATAAAAATCCAACACCTACATTTACCCTCCTCCCCAAAAAAAAAGACTGAGCGTGACAAGTCCTTAGTAAGGGTGATACTATATTTTGAAAGAGTAGTATGCAGTACAAGAATGGTAATTGGGAAACTATGTTCTTTTTTTAGACAACAGTGATAAATACTGTATCCTTTGGCTATGATAGTAGCAGGTTTCTGTTTCTCCTAACAGAGCCCACCTACTGAATAAAAATCAATTTATCTAAGCCTAAACTGAATTTTGGTTTTAGATAGGTGACTGATTCCTTATATACACTAGACAATTATTTTATTTTGTAGGGTTTTTTTATTCTGTCAAGGCAGGCTTGGTAATAGATGCATCTTTCACACTGTTAGTTTTGTGATACCCAGTCTTTATTCGTAGAGCTGGTTTAAGGAGATTCTACCTGATGTTATGTCACCGCCTCTATTATGATGGCAGCCATTGAAATTACTCAGGATATAATCCAGTTTATAATGATCCAGGCTCCCTTTCAAATCCTTTCCCTCCTTTCTCATGGCAAATGTTATTTTTAAGCTCAATCATTTCAGTAACTTGTTTCACATGATAGTCCCATGAATTCAAAAGTCATAGATGGAAAGAATAAAAAGAACAGAAAGGCATTTCTTCCTCTGCCTTTGCTAATGAAGACAGCATATAATGGAATTACAGCCTCATTGTAATTGCGAATGAAAAACTATATGTGAGTATTGTGGAGCAGCAGCAGCCCCCTCATAGCAGAAGCTTTGTTCAGAGTATCAAGTCCACAGAACACATCACAAGATGCAGAAAAACAGCACCAAAAATTTACTCACCTCCGTAATGTTACTGTCAAGCTGTAACTGAACAGTAGTGACAAAATAATTTTGAAATTGTCATTCTTTTCATTCCAGCAGGATGAGCATTACAAATAATCCATGAGTTTACACAGCTATATACTGTACCACTTACCTAATTTCAAATAAAATCCTTCTTGCAAGTACAGTTAGTGTTTTTCGTAGCACCAAGGAGTTTTGATTCATTTTGGAGATACACACTTAAGAAACTCAAAATGCAGAAATACAAAACAAACAGCTAATTCGCGTCACTATTATTCTTTGCCCACAGGCAGCCTGGATTTCAGACGTGCCATTACCAGTTAATAGCAATCAAAGCATTTTGTGTATACTGTGTGTGAATGACAGCAATCAATCTGCAGTGATTTTTGTTTCATTTGGATTTTAGATTGCTGTCACTTTAGTAAAATGAGTGACGATACAACTAACTCTAGTATTACAAAGAAATAGTGAAACCTACTGTGTTTAAAAAATAAGCATTAAAGCAAGTACTGTGTAAATACTACTTCAGAGAGCAAGCAATTTCTTTTAGTTCAAGCATACATCCAGCCCTTTGAACTGTTTCATAAGTCATTAAAACTGTGTATCAGATGCCATTTGTGTTCTGTCTGCAAGTTTTGGAAAAATTACTATTTTCTATAATTTACAGGATCATCTAGTGCCAATAGGTCCTTTTCACTAGGAAAGAAATTCAGCATTCTCACCTGCGCCCCGATTCCCATCTGGGTTGGGCAGTACTGGCACAGGCAACAAGCACTTCGTTCTGCAAGCTTGTAGTCTGTCCAGCAACCTTCAGGTTGGCTCACTGCCACTGTAACTACGTGAACAATAATTTACAGAATTTTCTAAACTTATAGATTCTTGTCTAGCTGCAGATGGTGCATAACACAGGTAACCCAGTACAGCTATTTTAACTACACCTGATCTTTCCCAGCCTTAGACCCCCGTCTGCATGATTTGTTACACTCGCCAATCTGTGAAGTGCTTAGAGCTCTATAAACTTACAGACTTCTGTATGTCTAATTCCGTGAAATGATGCCTGTGTGTCACGTTCTTCAAGCATTTTATGAGGTTTAAACCCCTTATGCAGCGTTAGGGGAGGAAAGGAATCAGATCTCAGAGGGATCTTCTCTGCTAGGCTGCGTTTCATGTGACATTGTAAATTGCACAGCCTCTACTTAAGACTGAATAATTAGTAAAATCTGTATGCAAGTGTAGCAAAAATCCATTCCTGCATTTGAATATCAATAAATCTAACTGTAGAGCCCATTGAGACCCTTACAGTGAAGGAGCCCGGCCTGTTCGGTGTATGCTGACAACTCTTGGTAGGCAACAATCAAGTTCAACTTGTGGCTTCTTGGTGCACAGCCTATCAGAGAAAACCACTGAATTTTAGCTACCCACCACTGGTGTCAGAGGCTCTGACGACTAATCACTCTCTAGAGAAACATAAAATTGCACCTTGTCAACTAGAATTGATCAAATGTCTGCTTCCAGAAGGATCTGTGTTGCCTTGGTTTCCTACATAAAAGAAAGATTTCTACTAATTGAAGACTTACATTTGTAAAAATTACAGTTTAGTTATTTTACTATTTGTGTATACTGTGCACAGGAATGATGAGCAGATCTGACAGGGTGCTTCCAACCAACAGTGCTGATATCTGTTGCAGTATTAAATGATTTTTCAGAGAAGTTACTTTATGAAAAGTCCCATATTTCTTACCTGTTAAAAACATGCAGTGAAACATTATCAAAGGTAGGCAAAAATTTACCTGCCCCCTTCCTTGAATATCGTTTCCTAAAAATTGCTAGCCAAAACACTTACCTTTCTGGTAATTTCCCAAGTACTCAGAATCTACCTTCTAAGATTTTTATAAACTATACACTACTGTGTGTCGTTATTTCAGTTTGTAAAAATAACCATATTCAAGCTAAAACCTATTAATTAAAACATCACTGTATTCAACTTACATGGTCTTTCTGCTTAGAAACCACATTTCCAGCGGTAATATCTATTGGATTATAATGTTAATTATGCAATAAAAAAGTTGAGTTATTTCAAAATATTTTTTTCATAAAAGCTAAGATAATGATTGTTAGATTTTTGCTAAGAAAAGAAAATATTCAACTCTTGAGGGAGAATCAGCGAAGCTTTTCTAAAACCCAAAGTATTCTGTAATTCAAAATACAAGTGCTGTAATTTTAACATGTATCAATCTGGTAGCACTTGTAAAACAGGTCAGCTAGAATGTACTTCAACAGATCCTGTACACATGGAGTTTAGGGCTGATAAAACAACACAGTTCAACCTCTAATATTGCGGATTCTGACACAGAAAATGACTTCATTTGTTCACAAAATGAGTATACAGAGAAGCCCTGTAATGACTGCATTTTTTCTGGCGTATTTTCCATTTGCTTGCTGAATGTGTTTGGTTCAGATGAAGGTTTTTTTCTTCCATTCGGTTTGTTGGTTTACTCAGAGGAAGGAATGTAGAAGGGCAAACAAAATTTATTCCTAAGGTGGGATATTTTAAATTAAGATACTCAACTAATTAGTGTAGTTTTTATCACTTTTTTACCACAGTTGCATATAAAAGGCATTAACTGATTTACTAGCTCGCTATATGTTCAGAACTGTGTATTAGATTGAATCTGCATAACAGGTGCGGCTTAAGGTGTAGGTCATTTACAAAAGCAGAATTGACTACTTTTAACAGCAAATAAAATATAGTTACACCATCAAAATGAAAACTGGCTCATCAAATACTGTCTGTACACAAACATACAGATGACACAACACTTCAACCACATAGTTTATTGATAACTTTTTGTGGGTGTGACTACTAAATAATTAGTGCTGTCAACGCTGTAAATACGTTTTAAATTACAAGGTTGTCTTTACATTTTATACATGGCTAATTTTACAAATAGAACTCTATGTCCAACTTAAACATGTTGTTGAGCAAAAAGGCAACAATAAATACTTTCTTCTGAAGAATGCTTTAATGTAATGCCATTTTTAGAATGTTATGCAGAGAAGTTGTTGGCGATATCGCTGAATACATTCTCCTTTTCTCACAGACAATTATTTGGCTGCTTGGGATTGGCATGTTTTCAACTAGCCTAATTAGTACTAGTTTTGTCTATCGTAATTAAAGTTTACTAACACAAATAGGCAGTGTAAGTTCAGGTATATTATGTGTGTTTTAAAAACCCACGTATTCTGATATCTATAGTAAAATACTCCCTCTTATTTTCATTGCTCATGGAAGTGGGAAGCAGTCGGCTGTTTTCAGGATCTGAAAACTCTTCCTTTTAGTTCAGTTCATCTCTCACTTCTCAGGGTTATTGCTGCTTTACAGAACTAGTTTGATTATTATCAGTGGAACACAGTCACCATTTGTTAACCAAGTTAATAGTATCTGGGGTTAAAATATCATTTATAATGCTGTTAAATTAGTAACTTTATCCCAAAATGGTCTTTCTACTTGTCTCTGAACAAGTTCTGCACAAATTAGACTGAACACTCAGAGTAGTCAGTTTTTAGAGCAAGTAAGTTTGGAATGTTTTACGATTCATTTGTGTGATCCAAATTTGGGAAATGAGATCCGAAATGAGACCTTGCACTCTTCAAGGGCAACTCACCCACGGGAACAGTTCTGCCTTCTGCCACCCCACAGCATCTCAGCGTGACACCCAGCAGCAGCAGTCCCTGTGCTTCCAAAAGCTGTGTCATTTCTTGACAACTCCTTTCAGCTCTGACTAAAATCAGAGCAGCTCTTCCCAGCCACAGCAGGCTCTGGCTGGAGAGGATACCCAAAGTACGGCGGCGACACCAGAAATCCCGACGGTTGGGTCAGGTGGACTGCATGGGCTGTCTGGAAGCAGCCTGATGTGTACGGTGGAGGTGGTGATGCCACAAGGCACCCTGGCTCTGCCCGGGGAAAGGAGAACCGGCGAACTGAGCTGCCGGTTGAACTGGAACTTGTCGCAGTGCTGGACTGCCTCGATGGTGTCCTGAAGCTTGTCGAGGACAGGATCATGGGAAGAGTCTCGGTCTGATAGCTCCGCAGGGAAAATCGTATTGGCTGTGACGGCTGCTTAGGTCTTAAACATGTGCAACAGTAAACCGCTACTAGAGAGCCCACGATAATGAAGGCAATAAATATTGATCCAACAATGAGGAATGGAACGTAGATTGGTTCTGGGAGAAAAAAGAATAAAAGCCACGCACGTTAGCCTGCTGCAGTAACAGGTCTGCTGCACAGAAATAAACTCCAGAGAGTTTGAAGCCCCACATCATTTTAGTCCCATTGAAGCTGCTCAGAAGACAGAGCTTCTGATTATTGTCATCAGAACAAAATTAAAGTTTAAATCCCATACATACACCCAAAATTTCTTTCTGCTGACAGTTTTAATAGCTACCAATGGTAAAAGCTGTCTACACCGTGTCCCGTTCACTAGTCCTAGTCAGGTTTAGTGCAAGAATCGCACCGCTTTCCCCCTCCTTCGTCCAACGCAACAGCTCCAGTCTGCAGCCGCGGCTCAAACGCTGCAGATGCTGTTCAGTCGCTTTCACTCAAAAGGTGGAAAACGAGCGCAGAAGGTGGGAAACCGGGTCCCCGTGTGCGCTGCCGGGTTTCTTTCGCGCGGACACCCGACAGCCCCTTCCTCGCACAGTGCGCTCCGGTCTCGGCTCCGGGAAACTCAAAGTCAGTTCAACAGACACGCAAACTTAAAAAACACGACTGCGCCTCCCAGTTAGGAAGGATGCAGCGCCCGGGGCCGCTTCCCATCGCGAGGGGACGGCACCGAGCGCATCCCCGGGCGCCGCATCCCCGGGCGCCGCATCCCCGGGCGCCGCATCCCCGGGCGCCGCATCCCCGGGCGCCGCATCCCCGGGCGCCGCATCCCCGGGCGCCGCATCCCCGGCGCCTCCCCCCGCCCTCGGGCACTCACGGGCGGCCACCCCCGGGTCCGGCGGCTCCCGGTCGTTGTCGCAGCCGCCTTGCTCCAGGCGCGCCTCGGCGGCGGCGCAGCAATAGCGCAGCGCGCAGGAGCCGCAGCAGATGGTGGCGGCCGCCGTGTCGAAGCCCTCGGGGCACTGGAAGCCCTCGTGGTAGCCGCCCTGCCCGTCCAGCCAGCCGTGGCAGTACTCGCCGCCGCCGGGCTGCCCGCGGCCGGCCAGCAGCCCCAGCAGGAGGCAGCGCAGCAGCAGCCGCGCCATGGCCCGCCGGGGCAGGCAGGGGGCGGCCCCGCAGCGCCCGGACCGGGGCGGGGGGGCAGCGCCCCGCGGCGCCGCCGTCACCTGCCGCCCCCGCCCCGCGGGGCCCCTCGGCCGAGGCGCGCTGCGGGCATCGTGCTGGGCTGCCCCCCGCCGCCGCTGCCCGGGCAGGGCGGGCCCTCGGCCGGCGGAGCGGCCCCGCGCCTCAGGGGTTAAGCGTTCCCAAACACGTCGTGTGATTTATTAGTAGGGCTCTTCGCTTCTTAACCTGTTTCCTTTCGCAGATACTTTTTGTGTGCGAAGACGTAGAGGTACGTCCCCAGAAGGTTTATAGCCTCTTTTAGTCGAACGTCGGACCCATCACCTTTATTTTCATAGAAGCATAGAATCGTAGAATAGTTTGGGTTGGAAGGGACCTTAAAGATCACCCAATTCCAACCCCCTGACACGGGCAAGGACACCTCCCACCAGACCAGGCTGCCTAAAGCCTCATCCAACCTGGTCCTGAACACCTCCAGGGATGGGGCAGCCACACCTTCCCTGGGCAACCTCTGCCAGTGACAGAGAGGAAATTCTTCCTTATGTGTTTTTTACGAAGGGAGAGGGCGAGTGTGGGGCTGAGGAGGATGGACGTGTCTGTTCACAGGAGCATCTGATCCTTTTTCTGCTGGAAGAGTAATAGCAAGTCACTAACTATCAGGAAAACCACAAAAGGAACTGCTTACTCATTTTTTCTAGAGGAAAAAAATATTTTAAATGGACTGAGCAGATCTATACTTCTAGTTTAAGCAAAGAAACATTTCTATAAATTATGGGTCCCCCGTGTGCTGTCTAAGAGGCACTCCTGCTTTAACAGTAAAAGAGCTCACGAAACTAGTGCTATATTAAAGTTGAGCTGGATGAAAAAAAATCATTTTTACTGCATCTGAAACTTCCCGCTATCATTTAGCACTGGGGTATGAATATGTATATCAGAGTCTGACCACTCGTCAAACATTTTGAATGCCCGTGTCACTAATTTCCAAAGTTGGCAGGTTCAGTGAAACAAAAGGAACAAAGTGTGCTGTGTACCAGCAATAAAACTGTGCACCGAGAGTCATCTATCAAGACCTTAGACTTCTGGCCAACCCCAAATACAGTCCACAAGCACAATATTTCTGTTTGCTTTTCTTTTGTCTAATCCCCTAGCTTTTTTTTTTTTCCTCTGACACTTTTTTCTTTGTGATTTCTCTAAATACAACCAGTACTACTGAAAAGCAAATAAAACAATTGTATAAAGGTAAAATATTTTTCCTGGTTATTTAACAGGCATAGGTATAGAAATAATAAAAATGTACCTTAAAGAAGAGAAAATAGATTTTGAATGTGAAGATGTGATACTCTGTCCTCTTCTGCATTTTTGTTTTGAAATGATGATGTGAATTAAACTTGTACCATCTGTCCTGACTCTGAATTCCTAGTTTGTATAGGCAAATGTTAAATATTAATATAGTTTTGCATTTACTTCACTGTGGTTTTAGAGCAAACATAGCCTCCATGGAATGTTTGAAAACATATTGCTTTTAAAGGTGTAATCCAGCTTCCAGGAAGGTCAAAAGGAATCTCTCTGTTGACCAGGATGAGGCTTGGAGCAGGAGCTCAGGAAAGGCTACATGGTACATTTAGCTGTCCTCAGGTGCAGAGGACAGAGAGACAACAGATCCTGTCAAATCTGCAGGAAAGCCACATTTGCTAGAAGTTGCTGAGTAAATGTGTCACAGTTCATATGTTGATTTTGCTAATTAATTCACCAGCTTCTGGGAAAAAAAAAAAAAAGTCTGAAAAAATATTTCTGATAGATGTATTTTAGGTATTAAGTTACTACAGGAACTGCGGAGATATTCTTCATGGCCGGGGGGGGGGGGGCGGGTGGACGGGAACAGGACAGACATGACTGGAAGGGCTCCCAATCCACAGGCATCAGCAAGAGTTTGACCTGGATTTGTTTCTCCTGTGTTGCTTTTTTAGTGCTTGGATAGTTTAAGTTTGTCTTTGTGTCAGAGAGCTCTCTACTCCCCTCTTGTGTAAGCTGATGGCAGCTGTAAAGGGTCTCCATCAAATGGGCACAATTGTCCTTCTCTTTGTTTGTATCCCAAATTGCCCCATCCTACAAGAAAAAGACCTGTTAGGACTTACTTAAGTATTTGCTTGAAAGTGCATGCGTGGTTGGTTTATTTTTGTGTGGAAAAATGGTATTTCAGTCATTCGAGTGGATTTATCTCACTGGTGCCAAATAAAAATCAGAGGCAGATTTCGGTACTGCTCTTGTAAACAGAGCCAGCCTTGAAAGTTTGAAGATACATGAACAGTTTTCCTATGAACTGCTGAGGTCTTAACTTACTTCTTTGGGCTTATTTTTTGCTTTCTCTGAAACACTGATGCAGTTTACAGAATGTGTTGTGACTCCAGTGGAGATGAGTTGAGTTATTCTGACCCAGAGAGAGACAAAAACTTTAGTTCTGCTCCCCTTTTGTAAAGGTTGCATCTATGTGGCCACGTCCTTAAAAAAAAACCTGACATGCTGGCAGATTCATTTGCCTCTTTATAGGTTACCTACTTAAACTGAATCGACAAATAATTAATACAGGAAAAAATGTCATACAGACTGTTGGTGAGCATTCTTCATCTGCAATTTGTAGACATCACATGGCTAGTAGTACATCACTTTTAGACTGTATTTTTTGGGGTAATATTCTTGCAAAGTACCCTTGCTGACTTTGCTTATTATTTATCTTAGCTGAAGCCTTCCAGCTTCTAAGTGATATGGTGTGGTGAATTTTGAATTAAAACCACTGGTTTTAAAAGCCCTGTAGCTATTGCCCTGATTACTGTTGCTTATAAACTTAGTACTAAAAGTAATAAAGGCAAGATTAATCATATAACAAGCATAGAAGATAATTTCATTGGTAGTTTAAGGTAGTATTATTTACCAGACTTTTCTTACTGTCCTGACAACAAACCCAGGGAGAGAGCCTATTGTAGCACTCCTCGTCTGCTTCAGTGCAAGCTCAAACAATATTTCTTAAATGACCTCTGCTATCATTCCATCCTTGTTTACAGCAATTACCTCATTTCTACCAAACCAATTTATTGTAAAAACAGATATTAAATCTCCTTAAACAGATTCATAGTTTCTAATAATATTTTTACTACGCTTGGTTGTCTGTGTCTGGGCTTTTTTTTCCTGTTTTCACTATGACCCTTTGGGGGTTCCTTTAGAGTGTAAAGCATTCAATGACCCATGAAGCTCTAGCAAGACAGATAATTGTATTACCATTTCAGGTGGGCACTACTGATATTAGTAAACCCTGGGACTTTGGCTCGGCTGCTAGAGTCCAAGCCTGGAGTGCACCTTCCAAACATTCCTAAATAATTGCACATGTCTGTCTGGACTAGGGTAATGGTAGTCTCAGCTCACGTCTTGCTTGAGGTAACCATCAGGACTAGTCATTTCACCCTGGATCTTCATTAGATATTGTCTTGAATTTCAGAGAATATAAAGGCTAAAAAGAGTTACCAGCTTCTAAAACCAACCTGGTGCAAGCAGATTTCCCTTTAAAAATGAAAAAAAAAACCAAAATGCCATCTAAATTGAAAATCCTTTAGCAACGTGACTTACTTCATTAAGCACGTAAGGACTGTTTTGAATAAAACCCTGTACACTGCTTTCTAAAACTATATCCTTTTTCTTGGCTGGTCGTTGATAAAGCCCTTCCTGCAACTGCCTTGCTGGAAAAGCCACCTGCCAAGCCACACACATCCATCTCCCAGCCCAGGACAGCTGGGAGGAGCACTGGGATGTGCCTCAGCTTCAGCCCCATGCCCTGAGGAGGCTCCCACCGTGTCTCCATTTCTCCTGTGGCTGCACAGGTTGCCCACGTCAGCAAATTAAGGCAGACCTTTAAAACCCACAAAGTGTGTTTTGGTTGGTTGAATCAAGGGGAAATGTGCTGCTTTTCTTTTATTTTCTTTTGCCTTGCTTTTTTTTTCAGCATCCTTTCTTATGTGGGAGGGATCACTCTAGACTGTTTTGGGTTGGGAGCTGCAGGCTATGACAGTCAGCATTTTACGGTATCTTTCTAAATTCATGCTTGTAATATGGTATATGACTTCTAATATGTTTTATAATCTATTTCTGAATAAATATTTCTGGAATTTGACTAGCGCTGCATTGTTTTTCATCCTGGTCAGGAATATCACTGTGTTTTCTGAAGTCTCTTGGGAATACTTGAGGAGTAAGGCTACATGGGACAGCTATTAAAAGCAGCACCACTTACACTTGCGCACAACTAACCCACTGAGAGAACCAGTTACAGCTTTTGGAGAAAAATATAGAAGTCAGGCTATCTCAGCCTAATGACTGCTGAAGTACTTGAGATTAGTCACGCTATAAGTGCCTCAGGGCTCACTCAAGAAGTAGGATGTTGGGTTCCTGGTGTCTTGATAAATATATGCCTGTATCACAGTAATGATCCCGTATCTGAGATCTGTAGCACTGCTAGGTGGAGTTAGGTTCAGGCTTCAGAAATCATTATTCTCCTCTAAGGATTCAAGAGCAGAAGCTATTTTTAAGTCAGTAATGCAGTCATCCCTGTTCAAGAGACAAGTTATCCCAGCCACCCCTCATCTTAAGAAGACATCCTTAAGAAGATCACTCTTGTCTTATACTTGAGCTCTATAGAGACCATCGAAAGATTAAGAGATTTCTTTGCATGCAGTAACTGGATGTCTCTCTTTTATACAACCACAGAGGTGCTCTCTGCTTTCTTCCTAATGTCTAATCTAAATCTACTCTATTTTGGCTTAAAACCGTTATCCCTCATCCTGTCATTGCACTTCCTGATAAGAAGACCTTCCCCAGCTTTCCTGTAGGCCCCCTTTAAGTACTGGAAGGCTGCTATAATATCTCCCCAGAGCCTTCTTTTCCCTAGGCTACACAAGCCCAACCCTCTCAGCCTGTCCTCATATAGAATGTGCTCGAGCCCTCTGGTCATCTTCATAGCCTCCTCTGGATTTGTTCTAGCAGATCCATGTCCTTCCTGTGCTGAGGACTCCAGAACTGAATGCAGTACTTCAGATGAGGTTTTACGAGAGTGGAGTAGAGGGAGTGAATCACCTCCTTCACCTTACTGGTCACGGTTGTTTTGATGCAGCCCCAGGATACAGTTCCTTTCAGGGCTGCAAGCACACATTGCCAGCTCATGTTGAACTTCTCATTGACCAATATCCCCAAGTCCTTCTCCTCAGGGCTACTCTCAATCCATTCACTGCCCAGAGTGTGTTTATGCTTGGGATTGCCCCAACACAGGTGCAGGACCTTGCACTTGTCCATGCTGAATTTCATGACATTTGCGCAGACCCACCTCTCAAGTCCATCAAAGTTGCTCTTGATGGCATCTTTTCCCTCCAGTGTGTCAACCATGCCACACAGCTTGGTGTCGTTGGCAAACTTGCTGAGGATCCCCTCAATACCACTACCCATGTTTGCTACAAAGATGTTAAACAACAGTGTTCCCAATACCGACCCTTGAGGACCACCACTCACCACTGGTCTCCACTTGGACACTGAGCCATTGACCACAAGTCTTTGTGTGCAACCATCCAGCCAATTACTTATCCACAGAATGATCTGTCCGTCACATCTGCATCTCTACAATTTGGAAGTGAGAATATCTCGCAGGACAGTGTCGAATGCTTTGCACAAGTCCAGGTAGATCATAGAATCATAGAATAGGTTGGGTTGGAAGAGACCTTAAAGATCATCTAGTTCCAATCCCCCTACCATGGGCAGAGATACCTCCCACTAGACCAGGCTGCCCAAAACCCCATCCAACCTGGCCTTGAACACCTCCAGGGATGGGGCATCCACAACTTCCCTGGGCAACCTGTGCCAGTGCCTCACCACTCACATAGTGAAGAAATTCCTCATGTCTAGTCTAAATCTTCCCCTCTCCAGTTTATACCCATTGCCCCTAGTCCTATCACTACAAGCCTTTGTAAACAGTCCCTTCCCAGCTTTCTTGTAGGACCCCTTCAGGTACTGGAAGGTCGCTATAAGGTCTCTTTGGAGCCTTCTTTTCTCCAGGCTGAACAGCCCCAACTCTCTCAGCTTATCCTGATATGGGAGGTGCTCCAGCCCTCTGATCATCTTCATAGCCCTTCTCTGGACCTATTCTAACAGTTTCATATCCTTTTCATGTCGAGGATTCCAGAACTGGATACAATACTCCACATGAGGTCTCACAAGAGAGGAATAGAGAGGCAGAATCACTTCCTTTGACCTGCTGGCCACGCTTCTTTTGATGCAGCCCAGGATACAGATGGCATTCTGGGTTGCGAGTGTACATTGCCGGCTCATGTCAAGCTTCTCATCAACCAGCACTCCCAAATTGTTCTCTGCAGGGATACTCTTAATCACATCATCCACCATCCTGTACTGAAATCGGGGATTGCCCTGACCCTGATGTAGGACCTTTCACTTGGCCTTATTAAACCTCATGAGATTCACACAAGCGAACTCTCCAGTCTGTACAGGTACCTCTGGATGACATCCTGTCCTTCCGGTGTGGCAACTGCACCACTCAGCTTGGTGTCATCTGCAAACTTCCTGAGGGTGCACTCAATCTCAATGTCCATAGCATTGATAAGGATATTTAACGGCACTGGTCCAAGTACAGACCCCTGAGGGACACCACTTGTCAGAGATCTCCATCTGAACTTCAAGCCATTGACCACTACTCTCTGAATATGACCATCCAACCAATTTCTTATCCACTAAACAGTCCACCCATCAAATCCTTATCTCTCCAATTTAGAGAGAAGAATGTTGTGGGGAATCATGTCAAAGGCTTTACAGAAGTCCAGACAGATCACATCCATTGGTTTTCCTGTGTCCACTGCTGTGGTTACCGCCTCATAGAAAGCCACTAAGTTGGTCAGGCAGGATTTTCCCTTGATGAAGCCGTGCTGGCTGCCACTAATCACCTCCCCATCTTCCATGTGCTTTAGCACAGCTTCTAGGAAGATCTGTTCCATGATCTTCACAGGCACAGAGCTGAGGCTGACAGGTCGATTGTTCCCAGGGTTGTCTTTTCTACCCTTTTTAAAAATGGGCACAACGTTACCCTTCTTCCAGTCACCAGGGACTTCTTCTGATTGCCATGAATTTTCAAATATCATGGAGAGAGGCTTGGCAACCGTATCTACCAGTTCCCTCAGGACTGTGAAATGCATCTCATCAGGTCCCATAGAATTACGTATATTCAGGTTCCTCAGGCGGTCACGGACCCGATCCTCCTCTACAGTGGGAGGGGGTTTACCCTCCTAGCCGCCATCTTATTGTCTCATGACCCAGGAGGGATGAGGAGAGCGGTATTCGGTGAAGACTGAGGCAAAGAAGTTGTTAAGTACCTCAGCCTTCTCCTCGTCTGTTGATACGAGGTCACCATTTTCAACCACCAGTGGAGGTACGTTCTCTTTGACCTTCCTTTTCTGACTGACATACCTGTAGAAGCCCTTTTCATTAGTCTTCACTTCCCTTGCCAAACTCAGCTCCAGCTGCACCTTGGCCTTCCTGACCTAATCCCTACACAACCGGGCAGTGTTCCGATATTCTTCCCAGGTTCCCTGTCCCTGCTTGCACTGCCTGTGCAATTCCCTCATGTTCCTGAGTTTGACGAGCAGGTCTCAACTCAGCCACGCTGGTCTCTTCCTTCCCTGCCCAATTTCCTTCATATGGGGACTGAGGGCTCTTGTGCTTCATGGAAAGCATTCTTAAATATTTGCTAGCTCTGTTCTGCTTCCTTTTCGCCAAGGACGATATCCCAGGGGGGTCCTACTGACTAACTCCTTGAAGAGCTGGAAGTCTGCTTTCCTGAAATTTAGGGTCCTGACTGTACTCCTCACTCACACTATATCCTCCAGGGCCTTGAATTCCCGCAGTGCATGATCACTGCAGCCCAGGCTGCCTCCAGTCCTAATGTCACTGATGAGCTCATTTGTATTAGTGACCATCAGGTCCAGTATTATGTTCCCTCGGCTGGGCGTCTCTATTAGCTGGACTAAGAAACTACCTTGGATGCACTCCAGGAGTCTCCTGGATTGCCTACAGCTTGCCGTGCTACTTTTCCAGAATGTATGAGAGTGGTTGAAGTCACCGAGTGGGATGAGGGCTTGCGAGCATGAAGCCTCCAGTAGCTGGAGGAAGAAGGCTTCATTAGCTGGCTCTCCTTGATCGGGTGGCCTGTAGTATACACCAACCACAAGGTTCCTGTTGGTTCCTTGGTCTTTTATTCTGACCCATGAGCTTTCAACCTGTTCGTGGCTACTCTTCAATGACAGCTCTTCACATTCTATCCCTTTCCTGATATAGAGGGCAACGCCTCCACCCCTTCTTCCCAGTCTGTCCCTTCTGAACAGCCTATAGCCATCAATAGCTACACTCTGGTCATGGGATTCATCCCACCAAGTTTCAGTGATGGCAACTAGATCATAGCTTTCTAGTAGCATGGGTAGTGGCTTAGAAACTTCATCTGCCAGTTTCTTCAGGACCCACAGATGCACCTCATCAGGTTCCACATACTTGTGCACCTTTGGGCTCCTTAGATGGTCTCTCACCTGATCCTCTGCTACAGTGGGTGGTTCTTCAATCTCCCAGTCCCTGCCTCTGCCTTCTGTGACTTAAACGATGTGGCTTGAGCCTTTGTTGGTGAAGACTGAGGAAAAAAAGCCATGGAGTACCTCAGCTTTCTCCATACCCTGTGTAGCCAGGTCGCCTGTTTCCTTCAGGAAAGGTCCCATATTCTCCTCAGTCTTCCTTTTGTCGCTGGCATGCCTATAGAAGCTTTTCTTGTCCTTGCCATACTTGGCCAGATTTCTAAAGCACGGAACATGAGGAAATGTTGTGACAACCAAAAAAAAAAAAAAACCCATTAAAAAAGCTAGAGGTGTGCTGTGGTGTAACTCTGACAGGCAACCAGGACCATGCAGCCACTCTCCCACCTCCCACCCTCTCTACCCACCATGAGATGGGGAGGAGATTTGGGAAATAGAGGAAAACTCATGGGTTGACATAAAGACAGTTTAAAAGGACAGCAAAAGGAAGAGACAATAATAATAATAATGATAATGATAAAAATAATAATATATACCAAAAAAATCATGCACAATACAATTGTTTACCACCTGCAGAGACCAGTAGCCTGTTCCCGAGCAGTGATCCTCAAGCAGTGAACCCTGGCCAGACTCCCATTTATATACTGAGCATAACATTATATGGCATTGCATACTCTTTGGCCGGCTTGAGTCATGTGCCTGGCTCTACTCACTCACAGCTTCTTGTATGCCCGCTCAGTAGCAGAGCATGGGAAACCAAAAAGGTCCTTGATTTCTTAGCAACAACTGGAGACATCAGTATATTAACAACACTCTTCTCATACTAACTCTAAAACACAACAGCTGCTGTGAAGAAAATTGACTCTATCTCAGCTGAAACCAAGACCGAGGGAAGACTTCCATTGGACACCTTTTAGCAGGCAGCTACTAGTGTGTTTTATAGCTTCTTGCCTAATATTCCCTCTACTTATGACTGCTGCAGCAGAGAGCAAAAGCCTTCTACAGCAGCGTTTGATCTAGGGCCTTGACAGTGGCTCCCAAGTCAGCTTTGGGAGCTCATTGTCCTTTTCCACACTAGCCAGCACACTAGTTTTCCTGCTTCAGAGATAAAACCCTTAGGAGAAGGGTAAAAACTGTGTCTCTTCCTATATGCTTAGATGCTAGCCATCAGATGACAGTCTTGAAGCCCAGCTTCAAAGAACAAAAGTCAGCCTGAACCCTCCTGGCTGACACTGGCTATACTTCAGTGACGCTAATGGACAGTAAGGTCTGACCCCAAACCCCAGGCAAAACCTGGGCTGCTGCTCTCCACTGATCTCACCAGGGTCAGAAGACCTCCTGCAAACCAGCGCCAGCCTCCAAAGCTTTCATAGAAATGCTTGTAAGTGCAGAACTGAGAGGGATTGGTGGGGATAGCAGTCCCCTAGCTTGTACTACTGCCTCTCCCCCAAGAAACCAAGTAAAACACAAGCTGTCTCACATTTTGCAGTTTAGTGCGCTACCACATGTAGGTACAATGCAATTATGAAGTCTGATAGTTACTCAAGGTTAAAATTGAGTAAAAAGATGTCTTTGAATGCAGAACAAGTGCAGGCTATGTTCTGAGGTGTAGGAAACCTAAAAAGGACTAAATCTTTAAAGAACAGTGCGTAGATGCATAAAATGTTTTGGTGAACACATTAGTTATTTTGGACAGCAGTAATGTTGACTTAAAATATTTAGCTTTTGAATTTGACTAAAGTATTCAAATGAACTGAATGTAGTCATGTGTCTGGGGAATTAATAACTGTACTTCTAAGTAAAACTTCTTATATACAACAGCCTAAGGAAATTTTCTTTTGCTTATCTACATTTCATATTTCTTCTGGGATCTGACCTATAAAAACAAATGGATTTGTGATACACTGAAGTTTACGGTAAGCACTTAACAAATACTCTTATCTCAGATATGAAATTAGTAGTGTTTAAATGTAGTCTCAGGTGTTGCCAGGTTTGCTGTTTACTGAGTAGTTTTCCAGCAAACGTCAAGGAATCAGCTAATAGGTAAATATGCCAAGGAAAATAACTGCACACTGCCATCTACAGTGCAGGCCGGGGATATTGCAGGAGCTGTTTACGAGATAGGAAAGGGGGGATTCGTAACCAAAAAATGTCACTGCTTCTCCTTTTCTGGCAGCAGTTTCAGTTAGTGCAGAGCATGTGTTGCAGAAGGGCCATTATAATACAAGAAGGTGCATGACTATGGTGTAAGGAGAGAGAATTAGCACAGAGTTTTGAGAGTGATTTTTTTTCTCTGAACTGTGTTGTTGAGATTAAGGCCATGTTTGAGAATGTCCAGGTGAAATCACGCAGAAGGGAGAGAGGGAGCACATTTCTTGCAGGAATGCTTTGTTACAGGGACAGCTGGTTGCAGGCATCATAGCTGCCCCATTTGCATTGCCTGTTGCAGGAGCAGCAGGGACCCAGCTGCTTGTGGCAGTGGGATATTTCATACACCAGTACTCTCTCCCTCCATTCTCCTGCCCTGCCTTGGACTCTCTGCAGGTGCCTTTCATCACACCTCGCCTCCCTGCGAGCAGCTGCTGCTGCTTGCATTTTCGAAGAGCTAGGTTGGGACATCTACACCAAGCGCAGGAGGGCAGTCTGGGGCCACGCCGAAGCCCAAATCACCCATACAGCGAGGCTGCAAGCGTCTGCCCAGGTGCAGCTAGTGGCTCCATAAGTCATATGGCCCTGGGGAAGAGAAACAGGAGTTATAATATGCATATAGCTTATATACATAACACATGGGCAACCTTTTGTTCTGTCTCCAGGGTTATCTCTTGAAAGTCAAAAAGCTCAAGAGAAAATCCATCACTGCAGAGTCCTCCTTAAACTTCCCACCTGTGTCTTCTAACCTACGAACAACTGTCCTCTTCAAAAATGGTTTTTATGGATAAACTTTTCTAACTTTTGGTTAAAAGAAACTGGGAACTGTTGCACAGGGCAAACATGACACAAGGGAAGAACTAATGATACATGCAGCTTCTTTTACCACCCATTTCTGTTTGCCTTGCAGGCCACCAACAGGCAATTGAAAATCCCCAGCACTCAGCAGAGCATACTCTGCTTATAAGCTCGCTACTGAGATCTTTGCTAATGGATGGCTATGAACTGAGTGCATCCCACTCTGATTATTACTGAAGCTGTTTTTTCATCTCCTGTAGTGATAAACTGCTGGGGTTTAGGCTAAGAGGCACGTGGAGCAAAAGCTGGCACCAATACGTGCTGGGGCACAGCCTAGCACAACTGGGTTCAACAGCTGGGTTTGGTAGTTAGCTGGCATATCAATATAAATCTTTGACAACATCAATAATAGTAGCCTTAGCCCTAAATTACTGTTTATCCAATTATAAAAAGTAGTCCTAAACTAGCTGAATCCTGACTCTCCATTAGCCTTCCTCTCAGAACAGAAGTTAATATTAATCATACAGACTACTTACAGTCCCCTGTATTACCCGTGTTTGGCTTCCTCCAATGACCTTATCTCATCTTGAATTAGTGATTAATTATTATGAACATACTTCGGGCATCTTACTTTGGACTTTTGGCTTACGGTCCTAGAAATTTCTTCAGTGCCAGATTGTTGACTTCAGCCTTAATTAATGATCACTTATTATCAGCATAGTTCAAATGTTTGGTTTCTAACTTTTGATTATGTAGTCTAAACATTTCCAAAGTCCAGATAGATGGATTTAACTTAAAATGTTATGATTTTGATATTGACTTGATGCCTTGCTGGTTTAGTGTGAAGATTTTACTCTTCCATCACTTTGATTAATAGACCTATTACAAGTCCTACTCTTTAGAGCACTAAGGAGTGAAACAGCTACACACCATGTAGATTAACCTAGCTAAGAGTTAATCTTACATTTCTGTGAGAAGTTTTTGTATTTGCTGAGAAACTGCTTCACTCTTTAGTGCAATTTTCAAATCATTAATTATTATATTTGTCCACGGTCACCCATTCGTCTTTCTCTTGGCCTAAACCTTTCTTCTGCAGCTCACATGCTGTATGGTTAATCATTATTACACCCTCACACAAGCGCTTAAAAGTTCAGTTTAAGTATGAGGAAAGTATTCAGCAAAACTGTCTGCTAGCAAATTGCAAGATCTTTACCCCTAAGAGTTCAGACAAGATATAAGCTCACATCTTTACACGAAACACTGGTAGTTCTCCCATCATTTTCCAGTCATCAGGCATTCTCAGCTGCAGATGCTACACTATTCACAGATTTCATAACAGCTTGTTCCCACAAAGGATACCTGTCAGATATCCTTTAGGTATTACAAACACGCTTTGGGAAATCAGTCTTTAGCACCGTAAAAACAGAAGTTTTGAGGCTCATTTTTACTAATACAGATAATTATGTCTTATCAGCTTGTAATCAAAGATGTATTTGTGTTTTACAGACTCACTCTAATACCCTCTTACTAACTAAGCAGATTTTATCAGTTGTTTCCTACAATAGAATTTGAGTAACTTTGGGTTAATAGAAGCCACGTTTGAAATTGAAGATGCTTTTCATATTCTTGAGTTCATTGTACCAGCCACAGCTTTTTATTTAGTTGAGGTTGCATTGAGACTGGGACACTACAACAGTTATCTGTCTTGAAAATCATAAAAAATCACTTCATGTTTTTTCTCTTTGGTCATCTGAGATTCTTAAAACACTCAGAAAACTTATTATTTCATGTTCTGGGATGGATATATGTGTATTCTCTGCCTTGAATTTACCAGCAGCCATAAAATGGAATTAACACTCTGTCTTACTGCATGCTTAAGGTTTGTGCAAGGAATGCTTTAGACTGTTCTTATCACTGTGGGATGAAAGACTAGATGTGTTCATGTTTTTTGTGAAGATTTCTTTATCTCTCTCTCTCTAAAGAAACAGCATAATAGATAATCTAGTTATCAGCTTGCCCAAAAAAAGAGTGCTACACTTAAAACCATTGGAAATGTGGGGAGAGAACATGTCTGCTCAGCTCTTTACACAGCCATGTGGAAAATCAGTACAGGCACAAAAAGGATTTGCAGACATCCTAAGTCTTACTTACACTCTAATTCAGTTAAAGAAAACAGCAACATCCATGTGATCAAACTTGCACATCCCACTAGTGAATTAATGGCACATGAGCAGCTAGGAACTGATGACACAGGGATCTCTATGGAGAATGCATAGATGCCTAGAGTCGTGGCTCCCTTACTGTGCTAGGGGCAAGACTTTATTCTCCTCTTGTGACCACTCTCAATCCCTAGGCAACTTAATCATACAGACAATTCATTTGTTTTGTTCCACTCTCAACTCTAATAAGTTTTGTATAAACTTTGACTTCTACATCACTATACAGGTCAGGGACATGGGATGCTGTTTCTTTACATGTGCAAAACTCATCACTATTATCTGCTTATTAAGTGGAAAGCCTGCCTTACCATCAGTTGTCCTGATTAATTCCATGATGAGAAGTGGGGTAAACTGTTAAATCCTGCCTTTATTGGAGTGCTTAGGTGTCTGTGCATAGATAAATCATAAACGGAGGATTATTTTGTAACTTGGCTGCAAGCATGATTGCTCTGGCAATCACAGTTGTTGTATGAACAAATGTGCTCTAAAGTGAATGTGTAAATGAAGTTCCAGGCATAATTTTATAAATTCTGTCACTCACCAGAAGTACAAAGTTACACCAAGGTAAATGTAAATATCACTTTCCTTCTGTATTTACTTATATGTTTATTGGTTAGCTGAAGAGGTAAGCTGTCCACTGGTAGACATATGATCTGATATCTCAAAAGTTATGATACTTACCTGTGTTGATTTTACACTTTCAAATGTTGATTTGACTATCATAGAGCTCAGAAGGTGTCCTCTGAGATAACTTCAGAGTCTCACTGAAATCAGTCAGATAATCTGTCCTGAAATGGCAGATAAATTTTAATGGCTATCAGATTATTTTTCTCCCATCTAGCTACACCCAATACTATAATATTACCATTGAGGATAGTTAGCAAATGGGCTTTGGTATTGATGTCTGAATATTTTCCAAATCTCATTGACTAGCTCAGCAGTATAATGACACTTTATGTGATGTCTGTGCAGTTTTTCCTAAAAAGAGCTTTTTCTATCCCACTAGGATGTCTGTAAAATAGAACAAGTTCTCTATAATCTGAATGATTTACAAACTTTCCTTTTTTTTTGCTACAGTTCTTCCCGAGAATTCAATGTCAGTTGCTTAAATGGCATCGTTCTCTTTCTGATAAAATCTGTCATTTACTACTGTGAATTCTGTTTAAAGACAATAGTACAATGAAAATAATCACCATTTGCAAAATATGGGCAGCTCCAGCCCTGTGCTGTTGGCACTCCTGTCTCTGGCTCTGAGCCCAGGGGAGCCTGACCAAGTGCCCACAGTGCATTCAGGACATTGCTACCAGACAACAGATACTTGCTAGTGTGCAACTAAACTATGACCAGTCACAGGGGATATGAGTCTCCTTTACCCAGGCAACACTTCATCTATAGGTTGTACACGCACTAGGAATGAGAGAGTTAATCTCTCAAGGAGCCTCTATATGTTCAGCCACCCCATCTCTCCCTCACTCCAACACTTCCTTGGAACGGGCTTTTTCTTTGCAAAGCAGCGAGTCTTCCTCGCATGGAAAAACACAGGGGCAATTCAGTGGAAATAGGCTGGATGATCAAGCTTGGATACTTTCAAGATGAGTTTCTTGATTGTAAGTGTTCTTCTATAGTGATTCTGAGGTTTGGGGAAGAATTCTACACTACAGAATCCACCACTAACGTTTTTGTTTAGACTAACTGTCTCATATCTATCTGGAAGTCTCAGAGAATTTGAGGGAGCCTCTGAGAAATTTGCCTCAGATTCAGCGCAGACAGAACCAATGTGATTGCAGGGGAACTATCCTACCACCCTCAGGACCGTATGTTCCCTGTGAACGTTAGTTAAATTCATAGCTTCTCTTAAACAAATAGCAGTGAACAAGATAACTGCTTTCTGTCTAGATACAGACAGAAAAAAAAATTGTGGTCCTAAAAAAAAATTGCTACTAGCCATCATCCATTTATCATGTCAAGAGTGGTCTGCTGCAATTCTTCTCTTTGGAGTAACCGTAGGAAATGCCATTTGAATCTTTCAGGACCTGATAGCAGAAAAAATCATCATGACACAACTTAGTGCTGGATGCCAAAACTTTTGACCAAGGTGTCTACTTGAGTTTCTGGGTAGAAGAGGGAAGATTTTTTTGTTTTTCCTACATCTCTCTCTCTTTCTTCTCTCGTTGAGTCCCAGCTCCCGAGACACTGTCATCCCATTGTTCAGCTGGGAGCTCTCCCATGAGAACCGAGCACAGTGAAGTCTCCAAGAAAAGGGGCACTCCTTTCCCTATTCCCCACCCTCAACAAGCCCCCAAAGACCTACAGATCATTCCTACTTAAGCCCATGTTCATGTTCTGCTCTGCTTCAACACTTTGCTGGAGGAAAGAAGAAAAATCTTGGCCAGGGGAAAGGGAGGCCACATAGCTCTACGTCTTTTCCCTCCACAGCTGGAGCACCATCTCAGCACGAGCAGGGCAGAAATATGGCACAGCTGGGCGAGGTGACACAAGGCAAGCTACTGGTTTAGGATGGTGAATGCTATGGAATGTTGTTATCAAGTGGTACCATGCACTTGAAATCACAGCACTCTCAGAGCGTCTGTGCCCTGATCATTGTTAACTGCATCATAAAGGTGCTCAGAGGTGCAGTTGGTGATGACACATGGGTTGGCCAGGGAAGAGGAACATGGCTGTGGTGCAGTCTGCCCGCCTCTCCCAGCCCCTCTCTGGGGGTTCCCAACAACACCACAGCTTGATGGAGTCAATAGGAAACTTGAGTAGGCTTCACATCAAGCAGCCTCAGTACATGTGGCTTGGGAAGATGTTGTGCCCCGAATGACCACAGAATGACTGACTGTCCTCTGTACAGGCCTCTGGGGACAGACAGGAAAATTTGAGGAGTGGAGAAGACTAATTTATTTTGTTATGGTTTTGGCATTTGCATGTGTTTCTGTGGGCAGCGCAAAAACTGATATCTCTTGCTATTCTTCTGCCTGATTTTACTAACTTGGATTATTTTTTTTTATGCTATGGTAAGTACATTAACCTTCAGTTTAAAATACAGCTTGCTTTTGAAATATCAATCCTATGTAAATTACCAAATTAAATCCAAAATATTCTTCTGGCAGTTCAATATTTACTTATTTTATTTTTTTTAATTACATTAGCTAGAGGCATACTTTTGGATTTGTAGGTGTTTGGATAACTTAATTTAAAATAACAAAACAGACTAGGCTAGATAAGAGAAACTTAGGTCAAATTATTCTGGTTGTGACATATATGATACATAATGCTGTGTAATTAGATACTAAAGTGGTTGCTGTGCTGCAGGATGTTTTATGAGAATGGGACAAATGTTTTTTAAATGTACCACTGGAAACCAGACAGATGGTAACCCATATCCCCAAGGAGGAGAGCTGAATTCCACCAAGTTTTTGATATGAATTTGAACTGTAGTGAACAGGAAAGGAGGGAATTCGTGATTATAGCTTAGCTCGCCATTAGTCAATGTTTGGCTGAATGTGCAAAGGACGCTTATATGGTGCTTAGTCTGGACAGTAATGTTTTCGGGGGATTTGTTCTTTCTTGAGCAACAGCAGAGCAGATGGTGACAAAGCAGATCTAGCAATAAATCATGGGGACAGCGTACTTGGAGCAAGCAAGACGATCTAGATGAACAAAAGAGGAACGGGGGGATAATTGTTACACAAATGCATAGTGTATTCCTGCTGATTTTATTAATGCTGGGGACAGTACTTAAAGGCTGAGCATTTTAATGTAGCTTGGCTGTTAAAACCACTATTAAACTTTTTAATTGACATCTTTTGGGAGTAAAACTTTTCAGGGCACATAAAAAAAAACCAAAAATCACAGCTAGGTACTGAAACCTGCTGACTGCACAGTTTAGAAATGCCTGACAATCTTAAACAGCAACATACCTTTTGAGACTCGCCAGATTTGTGGCGCTGTAGAATTCAGCTCTAAAATCATGACAGACTTCAACACCACCTAGTGCACAACATAGTAATGGGAGCGACACCTACAAATATTACATGAAGCATAAATAAACAAACAACAACCTCAAACACCACCTCAACACCTGTTCTAGCATGCCAGCAGTTGGATGTCAGTGTTTTCTCTGCTCCATACCGAGGGAGTGCAAATCACCATCCCTGCCAAAAGCTCATGGAATTATAAGATAGTTTGGTTGGAAAAGACCTTGGAGATCATTGAGCCCAGCTGTACCTGTCCACTACTAAGCCATATCTCTGAGCACCTCATCTGCCCATATTTTAAGTACTTCCAGTGATGGTGACTCAACCACTTTCCCGGGCAAACAGTTCCAGTGCCTGATAACCCTTTCAGTGAAGAAATTTCCCTGATATCTAATCTGAACCTCCCCTGGTGCAACTTGAGGATGTTTCCTCTCATCCTATCACTAGTTACGTGGGAGAAGAGACCGACACCCACCTCGCTACAACCTCCTTTCAGGTAGTTGTAGACAGTGATAACATCTTCCCTCAGCCTGCTTTTCTCTAAGCTAAACAACCCCAGTTCCCTCAGTGGTTTCTCATAAGGCTTGTCCTCCAGCCCCTTCACCAGCACCTCAATATCTTTCTTGTAGTGAGGGGTCCAAAACCGAAAACAGTATTCAAGGTCTAGCCCCACTAAGGCTGAGTACAGGGGCACAATCACTTCCCTGGTCCTGCTGGATGCACTGCTACTGATACAAGCCAGGATGCCATGGGCTTTCTTGGCCACTTGGGCACACTGCTGGCTCATATACAACTGGCTGTCAACCAACATCCCTGTGGGAGCAGTGCCAAGTATATTGAAGATTAGTTGGGACTAAGTTAAAGCATAAAGCTGGTACCAAGCATATTAGAAAAACATTTTTTAAAAAGGACAGGTGTTCTGAAATAGATACACAGAGTAACAAATCTTGAATGTGTGAGAAAGCCAGGTTGGAAAAAAACACCTGGGAATAAGTGGGCTGAAGACATGACTGAAAACAGTCGTGAAAGTGTGGAATAGACAAAACAAAATATCTTGTTTGTCTTCTTAGTTCAGAAACAAAGAGCTGTGTAAAATCTGCTTAAAAGAGAGAAGCCAGTGGACTTTCTTAATTTGACTTCTGTATGCTGTGCTGAATATGCTTAGAGAAAACTGTGAGGTCTGCATCTCCTTCATCGCCACTCCCTCCCAGGTTTTACGCAGCAGGGAGTATCCCTGTCCAGGCCAGTAGCAACCAGTTTCTCAAGCAGAATGCTATGAGAAATGATGTCAAAAGCTTTCCTAAAGACAGATACTCTAAATCCACATCCTTTCACTTTTCTACTAAGTGGGTAACCTTGTCAAAGAAGATCAGGTTAGTTTGGCAGGACCTGCCTTTCATAAACCCACGAAGCCGCTGCTTCTTTGCCAGCCAGGCTGCAACCTGACCCTGGGAATGACGCTTCCTCACGGTTTCCTGCTGTTTGCTTTCCTGCCATCACACCAGTACTTGCATCAGTATGACAGTCCCTCTCTCTGTCAGATCTGTAGTCTGCTTAGTATTTTAGATGGAGCGTTTATAGTTACATTCCCTAGGTTGGAGGCTGCTGATGTGGAGGAAGGCAATAGTGAGTGTTTCAGCACCCTGGGTGGCAAAGGGCCCTTTGGGCCCCCATTCTTGCAATAAAGTTTGGCAGAACCTGGCTTCCCAGAAACACCATATGACGAGACTTCCTCACTCACGCAAAGGATTACCATTGCGTTTTGTACACAACACTACAGCTTGGACGATCTGAGTGATAGAAACTACCCATCAATTCAAGAAAAAATTTTCTTACAGATCTCCATATCAAATCATTCTTGGCAGCTTTCAGGATGCTTCATGGCACAAGCAGAATCATACAGCCTTGACATGCAATCAAAGCACAATGATCTTATCATGCAGCGATTATCAAGTGGTTGGTAATCATGCATCCCCTTGGATCATTTGTCATTCACTTAAAGTTAGCATTTTCTCTAATCTGCCTCATCTCAGCAATGCTGTGAGACAGTCCTACTATAAAATGATTGCTACATTGAGGTGTATTTGTGTGTTCCACAAAGGAATGTTACACAAAAGAGCCTCTTTTTAGCAGATGAAGGACTAGGCAAACTAAAGACAGAATTATCGAGCAGTAAGTATTGGCATTTTTGGTGCAAGATGTATCATGAAAATGTATTTCAACAGCCCTCGGAGAGAGTAATTTTTAATCAATAATTATAAAAATACAGCTATTAAACTCAGATGAGCAATTCCCCAATATCATAACATTTCTGTTTTCTTTTTCTGATCATGTATTGGAATAAATTGTTGTAATGTGGAAACAGGTAGAAAAATGAGATGTGTTATTAATGACAAGGGCTAAAAGCAAGGGCTAAAGGCATCTGTTCAGTTTTTCAGTGGCTTTCAGTTTTTCTGCATTTTGTTCAGTTTTATAGTGGCTTGTGCCCTAGTTTGAGTGAAGAGAGCAATAAAGCCTTAAATCTCCTGTCCATACATAGTCTTGCATGCTGGCTGGAATTAAGCCTTACACTGTAGTCTTTTAAGAAGAAACAGCCTGATTTACCATTTACCCATATGTATTAAGCTGTATATAGTCAAGGCTTGCGTGCTGAGATATATTTGGGATATCATTGCTGATTTGTCCATTTCTGATTATCGTCAGGATATTTGGGGATTAGTTAGGTACCGTAGAAGTAACATCCTTTGAATACTAGTATATATATAAAAAGGTAGAATTACTACTAAATGATACAAATAAATTAGTTTGATTGCAAAATATGTAGTACAGACATAAGAATAGCTCGAAAATAGTACATGCTAGAAATGGTGATATCATGCTCAGAGAGACAACAGGACAACCGGAAAAGAGAAGATCATGGTGCCAAGAGTGGGTAAATAGTGGGTACTCCATTAAAAGGAGTAAGAACACACTAAGGCTCTTTAGCGTGGAACAGGAACAGCATAGGGAGGATATAGTCAAATCATAAATAGCATAGAAAAAAAGTGGATGGGGAACAGTTTTTCTTTATATCTTCTGTAACAGTGGGTGGTAGCTACAAGATTAGCAAAATGCTAATCAAGCATTGGGATGGTACATTTCAAATGCTAAAAGTATACATGTGCAAAAAAAACCCAATAAAACAAACCTAACAACAACTACACAATCTTGCAGGGAAAAAAATTTTCCACCCAAGGAAAAGATGAAACTGCCACCTGGTGTAAGTGGAAGCACAACTAAAAGCAGTACGATAAGCAACTTGACTCTGCCTGGTACAAACTCACCAAGCCTCAGAGAGATTTTCTCTTGCACTTGTCTTTCTAGCCTAGAGGCATGTGCTCAGGCATGCTGCTAGTGCATTTGGAAACACATTCTTTCCAGTGGAGCCACTGCACAGGCTGGAGGCCAGGGAAGCACCTGGGACACCCACAAGCCACACAGACACAAGGTCGCCTGGCTGTCAGGTCTCTCCTAAGCCAGGCTAACAGCTGACATGAGTGTCATTGCTGGTAAAGATGTGGTACAGGCATGTGGCTTTGCAACCATGATGGAGTCAGAGTAGCTGCCAGCAGCAGGTACTGCACCTGCTTTTCCCCAGATAGCGTGTTGGAGCCCATTGCATTTCGACCCTACTGTCTCTCCTTCCCAGTGTATATGTTACTTATTTGTCCACCAAAAGGAAACTAAGAAATCCAAGCTATTGCACACAAAACAGCTTCTCAGTGCTTGGAGTTTTCTTCTCTCTTCTCCCCTCTCTTTTCTTCTCTCTTCCTTCCTGCCAAAGAAGGGGTGAAAAGAAAATGTGAAACAGTAGAATTTACTTATTTCTTTTCAGATGTAGAAAACATTTATAAGAAATGGTGTTCAAACAAAAACTTTAATGAGTCATATCTCAAGTGCTTTAGTTAATGTTTCCTTCCTTATAACATTAAAAGATCATCAGAGTAAGAAGGCTGAAGTTCCTGCATCCGAAACCGTGCATGTTGTTTTATTATTTAATGCTGTACAAAGCCAGGGTCATGTTAACACCTTTGATCCTTTAGGGTTGTTAATTCCATAAAAAAACAATGCAGTCAGACCTATTAAATCTTGACAATAGCAAAAAAGAAAAAAAAATCAAGTCAGAAAATAAATGCATTGTAACACAGGGACACAACCTTTTCATTTCTAAAGAGAACTAAAGTTTGAGGTCACACATGTCTTTACTCTTCGTAAATTTTAATTCTTCAGAAAAGTCAATGTAAAAAGAGGAACACAATATCTGGATCCATATCTAGTATTAACTGTTAAAGAGAGCTCTTTTCAACAGGGTTATTTCCATTCTGAAGCCCAGAAGGAAGGATTTAGGCCTCCAGGACTGGGAGCCGATCTGCTGTTGTCACCAGCAGGGTTTTGGTAATGCCTGCTCTAGGAAGAGAGGAAATAGCCTCATGTCATTGATGAATTAGACCACTGACTTGTTCCTTGTAACTATTTTACAGTGCTGTGAAGTGCAGCACTATTTTTTTTTTAAAAAAAGAGGCCATATAATTATAATAATAAATTAACAAAGAATCTTTTAATTTAAAAAATTGTTCTTTTAGTCTAAGACATAATGATGACAGAGGCCACCAAGAAGCCATTTGCCCATAAAGAGTTTTACTGAATAATTAAACTTACTTTATCTTTCTGGTAGAAGCTGGAAGCATGATTCCTTCTTGTGCTTGGATTTAAAATTAAGGTTTGATTTGAAAGGTGAAAGAATAGTACAATTACAAAATAAACTCAAATATCCCAAGAAATGTATGCTTAAGTTCTGATTCAGTAAGATATTAGTTGCTGCTATAAAATTTCCAACACTATCTTGTGCACAGATGCTACTTTTAAGAACAAAAAACCTTCTTATGAGAAAGCTGTAGGAATGGGGCCCTCTTCCTGTCAAGGGTGATATATGAACTGATAGATCATGAAAGGTGAAGCTTTGACTAACTTATCTGGTGTCTACCTTTAGAGTTATGACTGGATGAAGCCATTTGACCAATTATCCTCACTGATGTCCTGAGCAGTCTGTGAGCTTGTTTTTGTTATTAGTAGCAATATGGTCCAATTTGATGCACTTAGACCAACATAACTAAATAAATTATCTTTCCATTCCAAAGAAAATGTAACCTAAAGCAAGCTATGATTGATGTGAAACAAATGCTGGCTACAGCCCTTGGGATCTGCAGCTCTTACCTCCGGCCAAATTACTTTTAAAACCACACAGGAAAACTCTGAAGTTCAATGAATGTAGTAGTACTTACTACCAAAAAATAAATTGCTAGGACCTGCATGGATACTGACAAATATATCAAACCTTCCAGAAACACAGCTTTTCATGAAATGTTTAAATGGCTAAAGACATTCATGCCCAGGCACCCACCTCTGCTCAGTAAGAGCAGCCGAGGGAGGAACAGCAACAGAACTGCTGCTCCGGGCTGACTTTTGAGTGACACCATATATTGTGCAATTAAAGACTCAAACCAGGGGTACCTAACTGAAAATGTTTCTATTTTGTTGACATCTGATACAGAAGCAGAAATCACTTTATACTTTGTATTTCAGTCTAAATCTTTTTCACTTTGTTGTTTTCCCATTTAAGTGAAGTTCAGTGTTCACTCTGCAGAGCCTTCCTGGCACCAGAGAAGCAGACTCCAAAGGGAGAGTGCTACAAATGACGTTAGATTCATAGCCAAATTACCAGCTGAAAGAAGAACATGCAGTGTAAGAACTGAGCACTCAACAGTGATCTGCACACCGTTTTGCTGCCCACACTCATTCCTTAGACTCCAGGCTTCCCCAGCACTAATAAGGTCTTTTTCTCAGAAGGTCCTCATTGAACCAAGAGGACCTGTGATGGGGTCTTCAGCCTCCCGTGGCTTGATGGAGGTGAGTGGGACCACACCACAAGGAGGATCAAATCCCACACTGGCTTCACTGCGCTGACACTGCTCTTAGTGTAATTTGACAGCTTTCTTGAAGCACTTCTTTGAAGGCATCCACATGATAGTGGGATAAAGGAAAGACAACAGCAATGTTAACCACCGGTGTCTGGCACTACACTGCCTGTGCCATTTCCTCCTTGAAGATCCACCTGTGGGACTGTCTCTGCACAGCAGAGAGCAAATATCTCTTTACAGCAAGTGAAAAAAGTGCTAGCTGCAGACCAAATGAGGAGAATATTTGGGCATCCCAAGAAACGCATTCAATGGTGAACCCTGTGTCCTGTAGTGTTTCTCCTGTTCTGTTTTCTGTATTTAATAGTCCTGTAAGTCCTTCTATATATTCTCTTCAGACTATATCCATCCCTCGAGTACCTTTTCTCCTTAGGTTTATATTTGATATATTTACTATTAACTCAAGTTTTCAGTGCTGTTTCTTTAGTTATGGATTGAGGAAACCTTGAGAAGTGAGTGCTGGGGAAGGTTCCTCTGGTGGAGCATTTGGTAGTTAGAAAGAGGCAGTGGTGTATATGCTGTTTGAGGAGTGAAGGGTGAGGAGGGATGGGGCTCCCCCCAGCCTTAGCACTGCCTGGATCAGCTACATGCTCTCCTGCCCAGAACTTCCAGAACTCGAATCAAAGCTCTAGTGGAGACTCTGTTTGGAAGAAGCGTATATCTAGAGAGTATCCAGGATGAGTTAATGGTGCTGAAGGTGAAGTTGCTAGGAGGGACACTCTCTGTGCCTCAGAGACTGTCCCACAGGACCTGTAGAGACAGCAGAGGACATGGAGAGGGCTCTGGGAGTCGTGTCTTGGCAGCCCTTGAGACACAGAGGGTTAAACTCAGGATTTGTCTCAGACAATGCGTGTTACCTGGCAGGCAGTAGCTGCTTGTCCTTCACCACCAGCTTCTCACGAAAGGGCATGATGTCAGGCAGTCTCTTTATTCATTGGATTATTCCTCAGTGAGTCAGTGTCCTACTGCCTCTCAGAAAGTGGGGGGTGGATGGGTGGTGTAGGATAAGGCTTAATAAATAATAAACCTTTCCAGTTACAATTTAATATCTTCCCTTCATTCCATTTTGCCAACTCTGTGTGATGGTGAGGTCTGGTCTGAACTAGAAAAAAACAAGAAATTCAGTCCCTGTCGCCTTTTCTCATGTTTGTCATAAAATAAAATAAAGTAAAATAAAATAATAAATAAAATTTTAAACTCATTTAAAAGTGTTCAGAATGCCATTATAATATGGAATAGGAAATGTTGAGGACAAACTTTGTTAAGAATAAACTACTTCCTGAAGGTATGAAAGACCAGAGCTTTTTTTCCCACTTGTCAGGAGAGAGAAGAGGATGAAGAAGATGGATGCGCAGTGACTCCAGCCCTTTGAATCATGGTATTTTTGAGAATAATCTTTTTTTTCTTGTAGTTGTAAGAGTAGGCTAATCTAACAATAGTTTGCTTGAGAGAGAAAAGGGAAGTCTGACTAATGATTTTAGAAGAGACAAGATTGGTGAGATACTACAGTGACTCTTTTCCCCACTTTTTCTTTGACTCCTGACCCCATCCCTAGAATGAACACATTTCCTCACTAGTAGCAACTGGAACTTTTTAAAGCTACGTGTCCAAGAATGGAGGGAAGTCCATGCATGTCTCTTCAGGACCTTTAGTTTTAGACAAAGGTCAAAAATGTTTATTTTTGTAAGTATCACTATAGATGTTCCTTGTTCTGAGAAAGAAACTCGTAATGCAAATTGTTTATCCTGTTCATCCCCATTATCCTGGACTTGACAGTGTGGCATCAAAATTATCTGCATATATTTGACAGTCATAGCACTCATAATAATACCTGAGAAGAATTAGATGTCAGGAGGGACTTCCTTATAATGAAAATATCTAGTTGTATATTCTATGTCTCATGTGGCTGTCATTCTTACTTTGGGTCAGTATCTGCAGTCACGTGGATATACTCAAACATAGAATGCAGACTGGACTGTGCAGCAGAGACAATTCATAAACTACTCCCTTGAAAAGAGTTTGAACTGAGATTTCTGATGTTCTCCAGAATTTTTTCTTTTACAGAGTCACCATGAACTTCAGCCGCACGCAGTAGCCATACTGAATAAAGAACAGATTTCTCATGTATGCCTGTGTTCTCCGGGAATATGGTGTGGCATTTACCAAAGCACAGCCACATGCACAAAATGTAATTTTATAGTTCTTGGTTTTAAGTGTAAACATGCTTAGGGTTTTGCTTTTGACAGGTGCCATCAATGTATTTACACTTCTGGAAATTGTAACTGGATTCCTAGCCCTGCCTTTGTTGCATACAGGAATATAAACATATTTCCAATAATCACATGGCCAAAACTCTAACACCGAGGCGCTTTCTGGGACATATTTCCACTCTTTAAGTTGCAAATATGATTTTGAAAAATCCCTTGTTGTTTTCTGTCATTGCAAATAACTCTTCTAAATACAGAGACCTGTTTCAGACTGAAAATGTGATCTGTGATTCCAGCTGATTTCTTTCTATTCACACATTCATCCAAGCCGTAAAGGTCTTGTAGGTTAAATCAGGCCTTTAAAATTACTTCTCTGTAATTCTGTTTCATACGATTCTGCCTTTCCCAGTCATCCTTGTAACTCAACTGCCCTCCAAGGACTCACAGAGTGACTGACTGGCATTGAGAACAGATAAATTATTCTGTTGATGGTGCCTAGGAAGTAATGAAATCCAGTTTAGTCCCTCAGATCTGGAAAGCCAACCAAGTCAGAAGAAGGAAATAGTAGTAAAAACTGTATTTTGTCAAAAAATCAGTGAGTATGTGACTGTGAAAACCTGCAAGGGGCAGTCTGTAGGAGAAGAGGATGCTATTTCTGCAGCCATCTTTAAACACACAAAAAAACCTAGAAATAACAGATGATATCTCTGTTACATAGGACTGTACCTCATTAATTTTCTTTGTGACCAGAAGAATATTTATATAGAAGCTTTCGGCCAGACAGCTAAATAAGCTTTAAAAACTCCAATTAGTCACATCTCCGAGTTCAGGCAATGCTCTCTCTATTGTACAGATGGAATGACGGTGACACAGGGAAGTTGTTTATCAAATGAGCACAACCAGTCTGTAGAGAAGGTAAAGCATAAGCCCTGAAATGCCTGCCCTCTGTTCCCGCACTTTGACCATCCTTCTGTCGAAGAGTTTTAATGAGCTTTATATATGTATAGAAATATCAATGCATAACAATCTTCCTTAGCATTCTGAGGGAGAGCTAATAAATGTAAAAATAAGACATAAATCATTGATTAAAACGTCAGAAGCGATGAGAATAAAAGATTGCTCCTGACTTTGCTGAATTACATATGCAGATTCGCATACACTACAAAATGAACATCTTTAAATGAAGAATTAGAATATTCTGTAGAAATTACTGAGTCATATTTGCATACAACATTTATTAGGAGGACATGTGCTTATTTTTTAATAAACAGGGAGACCGAATCCCTGGAATCTGCTGAAGCAGCCTATGCCTGCATCTCATCAGAGCATGCTGTTTCCCCTGCCAGTGTCTGCAAACAAATACGAGTTGTGCTCTGAGAAACTATAACTGGCAGATTCAGGTGATGCATCCCAAACATTTACAGGAGTTCACTGCATTGTTTGTAGTCTGAATAAATTAAAGTCACTGATGTTTTCTTGATATTCTTTTCTTTTCAGACTGTCAGATTACTTTGGCAGACTTCAAATTCACCATTAGGATAGGAGCATCCATATTTGTTTGAGGTAAACTCTATAAAATATTAGCTGAAATACAGGACAACTTTTCAGTGGCATCCATACTGAAGGTATAGAGGCAATTAAAAAGAATTGGAATAAAGAAATATAGCACAGGCTATATAGATTTCCATCACCGAAAATTATCTGGTATACAGAACTATGAAAAAAAGTCCTGTATGAGACCTAAGTTATCTCATTAGATGCATTAGTTTAGAAAATCATAATTTCTGTAAAATTTCAGGAAGTACTGGGCCATCTTGGAGACTTTATTTCACTCACAGCTCCTTTGATTCGAAGTTAAGGTGAAAGCACTCATTATCTGCATTTTTTAGCAATGCTCAAAACTTTTCAAAGCATAGGAAAGATTTTACTTAGTTGTAGTTAAAGGGCAGGGGAGAGATAGCAGGAAGGAGGTCAAATCCATCCTACCAAATCCTGAGGTCAAATCCTGAGTCCTACCACAGGCATCCCACATGAGACAGTGACCAGCTTTTCTTCTTCCTTTGGTGCTGGCTGCTTCTTGAAATTAAGGTCCTATGGACATACATGTGAACCACATTTCCCTGTGCATGGTCATTGCAGTAGTGATCCTCCAACTGAGCTTTGTATATTAATCAAAACAACAGACCTTAATTAATACAAAAAAAGTAAAAATAAAAATAAATAAATTTAAAAAAAACACTTTTCTGCATTTCCTGGAAAGTCTGATGCTTGTGTTGGTAGCTCTGATCAGCAATCATAGGCTGTTTAACGATCTGTTAAAATCCCTGTCTTAAAAGAGGTGCACCCTATCCTTTGCGTGCTGAGGTGGAGAGGCAGAGGCGCTGCCCGGTGGAGGAGAGCGTGTTCCAAAAGGGATCTGAGACTGCCCTCTAGGGGTACCACCACAACGTTAACAGTTCCAGCGCTCCCCCGACGAGGGAGACGAACCTGGTGACACCGTGGGAAACCTAATGTTCTAAATCTAATCTAAGCACGCTCGTCATCACGCTTTGAGTGCGTTCCACCACATCCCCTGGATGAGCACCCCCTGGCAGATGCTCATTTATTCACTCAGCCAGAGCGTGAACAGTCTATTCAATACTCAAGGTTTACATGCCGTGGAGCTCAATTGCACATCACGCTCGAGAGACCTGACAAGAGTCACTGGCTGAGCTCAGAGGAATCGTAGAATCATAGAATCATAGAATAGTTTGGGTCAGAAGGGACCTTAAAGATCATCCAGTTCCAACCCCCCTGCCACGGGCAGGGGCACTTCCCACCAGATCAGGCTGCCCAAGGCCCCGTCCAACCTGGCCTTGAACACCTCCAGGGATGGGGCATCCACAGCTTCCCTTCAACCTGTTCCAGTGCCCAGGGAATGGAGGACAATGACCTATCACTGCTCCAAGGGTCATAAAGCCACTCAAGGTAGGCCCTTCAGGAATAGTGTGAACTATTTGTAGATAACAATGCATGACCTTCAGATAATGTTGGAGAAGGAAGTTAGTGTTTGTAACTCTTATTGCTGCAGTAAATATTCATTTGAATCATGACCACAAGAAACACAGTGACAGTAATCTGTCAAGTATGGATCTGATAAGCAAAGATTTAGAGTTCAAACATCATCCCCAAAGGTGCGTGCTAATATTATCCAGATATAACCCAACAACATTTAACTCAGAAGTAATATTTAAAATAAACATGTATTCTGCTTACCAAAGACATTTTCCTGTAATGTTCTCAGTTCTAAGAGACATAATACAACACAAATTGTTGTGTAATTTGCCTTAGTACAATTTTGGGCAGCTGGTTACATTATCAAGAGTACTATTTACCACATACCTCTGCAGAAAAACTGTGCATGAAAAGGAAGGCTGTGGTACTGTGGCTGTTTGTGACCTTCCCATCATTTTTTCACTCTGAAGTGCAGGATACATGACAGCATCCTCCACAAAGCAGGGTCACAAAACACAGTCACATCTCAGCAGAGCAACCATCTGGCTTCACATCCTAGTTTCAGTTCACTCAGAGTTTGTTTTTAAAAGATGAAGATGTATCTCACACATGGCAGCCTTTCCTATCTTAGCAATTCTAGCTTATGCTTGGCAAGCTTCAGCATGTCAATCCCTTAAAGCCTACAGCTGTTATTTGGAGAAACTATTTTTTTAGAAAGGACAGCAAAGCACAGGACTGAGCAAGGGATAGGGCAAAGCTCTTTAATGTCTTGGTCATAACCCAGACACCTCTTTACCAGCCACTGGACAAGCACTGAGCAAGAGTGCCTCCTGCTCGGGCTCGTTGTCCTTCTAGGGAGCCAATGTTGTAAGTATTAGCATTCAGAAACTTTGGGAAGTTCACTTAAAAAAATGTATATTTGATTCTAAGTAAGAAGATTTGTTCTAGGTTTGATCTTAGCAATGTCACCAATAGATTTACTAGCATTCTAAAGACATTCTTAAGGCAAGGTGCAACCTGAAGACATCTTCCTGATCTTTTGTAACAACACCGGCTTTCACATTTTACTTTAGATTAACTGAACACCTACAGGCTCCATCCTTCTCATTATAAAAAAGATACGCTGATTCCTAGAACAGACTCAAACAAAAGAGAAACTTCTCCCACCAAGAGGAAATTCCCCTCAATCTACAAATCCATAAATAAATCAGAAAAATAAAAAACATATCAAATCATCTTATCTTTTAAATGCAATCATATTCCTTATAATACCGTGTACACTGCTGCACATACATTTTGGGGGCAAACAGCATGTGCTAAAAGTAATTTCTCCATCTTTAAACACATTGGAGAGATGCCAATCAGCCTGCATTCCCTACTCTCCATGAGGGACTGAACATATCCCTTGAAATATTCCTCCAAAGTTATACTCTGGATGGATTCATCCCTTTGTGTTCACTCAACATGTTTTGCCAGACAGCTGCTAATGGGACAGGGGAAGGAAATATTGGCAAATGAGTCAAAAAGTGGTTATATCTATCTGACCATTCTGAGCCTGAACATAATATGTATTGATTTCTTTTCCCTTTCTTTTGTATTTGGTACTATAATTTAGCATTTTGTTACCATATAATTATTAGCAAAAAACTAGAATCAATATAAATGCAGCCCTTCAGTTCTTGAATTTCTGTGTTATCTACACTCATTTGTGCACTGGCTTCTGATGCATGCATTTTTGTAGAAGTTCTCTGTTATCATTAAAAAGATTGTGCGGGAGCACAATCCTATGATTCCAGAATTTTCTGGTAAATTCAGTACCATCTATAGCAAAGATCAGACTCTCACTTCAGGAGCTTCATTCTCAGCCTGGAATCACAAACTGTTGTTTACTGTGTGGATTCATACAAGATCCAGCCTGAATGACCAAGCAGTCATTCAGGAGGTACTGAAAAATGAATATTTCATAACAGAAGGAAGTTTCTCTAGACACCTAGAATACGTGAAAATTTTCTGCAGTTTCTGTTGTCATGGTTGTCTGTGCCCAAATCATAAAAACTTTAAAACAAGTCTCAGTAGTGGGTACTGTGTTGTCCCTGTTAGGTAGAAGCACAGGATCTAGGTGATGTCCAGGATTTACTAGTCTCTCTCAGAGAGAGATTATGAGAGCCGTTAAAAACTGAAAAGCCACTAACTGTTCACATTTCTTTATTTAATTTTACATTTGCCTTGAAATGTTTATAATCAAAAGGAGAACTTTGAAGTCTTGGTTTTTCCAGGCAACTCCAAATTTGTTGTTATAACCAAATATGGTTTTAAAATGAGAAATCTACTAAAATCCAAGGAAATCTCACCCAGTAGCCATCGAGCCTAGTGAAATGCAACTCCTGGGGAAGCTCTGATGCATCTTCCAGTTTAGCATATATCAACCTCCTCTGTAAAAACAACCAACAACCAGAAACTGGTCATTGCTTCCCCTACATCCTGAAGATACCCTGTCTACTAGGCTCTGAGAATACTTAAACCATAAGAATCAGGCCCTCAGAGCAGCTGATAGTGGTTTTTCACAATATGGTCAGATACACAGGAGTTTGTAACTGACAGCCTCACAATTAGGTCAATCTTGCTAGACTGGAGCTGTGGATTTAAGCTAATAGGGCCCTTGTACCAGACCTCCTACTTCTCATGTCATCACTCCAATCACAGACCATTGCTGAATAGCAAGAAAATCTTCTTAGTGATTTTCAGGTCTAGGGGCCATGAAACCCCCAAGAGAAACAATTATCCCTATTCTGCCTTTTTGAGAAATGGATGCTTATTCTTAGCTTGGGAAAGACTTTGAGATGGAAGTAGCAGCCAATAGACTTGAATGGATGACTTGGTGGTCTGGAAGGAGATAGTGTAATTCTCTGTGTGACCATTAAATGGCTTTTGGCATCATTCTGTTGGATAATACATCCTCCTCAGATCTTCAGATTTTTTTACTACATTTAGTTACTGAATAGTTTGTGTCTGAATTTTGAACATCTGCAACAATACTACCAAACCTAACAAGTAATTACAAGAGTTTCCCAAAGCCCTGAAAACATCGCCCCTCTGTCAGCAGCAGCTGTTCCATTAGTTTAATAATTCACACAGTGCCCTCAAGATCCTCAGATTACTGTTTTTTATTTCTGCCTTGGCAACATTGATGTATTCTGAGTGCTCCTTTGTCAGCAAACCACCCTCCTGCTTCCAAAGATGGATGTATGAAAACAGGACACTCTCACCTGTGGATAAAAGCAAATGGTACAAATAGTTCATGAGATGTGAAACTTCCCCAGGAAGTTTTCCCCTCCTGTGCTCTTCTGGAGGTTTTTTTTTAACAATATTGTCAGCATAAACTAATGAAAGCACTGTAACATCTGAGCATTGTATAAAATAAGGCTGTTAGTTTAGAAAAGCAATTACTTTTCAGTGTGAAACAATAGAAGTGTACAGGCCGTTTAAAAAATACTTCGTGGCTTTACGCTGTCCATTATTACCAAATGTTCTCAATCCCAGAAAGAGTATCTTTTGCCTTTAATATTGTTTTATTTACTTGCTTTGAATTTATAAAAATGTATTAAAAATGCTTAAAAAGCACATGCTAAGCATACATAGAGTGTGCTTAAAATCTTGTGTCAAAAAAAGTTTCAATTAGAAAAATTCCATAACTCAATACTGAAATGTCTCACAGGAAGATTTTCAATAACATTTCATTTCAGTTAATAAAACATTTTCAAAAAGTGATAACATCTGTTACAACATAGTTGGTCTAGAATCATATGATTCTAGCCTCAAGTTATTTAGTTCAGAAATTTTAAATTAAAAATTAAATTGTAAGGATAAGTCATGCCAAACAAAACATTTGGCTATCTTGCTCCACAGGAAACCTTGAGCTTCTGTGTATTCCACAGCTCTCAGAGCTTGTCATCAAGTGGAAAATCTCATTCTGCAAGACTGACATGACCCCTGCATGCCATAAAGCCAGAAGGAAGGCAGTCAAGGAAATTAGCAGTCTTTAGACAGCAAGAGGTTACTTAGCCGACTAATCAATGCTAAAGACCAAGCAAGCCGGCAAGAGAAGAGCTGGGTATGAGCAGGGGTTCCCATGTCACTGGCAATGGGGAGGCCAGCAGAGCTGCTACCCTCGAGCAAGGATATGCTGGCACGCTTTGCTCACCACATTGCTATAAGGATCATTGGGTTTGTCCACAGCCTTCAGAGATGAGCTGCCTTGATGTATCTGGAGTGTTGCAGCTCATCTATGCATAGAAACTGCATGGGTTTAAGTAATTGTTTTTAAATCTACATATGTGTATATTAAGGCATGAATTAAAAGCTGGCCTAGGTTTAGATTTTCACTCTTCAAAAATAAGGTCCTGTTTTTCTCTTGAGAATGTAATATATGGAAAGAAACAATAATAATGGGCTAGGAACAAAGAGGAACATGTCCTACCACCATGCAATGGTGCAAATCCATGGTATACACAAATTTTGAAGACTGTGCTGTTCAAGTTTTGGTAAGGGGATTAATGGAAAGGAAATACGCTAAAACAGTCTTTGTTTACAGGCTTTCATCATACAGTTACTTGTATGATGACCCACAGTTTTTTTTATGAAGTATTTCACATGATTAATCATTGTTCTGACAGTTCTCCTGTTTTTACATAATTATTCTAGTTTTCGAGAAGTCTGCAGGTCTAGCAGGGTTCAGTACGAGTATTCCATTTTGTCAGTCCCAGCCTTTTGTTGCTGAGGCCTTTGGCATTGCCTGCTTCCACATTTCAGTGTTCAGCCTCACACAGCAGATCTGTTGTGCTCAGCTTCATGGCTTCCCTTCTCCATTTTAAAAGACTTACTAATTACCATGTACCCTCTTTTAGAATTTAGATCTACACAGGAATCAAAGGAATTGCTTTTTCTCACAAAATATAATTAAATTGTGGTGTTTAATACTAGAGGAAGTTACAAAGGCCAAAAGCCTAAATGAGCTCAGAAGAGATTAGACAAATTCAAGGAGGATGATGCCACCAGTGACTATTAACACGAGTTCAGAGACAACCTCTAGCTTAGAACCTACTTCAGTGTCTGGAAGGAAGTGTCATGTTATGTGTACCCTGCTCTTTATGGGCTTTCTTAGATGTCCATTTCTGGGCACTTTCCGAAAGCAAACATTGGGTCAAATGAAGGTGTCTTCTTCCCAGTGTGGAGTCTCTGATGTCTAATTACTGTGCAGCAGGCTGGACATTCTGCTTATCTCCTCATTCACATGCAACCAGACAAGAAAGGTACAGTTTTCTCCCCTTGAGCTGAATGGAAGCGTGGTTCAAATTTGGCATAGAGCTGTCTTAAACAGCACCTGGGAATCTGCGGTGCCCATTCTCACAACCCAGCAAGGCTGCACAGGAGCTAGCACTCAACACATTTCTCTGCTTTATTTGTCTGCTTTATTTGTCTGCTCAGAGCTGGTGGACTGAATGATAGGAGGAAGTGTTGCAAAACACAGGTGAACGGAAGAAAATCCAACCAAGCTACCTATACCGAGACCCACCATCTTCAGTTTAATGCTACTAATCACTACATCATCATTTCAAACCAGATCCCTAATTTACAAACCCCTGTGTGCGTATAGAAGACAACTGATTTCAAAGACACTAAAGGATCTCACGTTCAGCAACACATGCAGGATGAGAGCCTAGGGTGATACCTGCCTCTGGACCTGACTGACATCCTCATCTGAGCTCAGTGGCCTGCATGACACTCACACCTCGCCCCTCTTCACCTGCTTGGAAAAACATCTATTGCACTAGCTGACCCCCAGCACAGAGGAGAGCCAGCCCAGCCTTTCCTTTTCTAATCATGTATTTGCGTTTTGACAGCATTAATCATTGCTCTACGACAACATCCTTTCGTCTCAGGAGTACATCACTATATCACCCCTTCACCTTTAACTTTCTCCACATTGGCAAAAGCTATTTATTTTAGGCTTAAAATCTTGGTATTTCATCTTGGCAGCTCGGCCTTCCTATACAAAAAATATGTCACCTTCTTTTGATCTCAAGTCTTGTATCTCCATCTGAAGCCCTAAATCCTACTTATAGCAATAAATAATAATAATCAATATATACTGTATTCTTTCTTTCATATTCTCGTATATAAATTGTCTATGTCCCTTAAGAACTGGTGTGGGAAAATATATTCTGTAGCATTCTTCATAGCAAAATAGTTACAGCCTATTCTACATACTAGGAATTCAGCGAGACACAGTGAGAAATCAATAAAAACACAAATTGTTCCATCAATACGTACATTCATTTATACTCTTCAAGGTTATCTTTGCTATGCCAGCACGGAGACACATTTTCTCCATATATAGCCATGCATATTAAACTAGGCAAGACAGAAAGGAACGGAAACAAAAGCTATCAGTACAAATCTAATCTAGCTAGCGTGAACGTTAAAAGACTTTAGAGTTGGTTTTTCCCCTCTGTTCAGAAAGCAGTCTGAAAACCAGGCACACTAGCTGACTGTGCCTCTTCCTCACTCCTTGCAAAATGATCATCTCACAAAGCAGGCAGGTTTAGTCATATACAGTATCTCCAAATTCATCTTACCTATGTGTCATTCTACCCATTGGTATAATATCTATGAACAGGACTCTTTTTGCTTTGGTGGTAGATGGTTTATGACCAATGAGTTGATGGGTTAAATATTGGTCAAAGGTCATCCACATCAAAGGAGAACAAAGAACACCCACGTAAGTGTCTTTTGAGCAATTCAAGTACTTGGACTTGTGCTGAAACCCACCGATCTGGGAAGACCCCACAAAGACTTTGTCTTACTGGTGTTCCCATTCATAGATTATGAAGGTGATAAATTCAAAGCAGAACTGGTCCTGTTATGTATAATATCAGATTCTGACAATATTGAGCTTTAGGACTAGAAGAGTTCATATTCCCAGTCAAAAGAGGAAAAATAGCAGGGAAGATGTGAGGAAGGACCTGCCTGAGGCAACAGACTTTAAATGAGTAAGGTAGTGACAGGGAAAGGTTTCTTTGCATGAGGTCTCTGACACTGGCTAGCCGTGGTGGGAGACACCTCTTTTTTCTGTAGTAGTCCGTCATTGCAGACAAACAACATTACAAGAGACTGCATTGGTGAACACATACACTGTTGAGCTGACACATTATTAATATTGAGCAAAATAATATGCTACTTAGCTCCAGAATTCTTATTGCACCGTTTATTATTTGTACAATTCAATACAAGTTTGACTTGCCAGGCCAGTGCAGTTGGTATTTTTCCCTTCCATCCAGTCCTGATGCAATCCCTTGCCTGTTATTTCTACTGTGTTTACTATTATATGCTCATTTTCTGCAAGATCAAGATGAACATGCACCCTCCAATAGGACCTGAACATTACATTTATGGTAGTTATTTTATGGTTTATGGTAGTTATTCATTATTTTTGTAGGTTGTTCTTCGTGGTCTACCCAAGGAGAGAAAACAAGCCTTAAAAAAAGCACGGAAACAGCTGCTTCCTTGAGGCCACTTTCATGATGCTAAGGGTATGACTAACAGATATTCTCTTTGCTTTCATCCATCACCAGTGAGAATATCAACACAAAAACATGAATTTATTTGATTTGTTCTGGTTATTTCAATTCTTGATGTAGCATTGGCCATGTGCTTCTGGAAAGCGTCTCATGGACTAGTTCTTCTATTTCTGACCAGATCTCTACGCTGGGCTAGAACTTATGTGACTTGATCTGGCTAGTTTTCTCAGAACCTGCATACTTTTTAATTAACATGAATCTTTCTTTTCCCATCAAATAGAATAAGATTGTCAGCTTGATTCTTCTACTTCTCAGACAAGAACTTCATAAAAAAGCCTTACCAGCACTATGAGAGAGAGTAAGATGGAAGTCTGAGTTCTTGGAAAGCATCTTACCCAGACATACATATATCATAGGAGATGCATAGCAGCACAATCTTAAAACTGTAGAAACTTTGTGTGCTGGAAAAGCTAAACAGAACAGTGAGCAAACTTGTTTGTTTCCCTCTCCAGGGGCTGAAAGCAAACTTCACAGGTGTTTTCCCCTACAAGGGGTGCCTCAGCAATACATGTGTTGTTATGATTTTTGCCTAGTCCATGTTCAATATGGAAATGATAGTCTTGCAATTTTTGTAATCATCTCACAATCCATCTCTAGATTTCAGCATTTAAGCAGACAGGGGCACCGTAATGCCCCATGATTAGCTCTGATTGTGAAACTCCTTCCACAACAAAATGATAAAAGTGATCAATCACTTTAACAATAGTTAATAGCTCTTATCCAAAGCCATAATAATCCCACTCTGCAGTTTGACACAGCAAGTTATTCCCCTGTCAGCCTAGGCTTGTATCTGAAGCAGCACTGTTCTCGCTTGTCTAGCAGGTTGAAAGGACACTATCTCATGGTCCCACAGGCTTTTTTCCACTTTCTTCCACCCCTGCACATTAACTCCTACTCCTTTATGACTCACAGTCACCATCCTAAAATGGATAAAATGGCTTTTGTAGAACATCTCCAGTCCTTGAGGCCATCTCTTGCTGCGTGGCAATTATCTTTTACCTCATTATATGTCACATCAGTACTAGAACCTTCCTTTTCACACCCACCTTTATCGCAGCTAAAACATGACACTAACAAAATGAAAAAATAACATGAGTCTTTAAACACATTATCTCTTGGCATTTGCATGCCAACAGAGAGCAGGAAAATCAGCTTGTCTCATAACCAGTGTGATCCCACTGGCATTTGTACTAGACCTGAAGGCCTGCAGTAGGCAATTAAAAACTGTAGCATCTTACGGAAGAGTACAGTGATGCAATAACTCTACCTTTTCCAGTCCAGCTACTGTAGCGACTGATGATGCTACAACTTTAAGAAGTGAAAGCTGTTTCTGTCTATCTGGCTTGCCTTAGACCTCTTGCTCATTTTTAGTTAAACTCAGCTGAGTACATCGAATGTCAAATGCCTTTCAGCTTTTAGGGTATGAGATAAAACCTTCTGAGAAAGTGAAGACAACCTTTTTAGGGTTGGTAGAATACGAAGACATGACACATGAAGAAGAAAACACATGCAGAAGGAAAATCAGTTAGATAGTACACAGGCAGGATGGCCATAACCATTTGTGTACCAGAAAATACTCGATCTTTCTTCTGCTGGTCTCAGAAAGCAGCACAGTCTTCAGCATCCCGTAACTGTGTGTTCATTATTGTGATCTGCATGTGTGCTAAGACTTGTTCATATTTTCACGTGAGTCTGACGTATCATTAGTAAAGGCAGGCAGGGCTCCTGTGATGCTGATCTAGGGACAGAGTGAGTTTTCTGTTAATATTCCTCAATTTTTTGCAGTTTTATCGCTGTGAGCTAGCGAGGCCCACTAGCCATCTACAAGGGTGAATTCATGAAAGAAAATTTAATTATCTGCTGACATGAAACTTCTTCTCTACAGCCTTTGGAGAGCTACGCAGACCTCTGTCCTGAGACAAAGAGGAAAAGGGCACCAGAGAGTTGGAGGAAGATCCGTAACCCAGACCACAGAGTGAACCAGGAGCGCTCATTGTCTCCCAAGGTTTGAAGAGTAGCAGAGCTTCAAAGTATGCTCTCATCAAATATTTTTTTTTGTTAGGCAATTAATTAAATAATTACCAGAAAGAGAAAATAAATTCAGCTCATCAGTACTGTAACATAGGTAGGATGCTGAATAAGGTAGAGATAGGACAAACCAGTTGTGAAAGTGGAGACAAATTTCTCAATAAAAACAAAGGAAAAATGGATGTGGGATAGTGGGGGTGTTACTGAACACTCCCTGGGAACATAACTTGGTTCTATGGGTACATATAACAATCTAGTGCAATCAGCAACTCCTCAGCTGTTCCTTGAGAGGACATGGTGTGGGGTGAGCAAACACTGCCTCACTAACGGAGATTGGCCAGCACTGGCACATCACATACAGAGCATCTTTGGCAATGTCCATGTTTCCAAAGATGTCGCTCTCTGGGAAGCAGACTTTACCTTTCACACCCTTATTCAATACATCAGTAAGTAGCCACAGGTTCTCTTTTCCCCTGCAATGCACAGAAATTGTATCCACTCTGGAGGGGTGCTTCGCTTACTCCCTGATTCGATAGAAATAACTTCACTGGCTACACTTCTACTTTCTGATTTAGGATGGTAGAAAAGCCTGTCTTGGAGGCAGTAGATGGGGGATATATAGTTTTATTTATATATGGGGAAGGGAGGGCCTCCTTCCCTACCCTCTGGAACATATCCTTGAATTCTTACCAAATAGATTTAATCTTTTTTTCTTTTTAATAACTGTATATTTTTATTACACATTTTTAACTCAAAAATAAATCCCTCTCTTTTGACACATCTGTAAATCTTTTTTTCTTAATTTATTATTTGCTCATAGATTTAGTTCACACACTGTCTTGGTGAAGATAAGCTTCTCACTGTAAGCCCCAACATTTCTGGTACACTCCTAATGCCTTCAGCTGTTATCTCCATGATGTTATCTCCATATCTGTGTTCCTGGCCCCACACCAACTTGTCTACCTGTGTCCAATTTAAAATTCATAAATGTTCCCTTTGATTTCAAGGTAATATTCCACTCATCATCTGCAAGCACTGTCCATTGCTCAAAGGAAAAACCGCTCTGAGCTAGTGATGCTGTTGTCTTCTTTGTCCATGCTGTGCACACTCTGCTGGTGTAGGAATGCCTGTAAAGCAATGCAATCCATTTTAATTTGTGTATCTTCACAAATATCAGGTGTTATCTTTGCTTACACTGGATTTTAGTACATCTCTATATGCTATTTTTTTGGCTATGATTTTCTGTCATTCCTTTTTCATCTAATATCCCGGATTGCCCTTACCAGTCAGTGTCACCTCAAGTCGCCTCCACAAGAAAAAAATGCAACTTCAGTTAATGCATTTCATAGATGTTATTTTCATTGCCACAGATTAATTCTGCCTTCTCAAAGTCACTCCTGTGAGTATTTTGCCCCAGATTCTTGTCATGATCTTGCCTAAAGGCTTTGGACCCTAGGAATGGCCTGTTGGCTTTAAAAGAACCAGAAGCTATGTTTCTCTTTTTTGAGTCTTGGATTTCTAGACATATATGTACATACACATATGGTTACATGTTTATATATATATTTAATATACTACATATTTTTTTGGTATAGTGTTTGTATGCAATGTTAGCAACTTGTTTTTCTTCTGGCAGCACAGGACACTTCACATTTCCACATTCAATTTCCCAGTGGTGTCTCCATGAGAGAGCTAAACAAAAACTATTTAGCACATGAGCTACCTTAGATCAAAGTACTGTCAGAAAAAAAGATTGCCTTCTGATTTCCTTCTTGTTCACAGGCTTCCATATGTTGTGGATGGTGAAGTGAGATTTAAACCATCTCCAATTGTCTGGAACATTTTCAGAGTTTCAATTTGAACCTTTTTGAATCCTGAGGGGATACTATCTCTCTTAGCCATTTCTCCTCCTACTGCCTTGTGTCATTTAGTAGTCATGCAGAGACAAAAAGCATCAGATACAAGCTTCACTTGGTACCTAAGTTTACCTGATCTGCTGCATAGCAGCTGATCTGAGCTGGCTCATGCTGAAAGGTACAGTTCCCTGCAGCTTGAACACAGACACAACTTCTTGTTTAAGCAAGATACTGGCATGAGATCTTATGTGGCGGAATTGCCTTTCTACTCCCCAGAAGCCAGCAGAGCCAATTGTGGTGAAGCATTACAAACTGCTCTTCTCTGAGGTTAGAGGGTACTTTCCTGGGCCTGCAAACGCCTAGTGACCATTGAGATTAGACCAGCCTCTTGCATGCTCAGAGGTTTGGGAGATCTCAGTATCATGCACTGTATAAGATTTTGGTTTCCTCATATCAGGTGAATTTACAGCTATATCTGCCAGGGACGTGAAAAGATGCAGCAAACTTGGGCTGGGCTAGAAAAAACAGAAACTTGTAGCTATAGTCTGTCCTAGCCAGATCCAGTCAAAGCCGCAGGGACTGCCTAGGGAACACCATCATTGCAAACTGCTAATTGATGAAGAGGTTTGCACAGGGTTTGAGGATGCCTCAAACTGGGCAATCCGGTAGTGGCAGACCTGCAGGCAGCAAGGTGCTGCAATGTCCCATGCCCTTGCTGAGAGATGTATGTCAGCTAACAATGAGCTCCAGAGCATACCACACACCAGTTTTCTTGTCCCTCCCTCACTTCAGTGTCGTGTTGTTTTTCTATGGGCTAACTTTGTCTTTTTGCTGACTGGCAAGACTAAATGATTGTGAAGGGCAGTGAAGTTCTGCTTATGTTTGTCCTGCCTTTGCCACAAGTGATGATTGAATGAATACATCATAAAAGACATTGCTCCAACTTACTCAGAAGTTTTCAGAATCAAATAATTCAGGGAAATGTTATTCAAGTTGATTATAGACACAGCCAAGAACATCAGAGAAGTCAAGAGCCCATTATACAAGCTGATATAGAGAAGACGATAGAAACATCTGGCCACTGCAAGAAGACTGTAGTCAAAATACTCCCTCCGGTGAAGATTTAAGAGGTCTAACAGCAATGTAGGCGTAAGAGCTATGGCCAAGATAGGGCTGGTGCAGTGTGTCTTATTTATTCCCAGAACTGAGTGGTTTCTGAAATACTCATAATTACTTGAATACTAATCCTCACACTACCAAATGACACAGACCTTGTCTTGAACAACTCCATCTGTAAACCCAGTCTGGACAAGAGCTGCTCTGATATGTGATGTCTCTTGACAACTTACCAAAAGATGTGCCACAAGAATAACCATAAGAATTCACTGTCTCTAGAGGACTTACCCTTATTGCAGTGATCCTCCCATTTCTCTTTGATATGACCCTCTTATCCCTCAACAAGAAAGGCCACATGAGATACTGGGCCTTGGATGATTGTGCTGATTTTTTTTTCCTTATTATTTAAAAATAATTTGAGGCAATTATGGTTTTTAGCCTGAGAAAATCTTATTTAACCAAACTTCTCAACAATGTCATTCACAATAATGACAGTCTGGTGGGAACTTGCAGCATCCTGAATCAAATCAAGTAGTGTATAAATATAACCAAGGTATTCTCAAAGTAAATACAACTAACCAGTTTTAAAATGGCGACTGGCTTCTGCTTTTTAATTGAGGTGACATTTTGCAAGGCCATTCCTTGTGGGTTTCATATGCTTCCATTCTGTTCTGCTTTTCATATTTGTATAGTGTTTCCAAGGCATATATGAAATACATTTCAAAGTACAGATATCAGCTCATTTACAGCTAATTATAATAGGCAAGTGGTGCAGTAAATGGAACACCCGATTTTCTCCCCTATTTTTTTTCCTTTTGGTTGAAGCTTTTGTGATGTTCTCCAGGTGACTCCCATGCATAATGTAACACTAGCAATGCTGTTTGCATAATAAGCTATTTTCTACCACAGAAGCAGAAACATTTTATCACTATAGAGAAGGCTGGGATTATGAATACATTTTCATATAAGTTGATTTATGTGAAAATTACCAATAAATGCATTCTAGTCATAAGTAAAATGTTTGTTCCTACTTTAAGGAGCAGTATTATTTGAAACTTAGGGGGAGGGGAAATGCATATCCCACTAAGGGAACCTGTTTCATTAATATGATTCAAATGTCAGAGCTTGCAGTCACCTTCTGAAGTGCAGAGCTCTCTCAGTCTCCTCCAGTGAAGTCTATGAGAGTGGAAAAAGCTCAGCATAAGGCAGAAGAACTCTGCATCTCACCATGTTGAACCACCAGTTCTATGGCATTTAATGCAATATGAACACCAAACCAAATGCTGCTTTAACCCAGTGGCACCTTCTGCAGTCTCCAAAACAGTTGTTCGTAGCACTCTTTACTAAAATCCAGCTACATTTTCATAGTATGAGGTATACATTTCCTTATTACTCCTTTTTAACATTTTCTTTTAATTATAGCAACATTCTCAATAAGACCAGACCTGTAGTCTTACCTACCTGCTGGTGCTATAGGAACAGCACTATGGAGTCTGGGTCCAGCCCAGCAAATGCAGACAGACATCAGCACCTCTATGCACTAAAGTAGCCCCACTCCACTCTTGTACCCATGCTGCAGCAAGTGGAGCAGTGGGATTTAAAAAGGCTCCACATGGCCCTACACCCATTTTGAGATCAGCACAAGATCACAGCTCACATTTTTGGTCACAGATGAAATGTGACCTAGATACATATAAAGCGCCAGCACCAGTCTCAAAACTGACACCCTTGAAACTAAGCTGGTGCCCTTTGAAGCCAGCAAAACAGAGGGCTTTGGAAGTGGCCATTTGCATTGGAGAGTATCCCAGAACCAATTAATTGCCATTGCAAGTGTGTTTTTGATGGGCTAGGGTAAAGAGGCATTCCTCGGGAAGTGCTATTCAATAAGGAACTGATCCTGCAAAGCACCTGCTGTAAGCAAGTCCTGGTCCTCCTGGGCCTGCAGGGACCTCGGCAGAGCTGCCTGACACAACAAGGCTGCGTCCCAGCAGAGCAGATCAAACCTCTACCTTTGAAACAACGAATAAACATGCACCTTAATTTTTCAAAGCAGTATGCACTGCTCAGATCTCCTGCTACTGTAAATCAAGGTGGTTTTATTGACACCAAAGCAGTTCTGCTGATTTACATGAGCTGAATGTCTGATCCAATGCTGGTGATCAAGATTATTTCTGCTCAATAGAGATACCTCACAGAAGGAAACTTTTCACACAATATGTCAAAGACTCTCAACTCTACAAAATTAGAAGGCTAACACTGTAGTTTGAGGTGGGAGGCAGCAGGCAATGGACTACTTCAAATGAACAACACATGACATTTTTTGCTTCAAACATTGCTTCGTAGTTGTGAATATTGCTTAATGTCATAAGTTTCCTATAGGGCTTGTAAACTTCTGCAAAAACAATCCCTGTAGAAATCCATTTATTTCACCTGTATTATACCATAGAGGCTGGTGTGGATTGCTTCCAAATATATACTTTCTTTTTTCTAAATACCTTCCAGTTTTACTAATTAACTTCCTTCTCTTTTCCCTGCAGACTTGCCTGTGAGGAAGAGCACTGTTCAGCAAACAGGCCTGGAGCACTACATGCCATTCTTCAGTTCAGCAGCTGAGAAAATCCTGTGACTCTTCAGCAGGTATCACTGGACCTCAGTGTGAAACGGAGCTCTGTAGCAGGCTCAGACCTGTGCTGCTTGCTATTCAGCCCTTGTTGATGGCAGGATGCGTAGTGCACTATCTTTGTGTGAGACCTGACAAAATTGCTGCCCTGGGTTGCCTCCAGGCAAAATCCAGCATCATTCATTCTCACTCTTTGCTGCCAAGAAGTGTCTGTACCTACCTCTGCTTCTTATTTACATTTGTTATTAGGGTCACCTTACGGCATCCAGCTCACTGCATTTCTCACTGGAGTGAGGGATGTTTTATAAAAGGTAAATTAAACCCTTCTCCAAAAGAGGATATTCCCTTAACACCTCTGAGTCCCAGCTTCCCTGTGTGACTGGGGCAGTGCTGCTATGCTCTGAAGTCTGCTTCTTAGGTGGCCACCTCCACGCCAACAGCCCAGTGGCACAAGTCATCCAGCCCCTGTGACTTGTGACTCATGTTATATTTTCAGCTCTTCTCAGGTGAGAATTGCTAGACACGTGTTTTGGCTCAGGATCTCTTTTTATGGGTACTGCAAATCCTTGCAAGACTCTCCTGTGCGGTCTTCTCTTTCTGCCATACACTCTTCCAGTCCCCACTGCAGACAGTTCCTGCCCTCTAGCCTGTGTGGTACCTCTTTCTTCACCCCAAGGAGACTGGCTGATACTGTTAAAGATGCCTTAGCAAAATTTCTTCTCCCCTGAGATTTCTGTCTGCTCTCTGTGCTCCACCACTGCCTCTGCTGGCACAGCTGCTGTAGCAGCTGCATTGGCCAGAGTTGTAGGTCACTGAGCCAAAATCTCTGACATGAAGAAGGTACAGCCCAGGTTATCGTGGACATGCGAGCCTCTCCTCACAGCAGGTAACATCAAGAAACCTTGAAAAAGTTCCCTCATTCATCACTGAGCCTGTGGCTCCTTGTCTTACTCCCCTGAAAAACATGACATGTTAATTCACAAAATAACATTGACTTCTAGGTCTTTGTATTTTCAGTTTAAAAACATTTAAAACTATATATATTTTACTACCATTAAATAAATTTGTACCTCTAAGATAGTAACTCGTACTGCTGCTGGAACGTGGATCCAAGAAGTTAAACTAATTCATATTCAGATGAGGTAGTGGAGAGATTAAATGTGGGAGGCAAGATACAGAACAGGGGTATTAGATCGTGCATTCTTAGTTACACATTTACTATATCTATAACAGCTCACTTTTCTATTTTAAACCCTACTAAGTGGAGACTATTTAAATGTACTGCTGTAGCAATAAAGAAAAGGTCAACTCAATGTCTGTCTTGGCCATTAATCAATCTTTCCCATACTTTCTAATTATCTTGATTGCCTGATTGAATGAAGCATGGGACACTGATCACCTATATGTTCCTTGTGTAGATCTGCTCTTGGCACCTTATTTTTTGAATACCAGAAGGAATATTTTCATACAATAACTTTTTTCAAAAAAGACCCCCAGCTTCTTCCTCTTATAACCTACTCCTTTTCTGCCTTATCTCTCATCATTTTCAGTAGCAATTTTGCAGGCTGTTCCTTATAAAATTTTGAAGTGTCTTTAATCATCTCAGGCAGTAATTTTGTGTTGTTTTTTTCCTCTCCTTTTCAGTAATCTGGGATTCCCAGCATTATTCTCTCTCTCTCTGATTATGAACTGTAGCTTTTTATTTTTAGAGGGAGCTTAATGTGATGCAATAACACACAAACACAGAAACAAATTATAGACATGAAAAGATCAGAATTTTTATATTGAAAGTTCCATTTTACTCCCGTGTGTAACATATCTAAGAGGGACCCTAGCACTTCAGCAAAAGAACACAGATAGCTCATTACCAAGACACAGAAGCTTGCACAGCAGGTCTCCATCCCCAGGTGACAGCAAGGTCCTTGTGGACTGGGAGTGGCAGGGTACAGGCAGCAAGTCATATGCAGACTGCTTAGATCCAGCCCAGAGACTAGAAATGCATATAACAAATATCATGCAGAAAGGAGTAACTATGCAGCTCCTATATGAGCTCTGGGAGGTGGTTTAGTCTCAGTTCTTTCTCAGTTCTTTCTCAGTTAGAAAGTACCAGGGAGACCAGAGACTTGCAAGGATGGAAGCCTCATCTTAATTCTTCTGTTCTGAATTCACTAGTAATTTAGGATGTTTGAAGGATGCAGAATGGGATCATTTGGAAATATTTCTCCTCCCCACTCTGATTATCTCTACAGCTTGATTGAATGAGTCATGCAATCCAGCTCCTTCAGATATCCATTAATGCCAGACAAACAAAGCATATTCAGCCCATCACTGGTTTTTGTGGGGTATTTATTTCCCTTGTTCATAAATAGGCTGAGACCAAACGTATTTGTTGTCTGAAATCTTTGACCAGTAACGATCTTTGCAATTTACACAGAGCCTACAGTTTTCTCAATGGTCATAAGTTAGCTTATGGTCAGCAGCACTCTCTTTGCTCAAAGCTGTGTTAGTGGGCAAGCAGACACCACAACCTCTGCAAGCCTCATCTCATGCCAGAACTAGTATGCACTGGTGGTGTGAGGCTCAGGAGCTCCAGCCACACCCCAAAAGCCTAGATCAGACTGTGTTTCTGCAGAATGGCATAAAAGCGGAGTTGGAGTATTGCTGGCAATGGGGCTCCTATTTTTCCCCATGCAAATGCTGTTACCAGAGAAAGAGCTCCAACTACTAACTTCCTTAATATTTACATTCTGATTATCTGAAAATTAGGATAATTTCCCCAGCAGCTAGGAGGCAGTGGGCTGAAACTGGGGGAACTGAAGCCCACCACACTCCTCAGTCCAGCCCAAGCCAGGGTTCTGCAAGAGGTGACCTCCCCTAAGCAGATATCACCCTGGCTCCTGAAAGAGGTCAGTTGAGGTTACTGGAGTGTCACACTCATTTCTTCTCCACTCCTCCATACTTTAATGGCAGAAACAATCTGCAAGAATGTTTGACTAGATGATGATGCTCAGCATACCCTACTGTCTAACTCTGTGCTTCCTTGCTCTGCCCATTAATCACCCACCAGCTGTACATATTTCTTCCCCTGAAGATCTAGAAACTCTAGGAATCTGTTGGATTCAGCTTTTGGTGTTATACATTATGAAGTCACGCTGGCAGCTCTTGCGGTACCTTGCAAGGTCTCAGCCCTGGCAATTGGTGCATGCTACTAGAAATAAACAGTACAGCCAGATTAGCATGGGTTAAGTGAAATTATTGTTCTATGACTTTGTCACATTTTCTGTTTTTCCGAAGACAACCCCATAGTGATAAATGAAAGGGTACCTTTGATGGAGATTTACTAGCTACAAAATTACAAACTTTAGTTTCAGTAATAATGCATTCAGGCAATATTTACATGACAAATAAGAAAAACCTCTGACAGAAGAATCTTTCATGTACTTGTCTGGTTTCATCACTCAGCTCACAGTTTTATCTTGCATTTAATCATATTGCCCTTCATATGCCATCCAGTAGCCAAAGTACTAAAATAGACTTAATATCTCTGTATCTCATTACAATGTGAGACTATGGTTTTGCAAAACTTTCTGTTAAGTACAATATATCTTAGCTGCATAAAATATATGCCAAAAAAGCATACAGTACATGGAATAGTACTATAAATTCAAGGACCATCTTAAAAGCAAAAGCACTGGTTAAAATGTTGCAGAAAATACCGAGTGACGGGTAGGTAAAGTGTTATTAATAGATCATAAAGGCAAATGAAAAATATCAAATGCAATCTCACTTAATAAAGAACACAGGGAAATACAGATCAGTGGGTCTGATGGCATAAGACTTACTTTGAAGATCGTATCCTTCCTTCCTGAGAGCTCATAATAAAGGGCTCCAATGACATCTGTTTAGGGCAAATACAGCCGTGGAGAAATCACTTTGTTTTGTTTTTAATCTCTAAATCTGTAGCCAGTGTGATATAACATATATTCAGGCCAGTAAAACATGATACAATAAGTCAACAATATTTATAACGATCACTATTTACTTGATTAACTCCTCATCAGCTTTAGGCCCTAGATATTCAGTACTGCATAGCACTAGGTCCTTAATTGGATGTGATTGTTGTCACACCTTGGTGCTAAACTTACTTTTCACCTGTCTGGCATTTACAAGTGAAAATCCCTTTAGGCAAATGTATGTGTGAATACCTAATTATTATTATTGCTGTTATTTTAGCCTCAGCTTGATGGAGATATACATTCTAAAGAGTGGCAAGGGGTACTGTGGAAGTCTCTGGAATAACAGAATTCGGGCTGCAATGTTATACTGCAGCTATCTGGCAATTTATTATTTACACATTTCATTTGTCTGCACTGGTTTCTGTATATTTTAAGATCTCTGCTTTTAAGTATCTCTAAGAACCCTGTTGTTTCAATTACTTGTCACTGTGGCCTGAGGTATCATTACTACGCTGAGGATAATAAACAACTTCTATTTCTATTGCTAGAGCTGTGACTAACTTAGCACGATCAAGAAGCAGCATAGGTTGGAGAAGGAAGTGCCATATGGTAAGTTGTTGATCCTAACCATGTTCTGCTCTGCCAGCTTTGTTTTGTGGTCTGGGGCAAACCTATAAACCTTACTTTTTACAGGAGTTGAGCACTATGTAAGCCCGCTACATACACTGACTACACAACACCACACAGTAGTATTGACATTATGTATCCTCTGCAATTTCTTTGTTGTGATAGGGCTGAGGTCTGACACTAGGAATTGCAGGATTCTTTTTAATACAGTAAATTTAGAAATTCAGCGTTGAAGGACTAAACATCAGAGCCATTTCATTTGCATCATAGCATGTGGCTGGATGCACATTCTGATGGGTATAGCTTTAACAGTTAGGACTTTGAGATGTTTATCTGCTCATGTGAAGTCTTAATGCTCTCCTGAGTATTGGTTTTGACAACTGTCTCACAACCCTACTGTTGCTATCAAAGTCTGGATGCGGCTTCATCTGGTTCTTTCTGTGAATGTCTTATTAATGCTCTCTCCATAACTTCTTTTTATTTTATCACAACCAGTACTTATATTTGATCCATTTAACACAGAATTTGGGCCATGTAAATTCTGCTGATTTATTATAATCAAGTTCATCCTGTTGATTAAAAGGGTCCTAGTCTACAAGAACTGTGCCAGCCCTGAAGAAAGCAACAGTACAGAATTATATCTCATCTGTGTCTGTGCATCATCTAATAAGTCAGTTTTAAGGGCAAAGAATTATGCCATCTTCTATTCATTTACAATGTCACAGAAGTTATATATTAAGCGCTCTTTTCTTTCTGGAGGACCAGAAAAAAACACTCTGTAAACTCGAAGTTCATACAGAATCCTGCTGTTACCATTCTTGCAATCATATCTTTCAGTTAATTTGTTCCCATTAAGTGTAATATTACAGAAAAAAAAAAAAACCTGCTTTGCAAATATTTAATGACTTCTATCAGTCTGAACAAATGAATCCATAAGTTCCTGCCTCTTAAAATATCTTTTTTTTCCTGATATTCAAAGGAAGCAGTCTCTTGTTGTTTTCTCCTGGAGGCGTGAGACTGTGAGGTGTCAGGCATCTGAACATTGCTTCTTTTTTGGGGATTTCGTGGACAGGCCAACATGCAGACTACGTTCTTTCCTTACTCTGCCTGTAACAAGCTACAAGCTCAAAACTCTGGTGATGGGACCAGACAGAGAGCTGAGATCAGTCTTAAAATGGCCTGGTGTGATTTGCCACCCCAAAAATATGCTAGTTCAATAAGAAGGTTCAGAAGACAGCTCCAGTGCTCCTCTGTCTGTGTCTTGCCATGTCCAAGGTTTGATCGCATTGCCTGTACCCTATCTTTCACCAGCAACTCCAAAAGAAAACACTTTGTCCCATCATACTGCTGGCTCAGGCTTCTAGACATTTCAAAGTCTCCTGGGAAGTCACAGAGCTATGAAGGGTTCCTTTTGAAGCTGCCTTTATACCTTCTCCACCCATGGACGTCATTGTTGCAGTTACTATTCTATCCCATTTTGTGCTGTGTTCCAGAGATGTTGTCACCTGCAAGGCAAGTGCCAAACCCTGCACATGGCCAGGCACAACTGTAACGGCACAGAGAAGGGGACAGGCGCTGGAGACAGATCTTGAGACAGAGCAGCTTTCAACCACATCCACCCTCTAGGGCAGCTGTGCTCCACAGATCTGGCCCTGGAGGGAATATCAGTCAGCCAAGCTGAGTGAACAGCTCCAGGGTCCTTATTTTGCAAGGAAATCTGCTGTACACAATGAGAAAAGTCTACATAGAACTCATACAGGTCCCCATAGCTGGACCGTAAGCAGAACAAGGGTGCCGAGCTCTCCAGGGACAGCAGCTGCAGAGATAAAAAGGTTGGCAGCCTCTATCCATTACTGGAATGGTTAGTCTCCAATCTGGGAAAGAAAATAAATGTTGAAAAATCAAACAGAAAGACAAAAGGGCTTTTTACAATTTCCACATTAAAGGTGTGCAATGGGATGCAGAGTTACATTCCCCCATGCTGTGAGTGTTGTGCAGTGATTTGCTCTAAAGCAAATTGTTTCTACAATGCTTACATTTTGTACCCCACCTATGTGGTAGAACAAAAGGGAATGAACGCCCCAGATTACTAACTGCTTCTCATTTACCATACAGATAAGTAAAGGGACAGTTGCATGCAGTCAGCACTTTAAGTTTGTGTCTTTACCACAGGACTGTAATTCCTCTCACATTTTCTTTTCCCCTCCCTGCTTGAAAATCCTATTGTATGAGTCAGTGTAGCATGGCAGATGTAAGCATCAAGCTTGTTTTCCTCCATGTACAGAAAATTAACTCCTCCCTCGATAAAGACAGAGTGGCTTTTATATTTGATACCTCACACAGGTGTAATCTTGAGGTGTTACAAATTTATCAGCATTACTGATGGTTACAGATATTTTACGAATAAAACATTAAGAATTCAAGTCTTTTAAAATGAAAATTGGCAGAGAGTTTTATATTGTTTATCTGGAAAGCCATGAAGAACTTGAGACTTCAGAGGGAGTAAAAATCATCACTCACACATTTTCTAAAATACCATTAATTTCCAAAAAAATAAACTTTCAGTGCTTTATATTCTAATTGTAGATTACTTAGCATTAATTATATATCATACCTTGATACCTGTCAAGACTTCTTCAAAATCTAATTCTCTGAACTAATATTTCTCGATCTTTGACTATGTAAAATACCAACTTCTAGATTCAACAAAGAGTGAAATAACAGATCTTAAAACTGCCAGTGGAACAACACTGTTATTTCAGACCTGTCAGGGGGTGAAGGAAGGCCTGCATTTTGGGAAAAGAAAGGACCATTTCTCTAACAATTCTTTAAAGAACCTCATTAGCATAAGAAAAAGACACTTAGTAGAAATGAATTAGCAGTCACAGTGCAGGTGAAGTAGGCAGATAATACATGCAAGGTAAATAGAATTTGTTGTGAATATGGCCTATCACATGGCTGTCATCATCACCCTCTTTTTTTCTGACATACACTCCCATATCATAGGAAAACAGCCACGCTTTTCCCACTCCATGTCAGAACAGAGCCTGTACCCAGAGACTGTGTCTTCTCCCAAGCTCCTCTGGGCACTTTTGGTCCAGAGCTGCCAGGGATATTCAGCATTCACTGGCTGGCCCACCGAGGGCACCCCATGCCAGCCGGGAGGGGATTGCGACCATCTCATAACCAACACCTCTGGCACCTGAGTCAGGGAGAGAAACCACCGAGACACAGGTACATGTGCCTCAAACTGCTGGGAAATACGAAGAAGGATCCCACAGTCCTCCACTCAGTACTTAAAACACCCAAGTCTACAGATCCAAGGTAAGATCTTGCTTGCCTGTGGAGCAGTGAGCAGGAATAGAGTCTTACAGAGACAATCCTGCAAAGTTTTTAGGTTGGTATCACTGGGTTATTTGCGTGCACAGAAGCATTTTTGGTAAGGAGTGATTCAGAGGATGGGATTTGCAGCTTGTAAATATCTTCCCAAGACCAAGCAGTCACACTCTCCTCTCCTTTCCTTGTGACAGGAATTCCAAATACATGGTATTACTGTCAGCATTGTGTCATCATCATCATTACTTTGTATGGAAACACTGGTAACTGCTGCTTTTTGGAAACCATGGTTAGCAATGGTTGTTTGAGGAAAGATTAGAAGAAAAATTAGAGGAGCCTTGCCAGATCTTCCCAGCTCCTAGCCACCAACAACTTAGTCACTTCTTGGCACGGGGACATCTCTCTGATGTCTTTTGGATCCATTATATTTTGTACCTCCTCAACAGCCTGTGGTGGTTAGCTCATGTGCGTGGCATGTAAAATAAGCTTGTTTTAAACCTGCTTGAGTGAATGTCTCTGAGCTTTTACAGTGGAAGAAATAGTGAACCATCATTCTTTATTCACTTTTTCCCACACTACTCATGGTTTTATAACCCCTTGTTATAATTCCTTTTAGTTATCCCTTCTCCAGACTGAGGAGTTGAAGTTTATTTGGAGACTTTTCACATGGAGGTTTATACAGATCCAGCTATGTCCTGCCTAATTCACCTCAGACTTTGCAAGATGAAAAAAATGTAGATATTATACTGTATAATCTGAGAAATAATATTTGATCATGTAATTAGACTGTATCATAGGCAAATGCACTAGGGAACAGAGTTAATGTTGCATGTACAACCTTAATTTTATTTCCTGACTTTTAAATGCTGAATTAGGCAACTTCAACATTTTCTTAATGCAGTTTTTGTATGGAATATTATATAGCCTATTACATATGCATGCATATTGAAATATGGAATACATTAGGCTGTAGCACACAGATTGTGGCAAACATATCTGAGTACTAGATGTCGGCAGGAATCTTGACTGGCACCGCCACAAAGTTATACAGGGCATTTCAGAGCGGTGCTCCCAATGCTTTTGGGTGCCACTGCCCTCTTTCTTGTTCTCTGTCTACTATAAGTCTTAATAAAGCAGTGTTACAGAGAATTAGATTGAGAGTATTCTTTTTTTAAAATTGAACTGACAGTGCTTTTTACAACCCCCTTCTTACAAGCTAGTCTAATTATTCAAATATTTAGGTTTCAGTAACTTAAGAGAAAAAGTATGTCCCCAGAAGCTTTTATAATGATGAAAATGTAAAAGAATACTATAAAAACGTAAAATAATTTTCCAAATATAATAATACCATGGCTTTACTTCCCGGTCTCTGTAAACCTCCCTGGGAATGAAGACAGTACAATCAAAACCTAAGAATCTCCCTTTTCAAGTAGTAAGTGTAAGAAGTCCTTTTGTAGGCACAAAGGGCCCTAAAATGATTGACTCCAAGGATGACTTGTAAAGGACTGGATAGTGTCCTTTCTGCATCTTGTTCTGCGCTGTAATGTCAGGGTATCTCTGAAGATACACAGCAGTTTTAGGGGTTACAAGAAATTCTTTGCATTACTGGGCAAACTGCAGAGAAGACGCTTGGATGAACCAGAATATGGGATTGATTGATGTGCCTTATCTAAATAATTTAATATTCAGTCATCAAATGCAAAATAAAACACATCATACATGCATTGTCATGAATGTGTGACACAAAAGTGTGCTGTCGGACATGGGGTTTTATTTCCCTGGTCAAAGACATCTAATACATGTCAGGATTACAAAAGGTTAATATCATATGACAGGAGCAAGAAATCTACTGTCTTCAGAGGTTACTCTTGAAGAATGTCACCACAGACTGGATGGAATATACTACTAATAAATCACAGCAATGTTCTTCCAATAGACTAAGTGATTTTTGAAAAGGGCAAAAAAAATCAAATAACATTATTCATCTGACAGGATTTGATCAGCTGATCACCCAGTGAATATTAAAAAAGCTGATCTGATGAATAAATTATTCAGTGGAAGCAGGCAAAATTAACAAATTGTGTATTTGCTGAACAACAGTTAACCGTTCAGCATATATATAATTAAGTATTTATTCATACATATTTATAATCAGTTCTTACACATATTTTTTCTTTCATCCAGGTGAATAAAAACTCTCAACTCTTTTTTTCTTTCTTCTGAGGAAAGCAGAAATAGCCTGTCTTCAGAAAGCTTGATCTCAGGTCAGCATCTCAGCGAAGCCAGTTTCATTTGCATTTTTAATCAGATGCCTATGTAAGTGAACATGTAAAACCTTAACTATGTGAGTGTCAGATCTTAATATTTAGTTTTCCAGTTTTCTGGATGTGTGTGTATCTGCAAGACAGTGTAAAGAAAGAAAGAAAGGCTATGTCTGTGCTCATGCTTTGGCCAGATGTATTTGAGCAATGTATTTTCTTTCAAATTTGGACAGCTATCATTCTTGGCACTTGGGTTTTCCAGAAGCTGGTGCCTCTTGCTTTCATATGTATATATATGATCTGAAAACAACAATTAGGGAAGTTGGAGCCCTTCCCTTGGAAAGTATGGCTTCCTCCATCATTAATAGAGCTGATCAGAAAGGATTTTTATCCCAGCAAAAGATTTCAATAACTATAATATTAAAAAATAAAAGGGGTTAGAGAATTACAAAGACAAAAACAATCAAACAAACAAAAAAAAACTACAATCTTTTTCCTCTTAAAAAGCTAAATCCTCCATAAGTGAAATGGATGTCTGTGGAGGGCGAGCAAGAAATACTGTCTTACTTGAAGAGTCATTTTCCTACCAGCTGCAAAGATTTTCATAAATTTTTAAAAGCTATCCCAGATAAAGATAATGTAGATTACCTAAATTCTGATCTCCTTTACTCTAACTAAAGGTGGCAGAATCAGCCCCAAAACCAGTAGATAATTCCAAGGATGGCAGATGATATAAGATTTCTTCATTTATAAACTAAGAGGACAGAGCATTAGCTAAAGCTAACTCTCATCTCTCTGTTGATATTGATGGGCAAGCCTCTACTGTTTTAAGATGTAAACGCATTGTCACGTAGCAAAAGAAACAAGAATACAGTAATAGGGATGCTGAATAATAGCCAGGACATAAAGGGATTCTCATGATACAATAATCGCAAAAGTAAAGCTGATAGATGCTCATGATATTATATTATCTGAGACAACCACACACATATCATCAAATTTTTTCAGATTTTTTGTATTTAAAGAAGTAAAAGCACACGATGTTATAGAATGCCACTTATTTGTAGAGCTTATTCTGAGATCACCTCTGGAGGTCTTCTGGGTGCAATTCGTCCGTGTATGGAGAGCCAGAGGTGGATGGTGTAGAAATTTCATTTTCTACAAACACAATATCTGTACCATTGACCCAAGACAGTTTCACTTATAAATTTTATTTCTAAGCAGATGCAGCTTGTGATGGACACATTCCCAGGCACAAAGACTTGCAAGTGACGGAATTTCTTCTCACTTGAAACCACAACCATCTCCTGGCCCTGCTTCCATACAACTGTGCTTCTACACAACTATTGCCTTTCCTTCTCTCCCCTCCCCATTGCTTTTAATGTGGCACTCGGCTTGGTTTGTGTTTCAAAGATATTAGCGCCTCTCCCAACTGAGACATTTTGTGCTGCACAACCCTGTGTGCAATGCAGGTCTCAGGACATTCCAGATTTTGTCCACTGCTTTCCTCTTTTCTGGACTGTAAGTAATTATTTTACCCTTCAGGAAGCTTTTGAGGTTTTCACACAGGACTACCAGTGTTACATCTACAAGATTATTAATGTAGAGGAAGTCCTTGAACTCTGCATCAAGGATGAGGTGTTAAGCTGTCATGATTTAAGGTAAGGTTTAGGAGTTCCTTGAAAACGGAAGAGTGGTGAAGGCAAACACATGGAAGATTTTATAGCCTTCAGATCCTAACAGGCCCCCTTTAAAGCTAGGAAAGGCATCTAATCCGGTGTGAAGCCTATCTTCAGTAAAAAATAAGGCTTCCAGCACCAGTGATATCTCCTGGCATCTGTCAGGCCTACATTTTTCATTAAATTAAGCCCAGCTGACTCTACTTTGTAGATGCTTCTGATTGTTCACATCCTGTTGTCTTTGAACCACAGTCAGGTTTCCTGTTAATGGAAGTTTCTGCTTCCAGCTGTTATCCTCTGTCCATCCCATCTGTGTTTTAGCTACATCCGATACACACAACTTGCTTGACAAAAATTTATAGTATTTCTGAATTTTCTGGTTTGAGCTAAAGCAGCACCAATTTTTTAACTTTTTATCTAAGCCTCATCTAAGTAACTTCATTTTCTGAAACTTAACTGTTTCTCAGACGGTGTCTGCCTCTAGAATTGATAACGCTTAAAATGTATTATTATCACCAAAGTAACAGAGCATTATTATGCAGAAAGATCATTGCTTATATTTGTTTCTATGGAAGCAAAAGACATTCCTGAGTTGGTGGGAGGACATAAGTCAAAGGGGTGAAAAAAGTGTCACACTTGGAGGGAGACGCAGATAGGACAAGTGACCCAAAACTGACCAACAGAATATTCCATTCTATATACATCACATTTGGTATAAAACTGAAGAACCACGAGGGTCAAGCCCTCTTCTTTGATGGCTGGTGTCCAGTAAGAACTCCATCTGTCCTTTAGCCCCAATTCTAAATCCATGCATTCCTGAATCCAGTTCCTGAGTCCATCTCCCATCTACCACTGAGTCCAATTTGAGACCTTTCCCTGTGCCTGCTCTGCAGCACCAGTGGTGACACATAATCATTGGGGAATTCGATTTTGTATATTTGCATAAATCTAGATATTTTCTTATTGATGTTCTTTTCATCATCATTATTATTGTTGTTGTTGTTGTTTCACTGAAGCTGTTTTAGTTTTCAGACCCACAAGTCTTTCATACACTTTTCCTTCCCCCAGGGTGTGGGGATCTGGGACACAACTGCTTGCATCAAACCCAGAGGGGCTAAGCCATGACGCCGAGCATCTGCCAAGCTGTATGGGTGCTGGGCACAAACATGACACTTCAATGAAAAATATCAATAACATCTTTACTTGGGGAAACCAACATTTTCTACTCTAATTTCTACTCTAATTCTAGCTGAGTGTGACTTCTCCTGCCCTGCAATGACCACCTTTTTCTTGAAACATCCATAACTGAGGTTGGAAAGTATATAAAGGGCAAGAAATAACAGAAGCAGTTAAGATACAGACAGGTTTGGCAAAGCAGCAGATCCCAATCAATGAAGCATCAGCCCTCCATTCCATCATGTAGCCAGCAGACATTTTGAGCTACTGATCTCAAAATTATAAGTGCCACAAGACGAGTCTAAATGCTGCAAAGAGCAATTACTCATTACAGAGCTGCTGTGTTACACGGTACTGGCCAAGAGGAGAGCACCAAGATTGGGAAAGGGCTAAGACAAAAGCTAATGTTCCATGGAAGTGAACCTGTTCAAAATTACTTCAACACAGACAATGAAGCTTTTTTAAGGCAAGTGAAAGTCTGGAATATGTTATGTCTTTTGTTCTATTCATGAAGTATTTCTAAAAAAATTTCAGCAACAAGTAGTCTAAACTATTTCTTCCTTTTTCAAAGTAATTTATGTAAGCAATCTTTAATTAAAGTGAGCTTTTCCATGTATCCACAATTGATTCCTTAAAATATTAATATTTTATCCTACCTTTGGTATCAAAGCCATTACTTTTTCCTGTGTGTCCTTATATATATATTTAAATAATTAATTTACACTTTTTCCAGCGCTCAGGGAGACCAATCCCCTTTTTTTTTTTGTACACAATATGATCCCATTTAAAACACAGGATGTTTCTTCCTCCTAAAGTTATAGGATATTTTCTTTCTTGCTGGTGTTTACTCAGCACAAGAATCCAGTTAGCTACCATTTTATTAAGACATAAATGTAGCATGGAAATACGTGTCTGCCTGTGTATAAATGCCTTTTCCACTGCTCATCAATCTTGCACTAATTAGAAAGACAAAAATATTTTAAAAGCAATTAATGTCACTGAGAAACATTCCAGTAATTCTCAAAATACAAAGTAACCATGATAGATACATTTCAATTATTTCAACCTATTTTCACAGAGCACTGAGTAAGCATAAAGGAAAAGCAAGGACTAACAGCCACATCGCTCAGCTGATGGATCTCCAGGCATAGGATGTGGGCTAAGGTTTAAGTGACACCAGCAGTTCATGTTCTCCCTCAAAAAGCTCCTGAGTCACCTGATTAAAGTGCAACCTTGACAAATATGCACAGTGTTTTCTTTCACAGTTGGAATCACCAAAGAGGCTAAAAACAGCACCATGCGCTGCATAATCTCTAACCTCAGGGGACAACAAAAACGAGAACTGCTGTGTCAATCTCATTTCCTTGTTAGGCTCATTATCATAAATGCAGGCCTTTGGTTTTGAATGCCACACTTCAATAACATTTACCTATCAACAGCTGCTGAAATATTGAATTCCACAGTCATCTTTTCCTTTTGATGCTTTCCCTTTTGTTTCTCTATCCATAAACATGAGCAACTGAGCTAAGCTTAAATTAACTAGCTGGGGTTAAATGTTTAGGGCAGCAAATTATGGCTAGCCTGCTTGCTGAGTGGTTTAGATTACAGAGGAGAGTTGCCAATCTTAGCTCTCATCATGCACTCCAAATGTGCAGAGCAACATTGGCAGTTCATGGCCAAATCCTGCATGTTTTAGTTATCACAGAAGCACTGCTTCCATGAATAAGTGGAGCAAGATATAGTCGCTGCTCAGAAGATAGAGATGAATCACACTTTTATTCTTTGAGTACCTCATAGTACCTTCAACACGGGCATGTTCAGTGATTGATAGCCTGTGTCTAGATTGGGTATTTTTCTATATACTGACAAATACTCTCTTTGCAGTGATTTCTAGGAGCAGAGGAGTATACATTGCAGCAATTTTGGGTTTCTTGTTTTTCATTGTGCCCTTTGTCTTTGTTTTTATTAGTTCTTTTTTTTCTACGGGTCAGTTACTTCCCATCTTTTTTCCACTCGGAATGCTCTGAAATAATCCTGTTACAGATCTCCAGCCCTTACTGCCAGTAAAACAGTGAAAACTTGCATCAGTAAACAGGTAGGGAAAGACACAACCTTCGCTTCAGGGTCAAATCCCAAGTGGTGGCACAGTCTAAGGGAAATGAAGGTGTTTGGCTTCCTTGAAACAAGCTGCTGGTATCAGCTCAGGCTTGGGTTTTTTTTCATTTGATCAAGGCAAGCACCATGTGTTAACTGTTTTAATCCACTGTGCAACCAAAATGAGACTGTATTTCAGAGAGAAATGTATGGTTAATAATAATTTAATGACTCCATGCTATTGCTCACTAAAAGACTGAGGTGCTGTAGGCTCTGCCACAGGGAGCCGCTGTGGAAGGGGGCAGCCTGCAGTTGCTTGCAGCAGGTACAGAGGCATCTCCCCATACTTTGAGACCACCACTTCACCCAGACTGCCTCTTTGCTTTTCTAGGGTCATGCTCCTCAACTGAAAAGCCACATTAGTCCTCCTGCAAGAGCAACTGCATACCTGTACAGAGCTTATGATTAAAATGATGTTCCCCTGAAAACGGGCGTCCCAGAAAACCAAAGGTTGGACCACTGGGTTTTACCACTTTTGCTCCACGGGACCGGGCTTCAGGAACCCTTCAGGTTAGGCAGAACACAGCTTTTGGGCCACAGCACCAGAATCCATCACCAGAAACTCAGGGAAAGAGTCATAGAAGGAAAGCCGGGGGACATAAACTCAACACATAGGAGTGTATACCCAGAGGAATCACAGAGAGTAGAGCAGAGGAAAAGCCAAGACTTCCTTAAGGCAACTGAATGGGATATTTTGGTAGTCCAGTGATCAGCACTGTGAAAAACCTCAACAGAAAGAAATTCAGAACATCAAGTGTGCATTGCATTTTCCTCTTGGCTCTGAGGTCCCCACCTCATTTCAGTGGCTTTGGATCCTGTTAACCTCCAATCTGCTTCTCTCTTCGCTTTCATACAGACTCAACATCTGTCTGGAGTCAGCTGAGCTACAGGAGCCCTAGACAAAGGATTCACCCTGGAGGATATGACATGCCAGCCCCAGTTTTCTCTGTTTGTCTAAGGCTCGTGGTAGACAAGAGTTGTTTCCTCCACTGGGAGCAGAGGTAGGTGTCAATGCCGAAGAGTAGTGAGCTCCTAAGAATGTAGTTGACATCTGAGTACGTAATTTGGGGCCGTTTATTTGAACTCATTTGAATCTAACTATTAAAGGCCTAATATTAACTTTATAAAACTTTATTACCATATTGACCTCAGATAGATAGTTGCAGACGCCAGCCAGATGAGACAAGACCAGGAGATGGAGGACACAGACCAGGCCAGCTCTTGACCAAATGATGGCATTTGTGTCTTCAACAGCTTGCTGACGAAGTATGGCTGCTTATCATCTCAGTGTTTCATTTCTGAGTGGAAGCAGAGTTTCTCTCACACTTCTTTTCATTCTCTCTTTTGCATTACAGCGCAGTCTTTTTAAAGCACAGTGATCAAAGAGTTGGTCAGAAAACAAAAAGATTTATGATTGATTTTGCTTAAGTAAAATAGTGATTTCTATTTCACTAGCCTTTACTTAGAGGCTTTTGGCTGCTACAAGGAATCAATTTATTCTACTTGTCAAAAAAATCAAAATCAGAAACAGCCCAGCTCCCTGTATACCCTACATGAAAGAAATGCCCAGCTTGTATAAGTTAGCCCAACTTTTCTGAGAATTACATCAGCAGCAAAGGGTTACTTTTCATTTCCAGCAAGTCTGACTGACTAAATAAAGCCAAATCAGGAGAGCGATGACCACAATAAGTAGCCAAAACTCCACATGATGAGAGGAATGATTTGCCACCGCTTAAATATAACTAAGGTGTTCTGTAATTTTACTTCCAAAAGCCAGAGGGCTTATTGTAATCCTGATAAATTATAGGAACAGAAGCAGGAGAAGTGGGACAGAGAAGGGAAATGTTAATGCAAAATATAAAATTGCCTCACAGGAAAGAATGGGGAGAGGAACCAAGCAGTTTGTTATCATTTATTTTTCTTCAACGTATCATTCAGTTTCCGCTGTCTCCCGTCTCACCCACATCTCCACCATTTCTCAGAGACGTCTCTCGATGGCATCTCATTCTCTTGCTGTCTTTCACCAGTGTTTCATCATTCCTCAGCTGTCCCTGGAAGGGTCTGGGCAGGAGGCGGAGGGGAGAGGGACGAGCCTTCGCCCCACGTGTCCGCTTCGTTTAAGCACTTTGCAAAACGCGGGTGGGGGCACGTTGCAAATAATGTTAACCGCGATTAATCTCCCGGATTCCTGGAAATCCGACGCGCACGAGTTCCAGCGAAACCTTTCTTTTTATTTCGCCATGAAACGCTTTTGCATAATGAGAAAGAAAATGTCCTCTGCGCCCTAATCAAGTCTGACAGGTCCCGAAGACTTTTATTTATGGCGTTATTTATTTCATCCCCGAGAGCCGGGATCGCTCCAAGCGGGGAGGGATCGGGGGGCGCCCGGCGCGGGGGACACAAACTTTGTGCGGCGGCTCCGCGCAGGGCGGGGGGAGCCCGCGGTCCCGGGGCGGGGAGCATCCTCGGTCCCGGGGCGGGGAGGAGGCTGCGGTCCCGAGGCGGGGAGCATCCTCGGTCCCGGGGCGCGGAGGAGGCTGCGGTCCCGAGGCGGGGAGCATCCTCGGTCCCGGGGCGGGGAAGAGCCCACGGTCCCCGTGCGGGGCGGAGCGGGGCTCACGGTCCCCGCTTAGACCATTCTCGGTCGCTCGTGCCCCCCCCCGCTCGGCGGCGCCCGTGGTGTCACCTGCCCCCACGGAGGAGCCCCGCCAGGTCCCGCCTCCCCGCCCCGCTGCCATTAGCAGAGATTACCCTAAACACTCTCCCGTCTCCCTCCAGGCATTGGCGCGGCCGCCTGTCAATCAGCCCGGCGCCCCGCCGCGCCGGGGCTCCGCCGAGCCGCGGAGACGAGCGGCGGCGGCGGCAGACGCAGCCCCGAGCCGAGGGAGGAGGAGGATGGAGGAGGAGATGCGGGCGGCGGAGGAGGGGCCCAGCGCCCCCAAAATCTACAAGCAGCGGGGTCCCTACAGCGTCCTCAAGACCTTCCCCGGGAAGCGGGCGGCGCTGGGCAGGCGCTACGAGCGCCCCGCCGTGCCGGAGGCGCCCCGCGGGCGGGCGGCGGGGCAGCCCTTCCCGCACGCCGCCGAGCCGCTGCCCTACGCGCTGCGCGCCGCGCCCTTCCCCGGCGCCGCCGCGCGCCCCGCCGCCCACGGGCACCCCCGCGCGCCCGCCCCGAGCTCCGCGGGCCGCTACGGACCCTGCCCGGCGGGGGGCGGCGGCGCCGAGCTCAGCGCAGGTACCCCGCAACTCCGCCGCGCAACTTCGCGGGGCACTTCGGGACCCCGCACCACCCACTCTCTCTCCCGCCTTCTCGAGCCCTCTCTCCCTCTCCTTTCCTGTCTTCCTCTCTCCCCCGTCTCTCTCTCCCCCTGCGTCCCTCTCTCCTTCTCTCCCTCTCTCCCTGTACTCCCTCTCCGCCCCTCCCCGTCTCTCTCCCCCCTCCCCTTCTCTCTCTCTCTCCCTGTGTCCCTCTCCCTGTGTCCCTCTCCTCTCCCTCTTCTCTCCCTGTACTCCTTGTCTCTCTCCCCGTCTCTTTCCCTCCTCTCCCTCCCTCCCTCCCTCCCTCCCTCCCTCTCCCCCCTCCCTCTCCCTCTCCCCCTCTCCCTGTGTCTCTCTCCCCTCTCTCCTCCCTCCTCCCCTCTCCTCCCCTTCTCCCTCTCTCTCTCCCCGTCTCCCCCTCTCCTCCCCTCTCTCCCCCCCTCTCTCCCTCTCTCCTCCCCTCTCTCCCTCTCTCCTCCCCTCTCTCCCTCTCTCCCCGTCTCTCTCCCCCCCTTCCCGTCTCTCTCTCCGTCTCTGCCCTTCTCTCCCTGTCTCCCCCTCCGTCTCTCCCCGTCCCTCCGGGGTGCGGGGCTGGGTCCGGCGTCGCTGAAGTTCGTCGCCCCCGGCGCGGGGTGCGGGAGCGTCGCCTCCGCCGCGGGGGGGGGGGGAGCTGCTAGTGATGGAGAGGCTGCTGTTAAAGAGGTGATGGTGTAAACGGAGAGAAAATAGATCGGCCGCACCGTTTCCGTGCGAGGAACAGGAGATGAGATTGTCTTATTATTTCTTTTTTCTTTAAAGGTGTAAGATACCGAGGTGCTGAACACGTATCTTTCTTCTGGTGATGGGTTGGAGTTAAAAACCACGTAGATCTTGATATGCAACCTAAATTTGGCATCAGGAAATGGGAAATTGCATCTTTAAGCAGAGTACAATCAAAAATGAATTACAATAAATCCTATATAATTGCATAGGTCATTCTCTTTAATGAGATTTTATTAACCTGACTGTCAAGCTTTTGAGTCAGGCAGATATTTTATCTTCTTCAACTGATAAAAGTGTCAGCTATAAACCACCATATAAATATTCATAAATCTACACATCTGTGGCAGCCTATCAGCATCATTCTTTTGGACATTAAAAGCATTCTAATTACTTTCTGTCTAGCAGAGCTGAAATGCTGCCTGTTATAGTATGTGCTTGGCAGGCATGATTGCTTTTGTTTGCCATCACAAATAGCAGCATCCTATTTTATATACTGATGGTCCAGAATATATTCAGGGTTTGACTGAACAGGATGAATATTATGAAGCACCATCTGGTTTTGATAACGTCGGGTATATTAACTCATCTGTTAATTTTTGACACATCATTGATTTATTTATTTAGAAAAATTGGATGCTGTTTTGGTGTGTTGCTGTTTGCATTTGTAACAAATGTGATGACATTTCTTTACTAAATAGGGAGATATGCTAGTTAATGGGATATATGGCTATGTTTTAATGCCTGGTTTTGCTCAGAAGCAGCCATGTACTGGATGAATTTATCATGCCTTGTTACAAATAATTCAGGTACTTTACCAAAAAAGTTTGAAATAGATTAGCCTGAAAATTCATGGCACTGATGTATAGTCCTATGATCTATGGCAGAAGGTCATCGTTTCTCTTTTTTTTAAACTGCTGCTTATTTTGAATGCCCAAACAGTGGTGGTTCAGGTTTTTTTGTGGTCCACAATCAAAACACTTCTGATAAATGTGACACCTACGTTTCTTCTTAGAGAAGCAGATTACGCCATGGAAAACATTTGGCTGTCTGGTAGATGATATATGAGGCCATATGCACTGCAAAGCCCTCTGGGCTTTGATGAGCAGAAGTTTAGACTTTCTCCTGCCTCTATAGATTTTTTTTAACCACAAGCTAGAGCAGGCTTCAAAGTTTGTAGTTGATTCAGTCCAGTGCTTAAAAACAAACAAATAAACAAAACAGTGTAAGGAGCTGTGTTTGTACACTGAAGTTCTGTGAGGTCCCTGTCGCGTCAGCTGCACATCCAGGCTTTAGTTTTTCTTTATGTTCCTATGTGGGTCCCAACATACCCTTCTCTCAGCTAAGACTGAAGTACCAAGCAAAACAGAACAGGAGAAAACAAACTAAAAATGTGCTATGGTGTGCCAAAATGTAATTTTGTACAAGTTGTTACTAGAGATTGATAAAGCAAGAGGCAAGGTTTTGACCTCCTAGGTATTGTAATTGCTGAGGTACAGATGCTTTGCAGAGCTATGCGCCTGTCCTTTCTGCACAGTAATGGAGGAACACCAGGAACCTTGTGTTGGAGGAGCTGTAATGCTAGTAGGCTGCGCAGGGAGCTGTTGAGGGTGAACTAGTTGGGATCTCAAGGCTGTGTGTATTTGAAGTACTTCCATCCCATCATCCAGTGCCCTGCAATACTCTTAACAAATGTGTGAGCCAATGTCATAGCTCAGGCTGCCACCAGGGAAGCAGAGCTGGGGGTTTTTCCCATAGGGAGTGGGTGCATTTGCATGTATTCCGTGCGCGGTTGCTCTGCGCTTTGCCCAGAGCAAGCAGAGGCTCTGCCCACCAAGATCCTGGGTTCCCACAAGCAGCACAGGCATGGGCTGGGCCGTTTCTAGAACACCCCTTAGCCAGAGGTTCATCTGCCAGGTGGTGGGTGTTGTAAGGGTAGAAAGATCCTTCTCTCAGCAGGTATCCAGCTGCGGCTCTGCTGGGTCGTTCTCCACAAAGCAGAGAGTCACCATCCATGACTTGCATAATTTTCCCACTGAGTGTAGCCATAGTACTTGGCAGGTGCTTACTGGAGTGAAGAGATGGAGGGCTGTAGATAACAGTTTTATTTGGATATCTGTTTCATAAGTTCCATTTCAGAGACTGTGGGTAACAGTAAGCAACTGGCTATTAAAACACTGTTCCTGGGATGTCTAACTGTGCTAGCAAATTAAACACTTAGTTCAGTTGATTCTTAAACCCAAGCATGACATTTCTGGCTCCTTGGAATTCAGAGAACCAGGTTTGCTTTTGAGAGTGGGCCAAAAGTAAGGATGCTTCCATGATTTTTTTAAGTTTTTCCTACTGGTTAGAGGTTTTGCCAAGCATGAATGGCCCTCAGTCCCTCTCCAAGAGATCACCCTGACCTCTAGACTCCAGAAGAACTGCAGGAAGGGGGATTAGGAGGAGAAGAAGCAGATGTTCTCCTTCCTGCACCATGGTGAGGACAGATCTAGCTCGAGATCCCAACTTGTAGGGAAAGATCTGCATGAGAAATGTCATCTTGCACTGAGAAATGTGGATTTGCATTGTAACATGAGCCTTCTGTCTTCTCTAATGAACAGTGGTTACTCTGACCACTGCTGCTGCAGAGTAAACCACACAAATGGATGCTTTCAAAGCACCAGCAGATACCCATTTTCTCCTGTAAAATATTAGTTTTTTATTCATCTATTCAGATTATTTTGCTAATATGAAAACAATGTACATCTTTGCCGTTGGTAGCGTCTACATTAAGCAGTGTCGTAATCCACAAAACAAACTCCTTTTCCTTAGGAAAGCATGATGTAGACCTCATAGCGTTCCTTAAAATTTAAGGTGGCCTTTCATGGACAGCAGAGGAAGAAGAGCAGAGCTGTCTTAGAGGTGTTACTCCAGGGCTTGCACAGGTACAGTGTTAACAACCTGGCATGTTTAACACGACCAGTTAATCAAGCTCTATCATGCCCAGACAGAAAAATGTTTTTTTAACTGAATATAGAGAAGGTGAAGACCATCATTTTGGCCTTAGCCAAGAAATTGGAAGCCCTTATCTGGAAGTAGATCTATCACATCAGTACTGAAAGGGACAGGCTCTTGTAGTCTTCATCCACTGAACTGTCTCAGTGATCTTCATGCGAAATGCCCAAGAAAGCATTGCTTAGTCATGGGAGGTATCAAATGCTCTCAATTTTTGTGACCCAAGCATAGATATTTACAACAGTGTTCGTATCTGAAAACATAAAGTCTGTATCCACAGACAAAGCCATTAGAGGGGTGCAGAGCTGCTGCCCCAGGATCTAAATTAATACTAATAGGATAATAATTGAACAAATCAAGAAATACAAATCATCAGGTTAGAGGACAACCACTGCAGTGTGAAGAGTGAGATGATTGAAATTGCTAAGGAACCTGGCCTTTTTAATCTTCCTGAAGATTAAATACCAATGAATACATTCCCTGCAGGGGAGAATGTATGGTATTCAGACCCACTCAATAGTTATAAAGATGACTTTTTAAACCAGCTGCCCAAGATTACAAAGGAAACTATGGAAAAACCCACGACCTGAATCCAGAGCCATTGAGACCCAACACAATGCCTTATTAATAAAGCTGTCGGGTCAAAGTATTGAAAAGATCCTCAGGTGTAGGAAAAGCTGATGTTATATCTGCGAGTCTTTCCAGATATCTTTTCTGATACACCGTGTAAGTCATTGGATCGAATTTCAGAAGTTTACTCTTACTAAAACCCAGCGTTTAGTCTGGCAGTTGGATAGCTACGAAGCCCCATAGTTCAGCATCAGTGAGAAAAAGATATAAAGATGAATGCTGTACCATGGAGTTGAGACATGATTTGCTATATGATACTATCTTATGGTTGCTGGCACTCTCAAATAATCTTGTTAGGAATACTTATACTTGTAGCAATTTAATCCTTCTCTATTAGCACGTTATGGGCCTGATCCAGCCAATCCACCTTCAGGCAAAAGCCTAGTTAAAGTCAATAGAAGCTCTGTAAGACTAAAGGCTGCGGGGTCTGAGACATTAGAATTACATGGTTTGTGAGCATCATAATAAGAAAAAGGAATATCACAACTGTTTACACTGTTTTAGTCCAGTGCAGTCATTTCAATAGAGTCTTTTTTCCTAGAAAATACATACATTACATTAAATCAATTAAGAATCATAGATCAATGATTATTCAATAGTAATGACATAAAGCCAACTTTTTGTCATTTTGTAGTGATTAGACATTGCACAGTGCTTGCGTTTCTAATTACAGTCAGTCAGTAGAAGCTGGAATCCCAGTTTCTACAATATATGCTAAATGGGTAGCATTTGTTTTTATTTTTCGCAAGAAATAACCATTGTTATCATTTTCAATTGGGGTAGTTCAGACTGTGTGTATGCACACCATTGCTCGTACCTTCAAAGTGCTACCTGCTTCAGCACAGAGCCAGATGTTTCCAGAATGTGTGCTCAGAGCATCCCTCCCTATTGCTGCACAGCGATACCCACAAAAAATCACTTGCAAATCTTTGTGCTAGCATTTCAAAAATAGCCCTGCCTTGTCATGGCATTCATTTTTTATATCTTTGAGTATGGGTTAAAGTTAAGAAAAAACCAGAAATTGCTGGGTTTGTGTCTTTGTAGTAGATCTGATACTGAACTGAAGATTAAACCAGTACCGTCATTTCTGTATAAAATTTCAGTTATGTTTTAAGCCATTATCACAGTGAATGTGCTTAATGCATTCAATTTTACAACAAAACTAATCACTAATTTTATCTTTACTGATGTTAGCGTGTATTATAGCGTTCTTCAGAACTGATATTTGAAATGTCAGGTTACTTTTTGCCATATTTTAGGGGAAATCATAATATTAGAATAACATCTCTTATACTAATCTAATCTCTTTTCAGTTGTTTCATTCATATTTTGTCCCCTTGTAACAAGGATATGCAAGGAATAAGTAACTCTTTTGTCACCAGGGACCGTAATGATTAAAATACAAACCATAAATATGACTTCAGGTCTGGAATCGGATTATAGGATTAAAATGAATGAAAAAACTGCTCTGTAGCAGGATTGCAAAGTTCCAATCAATATCATCCTTTGATAATTTTAAGGGGAAGATGTGGGAAGTAAAGAAATAAGGCAAAGAAAATGCAACTTGAGATTGCTAGTGATTCTTGGGTTTCTTGATTTTCTTTAGGTTTATCCACACATCCCAACTAGAAAACTGCAATATCACCAGAGTTCTCTTCTTTTAATTTGTATGACATTTTTTGTGCTGTGTTATTTTGCACTTGCATAGTAAGGGTTAAGCCCGCTAGCCTTAGGTTAATGCAGTAAAAAGGAAGGAGGAACGGCAGGTATGGACACTACAGAGTACCTACTGCCCTGCCGGCACCTACTTGTAAAGGGGGCAGCAGTGCAATTCTGCCCTTTTGAGTTTATATTGAGGACAGGGTGTTACTTGACATTTTGGATCAAAGATGCATTGGAGAAAACTGCCCTGGTTTGTCTGAGCCCACCTACAAGGGTGTGGTACATTAGCGGAGAGAGCTGATTGTGAGGATGCTTCAAGTGGTCTCAAGACCACCTCAATCCTTCACATGCCAGTGGGCTATCCCTGCCTGCCTCTGGCAGCCTCGTAGCCCAGCACTGTGCCTACGTTTACTCTGTCCACATTCTGTTCTTACAGTTCAGTCCTTGGAAGGTCACATCCTCAGGTTTTGCACTGAGGAGGTCTCCTACTGGCGCTGCACTTGAGACTGAAAACATTTGTATGCTGCTTCAGCCCTGCCCTCTTTGCAGAGATATGGAAGATGGTAGAAATGCAGATTAGCGTTATTTCAGATGGTTTTCAGGTGAGCTGTACTAACCTCAGTGTGAAGTAGATTTTTTCACCAAAAGATGTATCTTCTGGATTGTGGTGAAGTATCGTAAGTGCCAACTCTGAAAGGCGTGAATTTTGAATGTTTCTGTTCTTTACCTATTTTCAGTGTGATGAGGCTATATTTTCATCTCTAGTGATGAATTTAAGATACATGAAGGTCTGGGGTGCTTAGTCTCATGCATCTGTGGCAGGTTGCCGTTTTGAAAGTAAATGCGTTTGTCACTTTCTAAAAGTCAAGCCTGCTTGAGAAGAGCTCTCCAAAATTGGCAGTGCTTAAACCTACCAGTCTTTTTTTTTCTCATGCAAAATGTTAGTTACGTCTTTTTATACACCTAGAGGAATTCAACTATGAATAAGCTAAAAAATTTTTAAAAGGCGTTATTTTTACTGGGGAACTTGACAGGTTGTACTGTAAATGGTTTGGCCATTTTCAGTCTGGGTCTGAACTGTTTCAAAACTGTTACAGCTGCTTGAGCTATATACATAGACACTGCAGGAACGATCCATCCTACTATGCATGTTTAAGTTGTAGTTGCTATTGCTCTCTGAGAAATGACACCTCCTGTCATTAGAGGGAAAGCTGGGTGTGGCATGACATCCTTATCCTGCTTCCAGAGCTGAGCTGCTGCCTCCAGAAACTGCTGCATGACCACACATAGGGCTTCCTGATTATGTCCAGAGCAGCTTGAAGAACTCTGCACTGCTCTGTGCTGTGTGCTTATGGCCTGCGCACAAGCTCATAAGAGGTCAGCAGGACAGAAGAAATCCCTCCTCTGTCCATTTGATGATTTTTCTCAGTGTAAGGAGAGGGGTTTGTGCCTATCACTCTTGAGTTGTTCTTGGACATACATGGAATCTGGAGTAAAAGGAACAGAAACAACGTCCATGGGAGTAGGTCTCATGAAGAATCCCATGCCCAGTGTCAAGCACGTGCAGCAAATAGGAAAAGGATTAAAAACAAAGCTTGGAACCCTGGTTGGAGAGGAGTGAGGCACAGGGCAAAGATGCAGTGCAAAGTCCTGAAAACAGATACAGGCAATGCCCACTGGCAGCTTGAAATAGGCTTCCAGAGAAGTACTTGTTTGAACTTCGAGCAAATTGGATGGAATTGGTGTTTTCTTCCCCATTTTCCTGTCTTAATCCCTCTGAAAGAAGATAGCAGTAAGCAGTGACTATCATCACAATGCATTTCTGATTAACAGCAAGGGCACAAGGGCACTCCCAAAATAGAAGCAAAGTTGGGGTTGTTTTAAATCAGTGTTGCAGAAGTATTAAAGCAGAAGCCATAATTTTAATGTGTTCAGAAATAAAATGCATGCTACTGTAAACAGCTGTGTACATTCATCTAGCTGCTACTGCCTGACATAACTTTTTGCTTTAAGTTTTTGTGATTCACCTTTTCTTTTGTTGCAGAGAGTCGGATGATTCTGGATGCCTTTGCCCAACAATGCAGCCGGGTTCTAAGTCTCTTAAATTGTGGTGGAAAACTACTAGACAACAACCACTCTCAGTCCATGATTTCTTGTATAAAGCAGGAAAACCCAAATTATAGTGAAAGACAAGAGCAATGTCAGCTTGGGAAAATGGTCCATAGTCAGACATCAGACATTTTAGACATAGAGATGCAGTATATGCAAAAGAAACAACAAACCTCAGCCTTTCTGAGAGTTTTTACCGATTCTCTTCAGAACTATTTGCTTTCTGGGAGCTTCCCTTCTCAGAACACCTCATCAGTAAATGATTTCAGCCATTTGGCAGATGTGGATCCACTTTCAACCTCTCCAGTACACACTTTAGGTGGATGGACATCTCCAGCAACATCTGAATCTCATGGTCACCCATCATCTTCTACACTTCCAGAGGAGGAAGAGGAGGAAGAGGAAGAAGGTTACTGCCCTCGATGTCAGGAGCTGGAGCAGGAGGTAATTTCATTGCAACAAGAAAATGAAGAACTTCGTAGAAAATTGGAGAGCATCCCAGGTAAAAAATGCCCTGCCCTATAATATTGCCAGTAAGTGATACAAATAGTTTCGGTAATAGTTTGTTTTAAGTTCTAGTCATTTTTAAGGTTGCAGTCATAATAAACAATGGAATTTGTCTCCAGCTAAAATTCCTGTAGTTGTGCCCACTGGAAAATGTTCTGGTGATACTCATCCATATGAATCTTGAGTTCTAGTCTAGTGAGCTGTGTTCAGGATGGGATGTACTTGTTACAAGTACAAACATTAGGTGGTTTGTCACAGTAATTTCAAACATGCTTTTATACCCAATTATCTATCTTTCTCTATCTGTCTTGTGACATTGCAGCTTATAAACCTAATTCCCTTTTGGGGTTCCTTTTTTGGTTACTTAAAGAAGCTATTAAAAATTACATCCGTACTTTTAACTGAAATAGATTTGGCTTTTACCTTGAACAGTATCTCCTAAATTTCCATTAGCTCAGTAGAAGCATAAATATATCTCTTCCCATTCATCTTCAAATAAAACCTGAAAAAGAGCTTGACAACAACTTCTCCAGTTCAGCAATACCTAGCAGCCGCTGTGGGAGAGAAAGCAGACAGAAAACCCCTATCTAATAGAAACCCCCTATGTGAAAAAATTCTTTGCCCATTTAAACTTAAGGCTTCTCACTGTTAAGGTGCACTGACATACTTGAAGAGTGGTATTGGATAAGAATGAGGTGTCTTGGACCCAGATCCTCAAAACTTTAACCGCAGGCAAATACGCACGTCAAATAATAATACAGGAAAAAAATGGAATTTAGCAAAGAAATCTGCAACACACTTCTGACATATATAAACACTAGGGAGTGACACCTTTGCTAGCTAAAATTTGAGGTGCTTAGGGTAGATCCATGCAAAGTTAATTGAACTAATCCTCAAGTAGCAGAAAAGCACAGATAATATAGCATGGGTCATGAGAAAAAATACTTAAGAGCCGCTAACTATGAAGAAAGGAGGAAGGCAGTAACCAAGTACTGTCCGAATATCTAGATACACTTTCAAAATTTGAGCAAAAGGCAAGCAGGAGTCTTCATAATACTTCTCCCTAGCTATCAGTGACGTATTATGAATTATTTGTATTAATTATATTGTTTTTCTTGTATGCTTTGGTCCATGTGGGTACCAGAAAATCCCATAAGCAATATTGTTCAGTGCAGAGAAAACCCAGACTTGAGAATACTTCCCCCACTCCTCCCAAAATCTGCAGTCACAGTAACTCATGCACTGTCACTGGATTCAGTAGTGGTTCATGCATCACGTGGAAACACTGTAACAGGAGAAGTCATGCAGTATTCAATTCCCGTTAAGTCCTGGCTTAAGGTGTAGAAGACCAAAAATTATCATTAGGGTCTGTAAAATATCCTACAGGTTTCATTTAATCACCTATATTGAACCCAGTAATCTTTTTTACTTTGACTAAAGTGTAATTTCTGTTTGACTCAAGTAATATCTCAGAAGACCTACAGTCCTGAGTTGGAGACTCTGGTGAGTGTTGGCTGTACCTCTTACCCTGAGACTTCACTCTAGCAGTCTGTTATATTGGTGGAAATGTGTGCCAAATTCCCTGTCTGACTATTGGAAATCAGCTTGCAGCCACTGACCTTTATGTTTTGCTCCACTAAATGAAGTGCTGTATACGACTAGGTGCTTTTTCTGGATGAAGGTGCTTAGAAATTGAAAGCTGACTTTATTTCCATTTTAGGTGAACTAAGCAAGCAGCTGTTTAAAACTCCACCCCAAATAAGATATATCCTTCTTTGTAGTTCTCCCCTCTACTCATTTCTTAAAAATTTGGGCTCTGAAAGTATGTGCAGTATATCCTGTCTGCCTGAGCGAAAGTAGTCTCTGTTCCCACACACAATTGCCCTGGTCATTTGGCCGTTGGTTGTGCAGCTGAGCTTCTCATTCTGTGCCCATTCTTCCTAGATGTGCATACATTGGTTTTGGCTGTGTTCATTTACTAAACGATGTAGATTGCTTTGGCTGTCCTATTTTCCCCTCTTTGCCGGTCACTGATTCCTGTGTCATCCAGATTTTTTTTGATTGTTTAAATTAACTTTGTGATCCCAGTTAGAAATGTTGAATGGTATTGAGTCTGTCAGTCCCTGTTGAGTCCTGCTGGAAACACATCTATTCATTATGAGACCTCGAAGACAGATAGTTGAGATGTTGGTAGCAGGTTCTTGATCCATGTATGCTGTAGCCTATTCAAGTGTTTCTGCTTTTGCAGTCATGGTAGTAAGTTAAATGCCCTTCAGGAGACTAGGTATACTGTATTTGTTCAACTCTACTTTTTCAAGTGAACCCATAATCTCATCCAAGAACGACAGTCAAGTTAGTCTGACAAGATCCACTTTCCATAAGACCATTTTGACTGGCGTTAGTTATATTCATATCCTTTAGTTCTTAGTCAGTCAAATGAATCCTGTTGTAATTGCCTGTATTTTGCTAGGATTAATGCTGGGCTAAACAGCCAGTATTTATCTCGGGTCATCACAGTTACACTTCATCTCATTCTAAAAGAGATAAACATAAACATAGTCCTTCACCACTCAGGAGTAAAGAAACACATTGTTAGTGGAGTATCAAAAGAAGCAGACAAACATAAAATAAATGTGCAAGGATGTATGACTTCATCAGCCAAAATAAAATTGTCATCAAATGCATCTGCTGCTGTCTGGGTGGCATATACAGATAAGTCTAAAGCAACTCAGGTGTGTGGGGAAATATTAAGAGGGACAGAAGGTACCCTCTGATTTTGCTGTATCAGTCGGACAGAGGTCTGAGCTCCTCAGGCAGTCCCACAGCCACTACCAAGCAAGTGGGATCAGAAATCAGCTGCTTGCAATGGCTGATCGTTTTTGTCTCCAGTGCTGCTTTTGCTTCAATGAGTTTCTGATAAACCAAAGAAGCCATTGGAAATTTCTGTGGGACTTGAAATGCCCAACTATGTATACGAACGGGTGCAATGCTCATTTTCTGAGCACATTTTTTGTGCTGGTCAAAATGTTATGTGCATCAGGAGGACGCCAGAAAACCCTCTGCAGAGGGTTTCAGTGGTGTTTGCCACCATCTACCACATCTGAGTCATCTCGGAGCACAAACTTTCTTCCCTGCTTGTTCATACGTCTCACGCAAGGCATCCAACAGGCCAGGTAAGGTGATTAGTGTGGGAGAAAAGCGACTGTGGAAGCAGCTAGATGGGCATGAAGGCTGCCATCAGGCTGCTGAAAGAGCAGCGGTTTTTGTTGTAGTGGTTTTCCCACTCATCCTTGAGGGAGCTGAGCCGGAGCTGCTCAGTGAGTCTGGCAGCAGACCCTGCGAGCATTGGGAGACGTGCACCATGCCCTCCCCACAGGTGCTGAGCCTCCTTCTAGCAACCCTGTCAACAGAAGATAAAAGCACCAACCCTTCCCTTATGCTCTATAACCATCTATGAATCATTTTATCCTTCTGAAATACTTTGCATTTATTTTTTCTTTACTTTCCATATGCAAAAGCCCTTTTAAAATCTGTGAGAGTTTTAGATCTAAAAATAGTTACCGCTGTATATCTCTGCCTCTAGCTCTGAGAAGCACCATTTGAGTGGCTCAAAAAGAGACTACCAGGAAGAAGAGTGTTTTCTCAGCAGATATAAAGGCAGTGACCTTTTTTTTTTAAACAAATATTACACAAAACATATCCTCCTGTAGTTATAGGACACAGAAAATAAGATTTTTGAGTTTTCAGGACTCTGCCTTGTTGTCGTAGAAGACCTCCAGTCCTGCAGGATCTCTTTGCCCATAGTCTAGCATCCATCATTTGTTGGTAGCTCACCACTGCAGAAAAGAGATTACGTGGATGAAATATTGCATGTGTTTTAGTTGGTTGGGGTTTTTTTCCCCCTCAAAAAATACCCATGTGATTTGACTGAAACAGTACTAAATTTGTGAGAAATTTTAACTTATGGAATAAATGAAGTAAAATTCCTGTGTCAGTGCTTTGATTTTGGAGCAATGTAGCATATTGCAAATTGCACAATTTTCCCTAATAATTTTTTTAGGTAAAAACATTAACTGAACATTTTCAATTTTCAGTCCAACTGAAAAACAGAAATAATTTGTTCGGTGTATTACTTTGTCTTGTTTTAAAAAGTACTTAAAGATAGATAATTCCTGGAAGGAGTTTGGCAAACTTGTCATTGATCTTTAAGGTTTTGAGAACGTCATGAACAGAGTAATCCATCTATATGAGGAGAAAAATGTTTTCCTAATCTCTTTCCTCTGTATAAAAATTACTAGAGCTGTGATATATTCCCAATAGTAAAATTAAAGACTTATTTGTGAGACTACGTATAAGACCTGGACTTAGGCCCTCTAATGCATAAGGATATTAAGCAGTTTTTCACTGTTGTCTGCAGGATTTTGCCATAGCTTTTGGTCTAAATGGGTCAGAACTTTTCCAGGTGGTTAAAACAAAGGCCAGGAGACATGAGTGAATGTTTGCATCCTAGTGCTCCAAGCTTTGCTACATGGTTTCAGGCAAACCAGCCTGAAAGCAGTGAGAAGGTACAAATAAGTGAGATGAAACAGCATGTGAGAAATACAGTTGTTTTTACCTTGTTGGCCTGACAGCAAATATACTCCAGCAAACCATGGGTGAATGGGGGTAAAAATATCTCTCAGATGTAGAGAGGTGATCACATACAGAGACGACATTCTTGGTGGGTGCAAATAGCCAAAGCAAAGCGGGATTTGCAGGTAGAGCTAGTATCTATATAATTGAAAAAGTCAGACAAGTTTTCCAGGAGATTTTGTGTGCCCAAGGCTTGACTCGACTTCCTGACTATATCGGATGATCTAATAAAAGATATTACTTTTCCCTACAAATCCTGTCTCCTTTATACTTTCAGAGCATCGCGTTTCCAAAGAGGCTACCACAGCCGCAGCGTAGATAAAGCAGCCATCAAGGGTTACAATGAACACTTTCTCATGTCCTTTTTTTTTTTGCCTTTTTTTCTTGATGTTCACATTTAACCACTACTTTGGTTTCCCTTGATGTTCTGGATGTTTTGGTCTGATCTCTGGCTTCATTCTACTATTCAGCTTCAAAGCATGAAGTTACTTCAGGAAGACAGAGCCTCAAGTGCAGTTGCCCGCTTTTCGGCATGAGAACCCCTTTGAATTTTTTAGCACTGCTTTCCCTGCATCTTGGGGGTGCCGGCTTAGTTTGCTAAACTAGCCTGAGTACAAAAAATTGCTGAACCATATAACTGCAGCAGACCAGGGTTTTATTAATCTTTTTTCTCCACGCTTCCAGGTAAAAACCCATGAGAATTGGGGGAGGCAGTTTAGCCTACCTTGGGAAGCAAGAGCCTAGTGGGAGTTTTGTGGGTAGCTGTGACTCAGCCTGGCAAGGCTGAACTCCTCGGTCTCAGCTGTGGCTTGTGTTTTGCAGGTTATAGAATTGTTCAGTGGGAAAAAACCTTTGAGATCATCGAGTCCAACCATGCCTGCCCACTACTAAACCATGTCCCTGACCACCTCATCTACCCATCTTTTAAATACCTCTGGGGATGGTGACTCAATCCCTTCACCAGACAGACAGTTCCAGTGCCTGATAACCCTTTCAGAGAAGTTTTTCCTGATATCTAATCTGAAACTCCCCTTAAGGCCATTTCTTCTCGTCCTCTCACTAGTAACTTGGGAGAAGAGAGACACAGCCACCTTGCTACAACCTCCTTTCAGGTATTTGTAGACCATGACAAGGTCTCCCTCAGCTTCCTTTTTTCTAGGCTAAAGAATCCCAGTTCCCTCAGTGGTGCCTCATAAGGCTTGTCCTCCAACCCCTTCACCAGCTCTGTTGCCCTTCCTTGGACACGCTTCAGCACCTCAGTGTCTTTCTTGTAGTGAGGGGCCCAAAACTGAACACAGTGTTAGAGGTGTGGCCTCGCTAATGCTGAGTACAGGGGCAGAATTACTTCCCTGGTCCTGCTGGAGGCACTGCTTCTGATACAGACCAGGATGCCATTGGCCTTCTTGGCCACCTGGGCACACTGCTGCCTCATATTCAGCTGACTGTCAACCAACACCCCCAGATCCTTCTCTGCCAGGCAGCTTTCCAGGTCAGCATTTGGCATTTTAGTGACACAAGCTGCTGTCCCCACTTGCAAGGGTCTCCTTGGTTTCCCTGTTATTATCAACAGTATAAACGTGTAGAGTGGTTGACATGGGTTGTCCCTGCCCTGAAGACTTCGTGGTTGAAGGGAAGACGGGAAGAGGTACGTCTTGTAGAGATAGCGGGAGGAAAGTGAGGAAGCACAGACTGCATGTAGCAGTATTGCTTAAATGAGAGATGTACAGCTGTCTTGTTTTCTCTCTTTCCTTCTGTTGTTTAGGCAGAGATGTACATCCCAGGGGCACATGGAAGGGGCACATTCTTTCTGCTTTCTGGAAGAAATATTTTTGCAAAAGAAAAAATAAATACAACAGCTTTTCAGATGCAGATTAGCAGAAGTAAAACAGGTTTCCACTCTACCTGGAAAACATAACTGAGAAGGATTTTAAAAGTGGCAGGATATTTGCTATAATTTTTAGTTTCTTCCCTGCTTTTGGCAAGCACGTAGGTCAGTTCAGCCAAGCTTTAACACTCTTCTGTGTGTAATGTCAAGTCGTCTTATTTCTGCTGGATGCTCTCACTACAAATGAGTGCTGGTTTTACTTTACCATCCAGTTACAAATACCCATATTTGTAGGGTCTTGAGTACCGAGATCAGTTCCTCTTTACTAATTCCCATCTCTTCTTCCCCCTCGCTCTTTTTCCAGCTCATCGCACTCGAACAAGTTGTCTTCACAGCCCATCCATGCAGCTTTTGCTGGCTTTCAGTTGACTATTGAAATAAATGACTGTATGAGCTAAAATAATCCAAGCCATGTTATACTGCACACTTGTCCAAATCTCAGGCAGAGAAAGCATCTCTATTAATGTTATAAGAAATTCACACTGCCATCTAGTTCGTCAGCAGGTTCCCTGTCATTTGTTAGATCTTTTTGACAGTCGAGCATCAATTTAGAAATGCCCTGCAATGAACTTGGAGTGAAGCATCAGTCAAGGTCAAGTGAAGGAGGATGTGTTGCAGTGTTGAGCCGGCCTTAACTAACAGCTGCTGGTCTGAGCAGGGTGGATGTAGCTGTACACCCTTCTCCTCACTGGAGAGTAAAGAAATAAATGGTCTTGAGTGCTAAGGGATTAGTTTTCTGCTGTGCAAAACACCAAGAGGAATACTAGCCAGTGTTGGCTGCAGAGCACAAAATCTCATTAATGAGCAGAATAACCAGATTCCTTACTGTGTCCTTACTGGGGCTGAGGCCACCGCAGGGAGGGAGAGAGCCAAGCCAGGGATGAGCCATCCCTTCCCATTAGGGCTGTCTGATGCCGCAGGAGAGGTTGGAGGTGTACCTTGTTTACACTGGAGATATGTCTTATTTGCAGCAAGCCTGAGTATCTCTCAGTAGTGCTGTACTTTTGCAACATAAACAGCCCTGGAGTGTGTTACACTGGAGGCAATGTGTGAGGGAGGGTAAATGTGAGCCCTCATTTTGACAGACAGCAATACAAGTGATTGTGGTCCAATGGCATTTATAATGAGCAAAAACCCAGCCCAAACTAATGTTCTTGGCACTTCATAAATAGTTGGAAACAATTATTAGAGCCAAAAGTTAAAAAAAAAAAAAAAGAAAGAGGTGGGTGATAACATAAGCATGCTATTGAAGGCCCCAAAAGTCTACCTAGGAGTAAATTTTCATGCTGGTTGCAAAATCAGCCAGTATAGAGGGGAAGCAAAGGAAAAGTTGGAAACATAACAAGTGGACTAGAGAGGAAGCTGATGATGAGTAAAAAGCAGAGGTTAGGATCAGTGGAAAATTAAGACTTAAAATTGTACCTGGAGCACTCTGTAGAGGAAAACACCTTTCCCTGGCAAACTAAATGAAAAATATGGAGACCTAATAAGTATCGGACCACTATCAGATGGAAACAATGGGTTTTGTCAATAATATGGAACTGCTTATTGAGCATTTCTGTTCTGGTATTTGTGAAGAATAAAATGATACAGCCACACCAATATGATGATGGTAAGCAGGTAGAAATATTTTCCATTTCCACTGCAACTCGGCATGGTAGCACACATTCAACAGTGGCTTCAAGTGGAACTTCAGCTGTCTGCCACAACTCCTTCCCAAGTGTTGGGGCAGCAGAAAAGCTTTTTAGTCACCACAGAATTGCAGGCCTTTTAGAAAGGATGAAGAGATGCTGATTCAGGCTCAGGTTGTAAGAGAGGGGTGTGAGAGTGGAGTTAGGGGTCCCTCTTTCAGAAACTGGTGTCACCAGGAGAGCCACAGCACACAGCACAGGGAGCAGTAGCTGCTTGTGTACATCAGCTTTTCATCTGTAAGTGCACATCATCTTATTACCAAAAGCATTAGGCAGCTGCTGCCAAAGCACGATGTTTTGAAAATCATGGCGCTTGGACAACTCATTTGAGGAGCTAACATAAAAATAAAGGTGGACAAAAAAGAACTCTGACAATTATTTTCTTTATGTTTTGGAATATCTGGGATGCTTCAGAGACTGAAAGATGCAAATACGCTATGATTTATTTTTTAAAAAAAGAACATGAGTTGTCCTGGATGATGGTAGGCTTGTTGGCCTGATACTGAGCCCAGACAAACTAATTGCACAGCTGATGCCGGCTTCAATTAATGGAGTACTAAAAGAGAATAATGGAGTTAGCACCAGGCAACATCTTTCCAAATTATGATTTTGATGAGATGAAAAGTTTGGTTGATGAGGGTGTTGCAGTTATTCAGGGTGTTACATAACATTAGATTACAAAAAGTGATTTAAAAAAATGCAAATTTTTGCATTCAGGAAATTTGTGTTTGTATTCAGGAAATTGCCATGATGCAGTTGAATTTCTGGAGGGATTCTTGGTGAAACTGTTCACAGCCCGTGTTTTTAATACTTTCATCAGTGAAAGAAAGCATACAATCATTGCTTACAGCTTGCAAGCAGTGCAGTGGTAGCAATGAGCAAGGAAAACAAGAGGTACTGAAAACCGATATCGCTCTGCTTGGTTTCAGCCCCTGGGAAATGGACACTGAGAAAGGGTTTTGGAAGACATGGTAGCTCTTTGGCCAAGTATTGATACACAGCATGGCAAAAAGGGCTGGCTTGGTCTTTGGATGTACAGATGCCTAAGTAGATGTAGGGATTTTGCTTTTAGTGTAAGCCCAGCATCTTGGGAAGGTCAGTGTTGAACTCAGCAAATAGAAGACAGAGAAATGACTTCACCACTAACTATTAAGTACATAACAAGTAACAGATGTTTTCTATCTCTTTTCCAAAGATTTATAAAACCCAGTCAAAGGAAAACAGAATACAGACTTGAAATACAGTGTATGTTTCTGAGGGTGAAATAGCACGCACTGTAATAACTAGCCAAGGGTAGAAACTGCATTACTGGGAGATGACGATTCGAGTTGTACTGTGTTTTGCCCACTAATGCTGTCTGGTTCAAAGATGACTTAGTCCAGAGAGTTGCTGTGCTCTGTGGCAGGTCAAACTGAAAGATGACAGCCTGGCTTTTGCTCTTGGCACAGCTGGTGGCCACCACACTGTTCAGCTGTTTATAGGAAATCAGGATACTCTCGGAGAAAGCTGTGACAAGCTATGCCGCAAAAGCACTTGTTACAGCATACAGATGCCTAGAATAACAATGAAGTCTTATAACTTGGATCAATAAACAACAAAGACCTGCCACCTCTTACGCATGTTCTGCTTAGTTGCTGCTTAGCATCTTAGTGAGACCAGACTTCCCCAGCTTTTGAAAGTCCCCCATAGAACCTCCTCACCCTTTAGCTCCTACAAAGATCTTACTCTTCTTTTCCCTCACTGCAGTCAAGGTTACTTTGCCACTTCCAGTGTCTTTTCTGAGTCACTGGCACTTTCAGAAAGTAAAGTACATGGAAACATGGGCAGGAAAAATGGCCAGGATGGGCAGAAAATGAGCAGGAAAATTCCTGCCTTCCCCACAAGCTTTCTACTAAACGATAACAGTGAAGTGTTATTTTGACATTAGCATCTTCACCATTGGTTACGGTAGGTACAGATCACTGTTGTTAGTGTTGGTGATAGTGGATAGGTACATCAGCATGCAGATAATCAGCTCTTAGAGTTATGATCATGTTAACTTTCTAGAGACCACATCAAAATGAAAGAAACAGAACATAAATAAGCTAGTAGATTTAAATGATTTCTTGTACTCACAGTTGGGAGCCACAGACGCTTACAAAGTTATGTTTGTTGCAGTATTTGGAGGAAACATTTTCTTTTATCTCTTGGCAAAGGGAATATTTGCAGAGCCATAAGAGGGACACAGAAACAAAACCGAAGCTCTCACTCTCAGCCTTGTGCTGCCCTCTTTTTAGCTTGCTTTGGGCTTTCGTTAATCCAGCAGCCAAAGAAACTTGGCTTTGCAAGTTGCATTTGGTATTCGAAAGGCTGAAGTTATTTGTAGCAACAGCAAACAGTGTAATGTGTGATGGCTTTAAAGTCAAAAGCACTGAATCCTCCAGTCTGTAAAATGATAACAAAAATCATACAATTTTGTGCTTGAAACTGCTTTTGTGAAGACAGAAGTATTTATAAGCTTCAGCCAGCTCTTAGTACCTTCATACTTCTTACCAGTGATGCAAAAGCATTTTATCAGCAGAGTACAGTTAAAGCACTTTATGTGCTGGGGACATAACAGGTTAAATACTTTCCTGTTGTCTTCTTGCTTGTCTCCATCCCTTTGGAAGAATATAGGTAAATACATTTTTTGATAGCCTGCAGTGACATTAATGTTGATAAAGCACCGTCCTGCTGTGAGATTAGCACCTAAAATTTAGAGTTTTTTTTTTTCACATTGTATTCTTTTCCCTTTCAGACCCCATGTTGTTTTACATAATTATAGGTAATAGTACCAAGCACATCTGAGACCCATCAGGTCACCAGCAGGGACTTATGCTGATAGACATAACAAGCAAGTGCAAACTTCACAGACAGTTTTGAGCCTAGCTGAAGAAGTCTAAAGCTCCCAGGTATCGCTGGTGCTTCAGCAACTGTGTTCCCAGTGAGCTTGCTAAACAAAAAGTGACACATTTAGACAGGGCAGGAAAGAGATACTTGGGAAGTAGCTGTGTTTTCCCAAGTATCACTTGACTCTCTTTGCAAGTCCAAGTATCAGGCATGCTTTCTTTCAGGCAGCAGTACAGTGACTCACCATAGCCCAGTTGCCTATTGTAGCCCCTTCCATCATTGCTGTCACCTCACAGGAGGTCCAGGATCTCATGGGAGATGCTGGTTATCCATGGTAACTTTCACCGATATGGGAGTGTTTGGTGACCATGTCACAGGGTTTCTGATGTTTCCCTAGGACAGGAAGCCTTCATGACCCTTCTTGGACACTTGCTTAGTCAGAGAGTAACCTGTGCAGGGGCATTCCTAATTTCATCTTCATTTTGGAGATGCCAGACAGCAAATATGCACAAGGTGTAGGAAAGGGGTCTCAAAACACTATCTCGCCCTTCTGCCCATCCACATCAGAAAAGAAAATAATCTCTGATTTTTCCCAATTACACTTTCCTGTATATAACAATTGTGATGGAAAAGCCAAATCCTTTTTTTTTTTTGCCGTATCTTCATACTACTGTACTAAGACATTACCTATAGTTAGTACATTTTTCTCCTTTATTCCAAGCAGTGAAGTCACCGGAGAAATTAAACAGGTACAAGCTGCTCAAAATGCTTACATTTGCCTAACACATGAGCTCCTGTGATGAAATGTGATGTATCTATGGAACAGGAGTAAATATACAGGGGGCTCATCTTTACGGAGAAGTTAGCATGTGGTGAAATGACATAGGAATTTATTATTCATGCCAGGTATTTTGTATGACTTCTGTATGTGGGCTACTAGATGCAACACTGGTTAGCCCTGAATAAAGGGTCTCTCTTGCACAGAGTAAGGGTGTCGTGCACCATCTGCCTAAACAGGACTATGGTTACTGCATAGTGTGAATGCCCAAGAAAGGGCGCAAAATACCTGTAAAGCCTATTTTGAGACGTTCTTCGTTACCTCAGTGCTTGCTTTCAGTTTGCTAGCTTAAGACAAAGCCCAGAACACCACATTTTTCCAGGTGTAAAGGCTGAATGCCAAGAAATAATTTAAAAAAAAAAAAAAAGGAAATATTTTTTCTGGATTTTTAGCTGAAGCTAAGATTATCTCTAAATATTTTACAAAAGCAACCCATATGAAATGTGGGACTGATAAGATACCTTAAAAATTGTGTTTATTTAGTCTTGCACAAGTCAGTCATAATGTTGGGTTAATATCTGTTTAATTCTCTTGTGGTGTTTCAGGCTCGGGAGAAAAGCACTGTATCTCAAAAATACTCCAGAGTTAATCAGGGATGTGGCAGCATCTGCTTAAGAGAGACCCATAATTGAATCATCCCTAATTAACCTATCACCTCACCAGAAGGGAATAGGATGTTTGTACCACTACAGAAATGGATGAGAGCAATGGAATGGAAAGGTGGGAGGATGAGGGAAAGAGAAATAAAGCAATTTGCTTAACACCTAGTTTTATAACAGAATTGGGAGGAGGAAGGGAAAAGAAATTAAAGTATATGAATCATTAAATGTATTCAGTGTGGTTAATCAGACCATAGTTTCAAAAATATTTGAGCATATTTACATGTTAATCATGCTTGATTTAGGTCTGAGAAATGCATTATCCTTTGTATGGTTTGGGCTGTTTGCAGTATTTACAGATTTTTTTTTTTTTAATTATCATTACTGGTGACCTAATTTGTATTTGTAATAATTATAATTTCAAACTAGGAAAAAAAAAAGCCTTTGAGAACTAGCAGGCAGAAAATAAAAGCAATGTCAGAGATCTCAACGTAGGAAATATAACATCCGTCATATATTTATTGAGTGAAATGACTGTTCAAATCAAAATGAGAACTTTCCTATTTGAAATAAAGCTCACAGATGTACAAAACAGATCCCGAGGAACACTGCTTGATTTAATATTGTTGTTCTCTTTTGTGCTAGATAGCTAATATGCAGTAATTTTAATTTGTTTCATGCAGTGCCCTGCCAGACTGTTTTAGATTATTTGAAGACCGTACTTCAGCATCACAACCAGCTTATGGTACCACAGCCAACAGACCATCCGACTGAGGTAGTATACAGCAAAGCCAAGCTGCATCTCCTTATTTTTGACAACTCATTGTAAACATGTAGGCAAATAAATCAGTAGGTGCTGGAAGAATATATTTAGTAGTAAAAATATGTGAAATCTATTATTAAACTGTAATTCTTAGGTACAGTAATCTCTCACATGGAGGAGGCTCATCACTAACGTAATTTAGGATGACTTTACTGAGCAGTGCGTAGCTCCCTCCATCACTACCAGCTGCACTTGCCTTGCTTTGGGTAATTTTTTACTCACTTTCCCTCAGAAACATAAGTTTAGTGGGCAGAATTGAGGCTAGGGTGAGCCTGGTGGAAACTATAGCTGGGTGAGTGACAGTAGCCACCATGGTGGCTGCTGGTGCACAGGGGCTGCAGCCCACGTGTGGAGGGTACCAACGTGTCATGTGTGTAGACATAGGCATGCATGTGTATGCAGTTAGTATAGTTCTCATACAGCCCTGAGATGGTTAACACTGAAATATACGTTTCCTTCATTTTGCAAATAGACCCAAGTATAGACTTCTGCAAGTCTTTGGACTGCTTTTGCTTTTCATAAAGCATCGAAATAAAATGTTGAGTCTTGACAATTTTATACGTGATACAGAGTTTGGGGATATTTGTAATGAAGTTCTGTTTAAAACTGCTGCAGTGTAAAAGCAGAAAATGTTATACAGATGTGTAGATGTATAGATATGTACAGTGGCTGTGTTGATACTTTTCTAGCTTAGACTGTCTGTATTTGAGCCTCCTGCTACGTGTATTCTCATGTAATGTAGGGTATACATGTTACTACCTAGATTCATGCAAACAAAACCAGAAGAGGGAAGACTTAGGTCTTGTCTGACCTCCCTTTGCACATAAATTATATGTAGTGCAAGCCTTGAGTAGTCCAATTTACCATAGTTTCAGTGAAAAAGCTTTGCAGCAGTTTAGGCTGTGCATCACTGCTCTTCCATTCAGTTACCCTGTGCGAACTGATATATACATATATTTATATATATCATTACCTGTTATCACTCAAATGTCTTCCAAGGGTTCATTTTCCTTTTTTAGTAATTAACTGAAATTTTCAAGCACTATGGAAAAATGAGGCTGTGCTGTAATGTCCTTCGTGGAATAGCTTGTCATGATGTGACAGAATTTTTTTATTCAATTAAACACATAGATGCTAATATTTTATTCATAAGCTTAATCATGTACAAATACAAGCATGAACACATTTGTGTTTTGGTTCTTCCTTCAGGATCTGCTTTCTTTATTTCTGGAAGGTTTTCTGTTTGTTTTAGTTTAATGACTGCTGGACATACCAAACTGCATCATCTATTACATCTATTTATTTATCTTTTGCCCAGCAGTGCTTTACTTTCAGCGGAAGTAATGAAAGTGTATCTGTGGCAAGAACCCAGTAATTGCTTAACAGAGTGGCATTACACTGTCTCATGCCTTTGGAGAAGAATGAGAAAAAATATACTACATTTCAGGGTGAATAAGAGAGAAGTACAGTAAAATTGGGGCTGAGGAAATTATGCAAAATTTGTTGCCTTCTGCTCAGTTAATAGTAGTGTGAGCTCCCTTGGAATTTAGATGTTGGGCCTTTCTGCACCCTATTTGTGTTAGTGCAATGCATTTAAACACAGAGGTAGCTTTTAGGATAGCTTGCTACTTAGCAAAGCCACACATGAGCAAGCCTGGAGACTCACGCTGTGTCATTCCTGGCTTGCATTGCATTGCTCCTGCCTGCCAGGGCTACAAAGTCAAGGGAATGCCTACAGAGGTAGCTACAGCTTGTACTTTGCATTGATATCAACAAGAAAGGTCCTTGATTCACTACAGATTTTTTTTGAAAAGAGGGAAAAGTAGATTTCAGTAATCTAAGGTAGGAAAATAATTAGCTTTATGTAAAAGCGATGCTGAGCTAGTTGATGAAAAAAAATTAGTTCCAATGTGGAGATCAGATGGTCCTGTGTGTTACCCCTGTGATGGAACAAGCCAAGGAAATACTAGCATCAGCATCCACTGTGATGGAGTGGTCACAGTTGCTTCAGCATAAGAGCATCATACACCTAAGAGTGTTTGGTGCTGCCTCCCTGCTCTTCCTCCTTCTCCAGCCTCTTTGCTATGTTGGCAGAGGATGAGGAGCTGAGCTGGATGGAGGGTAATGCTCTTTTCACAGAAAAGCTCCTCAGCTGTACTGTTGGCTTCCCAGAGGCACATGTATCTGGCAAAAATGAAAGCAGCTTCTTGCATCATGAGTGGAGGAGAGGAATTGACCCTGGCCCCTTTGCAGTGGTGGGAGTAGACAAGTGAAGTAAAAAGAGGAAGATTATAGACTTGGAATGTAGGTGAAGAGTCTTTCTTTGGGGGATTACAAACAGATTTACAAGCCAAAGGGTTGAGATGTTTTGGAGAAAGGATAGGGGCCCATCAGACAGACAAAGCCCATCTCCTCTTCTATATTATATTTTGGCTTCCTTTGCAGAGTTTTGGATTTGGTTATAGCTGCCTTTGCCAGCAGTTTGCAGCAAGCCAGCTAGGTTTCCCCCAAGGCAAAGAAGTAGCGGGCAGTCATGCAGGCTCAGCTGCCAGTCATGCTTACCTCCCTGGGACGTGGTGGTACCCTAAACCATATGACATCAAATCGCCAAGGATCTCCTCATTACAGTCTTCACCAAATTCAACCTTCCACATATTTATCAAACTTGCAAAATAATTAAAAGCAAGTACCTGAGGAAAAAGTTCAAAGATGCTCCCAAGGTGTCTCCCAGGATGCTATAATAAATATATGAAAGGAGATGAGGGTAGTCCTTAAAATAGATTTCAGATATCAAAGATCTAGAAGTGAGGAGGAAAACTTTGCAAAAGTTGCCTACAAGTGCAGCATACAGGTGATTGACTCTGTTGAGCATCAGACTCGTTTTTCTCATTCATTGTGAATTCCTGTCAAAGCCAGGGGGTATACAAAGGTTTTTCTAAATAGGTCCTCAGATTTCTATCTTTTAATAAAGTAGTGTAAATGTAAAAGTGACTGAGTCTTTAGCAGGGTGTGGGTTAGGGACTGGGGGGTTGTGTACTTCATTTATTTCAAGTATATTAACTACCATCTTATGTTAATTGAGTAATCCTGAACAATAAAATTTTATAGGCAACAAGAATGAAATACAATTTAAGTACAATTGACTAAAGAGGTCTTATAAATATGTGTGTATTACAGGAATCCCCATAATTAATCCCATAGCATTATTTTAATGTTGGAATATTGAAGCACAGAAATTATGTAGGTTAAAGCAAAACTTCTCTCCAGCTGACGTGGTAGCATTTCTGTAAAGCCATAATTTAAGTTAATATGACATTCATTAATAATAATGAAGCTTTTAGTTTTTATAGTTCCTTTATTTATTTTCTTTATATTTTTCACAGTAACATAACTGCTGTCAAGTTTCAGGTGTGTTCTGCAGAAGTAATAAATTTATTCTAAAAACAAACCAAAAGAGTCACCTCTGAAGTAAACTGTCAGCTGTGATGAAGTGATCCATTTGATCACGCTCTTCAAAGACCCTTTTTATGCATTTTAACAGATTAAGAAGAAAGGTAATACTTAAATGGTATACCCAGTCACTGGTTCTTAACTCTTTTTAACCTGCTTGTTAAAGTGGAAATTATCAATACCAATCCCTCAAAATGTATTTCTTGTACCTCACCAAGTTTGAGTTCTAGAAAATGGAAATGTAATTTTAAAAGTACTCATTCCCAGTAAAAGCAATTATGTGTTCACTTGAGGATGTGTTTTGCTGTCAGTATTGCGGCTAGTTAAAAAGCATATTCCTTTATTGGAACTGATATCTTTACTTATTTGCTTTGTAAAATAAGCAATGGAAATATTTCATTTTTTCAGGGGAGCAAGCAGTTGCTGAACAACTACCCTGTCTACATCACTAGTAAACAGTGGGATGAGGCTGTAAATTCTTCCAAGAAAGATGGACGACGGCTCCTTCGCTATCTCATCAGATTTGTTTTCACAACCGATGAGCTTAAGTACTCATGCGGCCTTGGAAAAAGGAAAAGGTCAGTGCAGTCAGGAGAGACAGGTCCTGAAAGACGTCCTCTGGATCCAGTAAAAGTAACATGTCTCAGAGGTACTGCATCTTTTCGCTCAGTGTCCACCATATGTGATCTCATTTCACCACATTGGCTCTGGCTCAGTAGAAGCATTTGGCTTTGCAGAATTAGAAGGGGTTTCACAGGCAGGTGACAAGCAGCCAGAAACCCTCCGCTTTCTTTTTTTTTTTTATACGTACATATATATATATATATGTATGTATGTATGTATGTATGTATTATATATGTGCATTTTTTTTTTAATGGGAAGAAAACAGGGCTGCTTATTTAAGAGAGGAGACAAATACAAGGGCACACGACATTGATATACTTGAAACAAGAAGGAAGAAAAATCAGGCAATCGTGATTACACTCTTTTGTAATAAACTAACAGGACATTCTTTAACACTGATATACATCAAAATATACCAAAGGAATATTTATAGTCTAATGTGTAATAAGCATGTTGCTCTCAAGGCCTCAGTGCATCATTGGAGTTAAAAGCTAACCAAGTTTCAGAATAGGTTTGAACATTTTATAGGGGCAAGAACATCTAGAGGTTAATTAGATACAAAGTGTATAGAAATGTATTGTCGAGTATTTAACTTCTTTTTTGGAGTACTGGTGCAATATTGACTGAAAAAGTTAGGCAATAACTTTCCCCTCCTGTTTAACCTGAAAAGGAGGGGGAATTTTGCAAGCATATTGCCATGTCAGAGAGTGAGGATGTTGGACAATAAAGAGAAAAGGTCCAGATTGAGAAGTATTAGCTGTTGTGGCAGTTCATGTTTTGGTTTCCTAAAATTATTTGGAAGGTCTGTTGCTGGGTTTTATAACAAAACATACAAAACAGGACTTTCTAAAGCCCAATTAAAACCAAGTTTGTAGCATCGGCATCTGTATTCTATAAATGCACTTACCATTTCTTCAATTAACTCATAGTTAACTTTATAGTATTTTGTCAGCACATACACAAAATTTTGTTTGCTTATAACTTCAAGATTTTTTTACTAATAAATGCAGTGTAAAAAGCTCTGTTTGGGTCAGTGATCCAGCTGGAGTCTGAAGTAGTTATATACATCAGATGGAGCATCTTCCCATCTAGTGTAGAAGAATCCAATAAGGCCAAGTAAATTAGACTTGTAGTTGGAGGTACGCTGTTATAATCAGATAATGAACTCAGGTTTTAGATACAGCTAAATTAGTCAAAGAGGCTCTTTTTTTTACTACAAAGGGACATATTAACCTGTTATATGATACTCTACTGGACCTTATGCATCATGCTGCACAAAGGTCTGGAGTGAGATTCAGGGCCCCAGAAGTTCTGGAAACTGAAAGCTGAATACATGTTCATTAACTATTTACTAAATTACTTTAATTTTCAGCTAATAATTTGTGCACAAGCAGGGTGTTAATCCTCTTTTCTTCTCCTTTCTTTTCCCTGCCATCTAACAAGACTAACAGTAAATCCACCTGTAGACGGACTTTTGTTTATGGTCACTCTCCTTTCTGGGGTCCTGGACATACAAAACATCTGGAGTGCTCCTTGGCAGAAAGGCCAGTTTCCTTAATTTTCCGAAGCTTGAAGAGGAAGCAAATATATTCAGTATGTAAGGACCAGTTAAGAAAGCAGAGTAGACAGTTCTCCCTTTGGGCTTTCATGCGTGGGGGAAACATGACAGCTTTCTCCAGTGCCAAGATTTGGCCACTGGCTCCTACCCATTTGCGAGCCAAGGTAACAAGTGTCTGACTAATTCTCAGCACGTTCAATACTACAGCAGGGAACACAAACAGCTTCTCTCTCTGCACTCGGAGAAGTTTAAACATCTATAAACATTATTAATATATTCCTAGAACTGACCGATATCTGGAACCAGCTTTAAAGCAGCCTGGCATGCTTAAGTTTATAGCATTACTGCTTTATGTGGTAACCATTTCTCTGAGAAAAACGCCAGTCTATGGAGACCCACGTGAACATAACTATGTAGGAATTACTGCTGCCTGTGTGGATTTCCAGGGAAATGAAAAACCAAGATAGCGATCACTTTTGCAGACACGTTTCTAGAGGAGCTATATAAAAAACACATCCTAATTGTTCAACAGATGAGATACATTGCAGGCATGGGAGCTTGTGTGAAAGCACAGCATTCCCTGGTCTCGGGATATGGTGACAGTAATGAAGTTACCTGACGCCACTTATTGTGCTGTTAGCTTGTCAAGAGTAGAAAACAATTTTAAAATATCCTGGGACACACAATACTGCACGAGGGAATAACTGATGTTACAGAAAAAATAAAAAGCGCAGTTACCGTATGAGGTACTGTGTATCCAATATATCTAATAAGGTGCCCTCACATTTAAAATCATATTTAGATGTTTCTAAGTCCAAATACACCTATTTGAGCTATGTCTAGCAATTACAGCTCCAGAATTGGTAAGGCACCTTCTGCAAGTTTAACATACTGCATGTCCAAGAATCTGAAAAATAAATTATAAAAAATGTAATCATGATATATAAATAATTGTATGTGGAAGCAGCAGCTACTTAAATAGCCAAATTACATGCAGTACAATTCATTTTCTCCTGCATTGGAAACTATTGCAAGGTTCCTCAAATTAGCCTTCTCATCTCATTTAGCTATTTCTAAGACCAATTTAGTCTCTGAAAAATAGGTGTCAGATTCAAGAAGGTGGAAAGAGCAGGACTTAAATGAAAAATATTCCAAACAGAAAGGAGCATCAAACTGAAATAATGGGAGTGACATTTTCAAGCAGCTTGTGGGCTACCGCAGCCTGCAGATGATGAAGCAGCCAGCAGAGGGAGATCATAAAGAGCCGTGAGAGGGATCACCTTAAGGTATAAACACATAGCAGGAATCAAAGGAAATACATCTTGATTCATGTTAACTTTCACATGCATAGCACATGCTGAACCACAGCCATCACTTCAAAGTAGTTCTTTTTATTTTTGCAAGAAGGGATTTTGTCTCCAGGTCACATGCATTGCATAATTAGCTCAGGTAGAACTACATACACTGCATGTGGAGAAACATACTTGTACAGAAATAAAATAGGTCCAAGCGGCATTATCATGGCATCCCCCATAAGATTTTACTTCTGCTTAAGTAGAGCAGTAATGCCCTCTTTTTTATTTCTCATGAGCTTTCGATGCGGGGCGATAACAGATGCTGCAAACATAAGTTGTTTTTTTATCCTTGCATATTTTTCTGCAGAGTTCATTAGGATGCATTGTACTTCCAACCCGGACTGGTGGATGCCATCCGAAGAGCAAATAAACAAGGTATTCAGTGATGCAGTAGGACATGCTCGTCAAGGGCGTGCAGTGGGGACTTTCCTTCACAATGGGAACTCATATTACGAAGGAACTGACCATCCAGGATCACAGGACGAAGTCTTCAATAGAGGTATGCAAGACGGATCTGGCGATTGATGGCAGTGAGAAGAACCTTACACAACAGTAGCAACCACTTAATTTAGGAGAGACTATTTGTTAAACATACTTACCCTGCTGTCATTTAGGAGTCCAAAGCATGTTTGAACACATCCTGCATACATTTCAGCTTCCTTATCCTACCATGTCCCAGTTAACAGAAAGAAATCCATTTCAAGACTTGCTCTATGGGACTTCCCAGTGCCTATTATTTGCAAATGCTTCGTAGCACTCTCAAAGGGAAATTGCAGCTCATTTCGTGTAGTTCTAGAGGAAAGGTCATTTAAAACTGCAAAAATGTCAAATGAAACAGCAGCTACTATCTTGTCTCCCTATTGTAACAAGCCCAGGTCTGGACCCAGAACAGCTGGGTACTGTTTGCTTTCCCTGAATAGTAGACTTAAGAACAAGTCTGCAAAGTTATAACAAAAAAAGAACTGGTCTCCCATTTCCTTACAGAAAATAACATAATTATAAATGCTACCTTAAAATAGCGGACAAGGTGGCAAATTCATGGACTTGCTTTAGCTAGCTCTGCCAGGAAATTAAGCTTCCCAGGTAAAACTGCAGGGCTCATCAACAGCAGAATCCTTCAAAGACCCAGAACGATAACAAGCATTTCTAATAGATAAAAATGGTTTTGTATATCACATAGACACTGTATTTATCTAGATTTATAGGGGATTAAAGTTGATCATGACAGTTTTTGTTAAAGCAGATTGCTAAAAACAAATTGCCATTTTGGAAGACAGGCTTTGTTTTGTCTGCTCCTATTCTGCAGCCACATTAAGTAGCATCAGGGGCTGTAAATTGCCTTTTCTTGTTTTTGCTTTCATTTGTTTTGTATCCATCCTTTGAAATAGATGAGGCAGTGTGCTGGTCTTAACAACCAGTGGTGCATTCAGGGAGGGGCTGGGTAAGAAAAGCCTAGTTTAACCTTCTGTTTTAAGTACACAAGGGGTCCAGACTAATAAAGAACTGTAAAAAAGATCTGTGCTAGAGCAGAAGCCAATTCACAGCTGTATACAACACTGGAAGTAGATGCCAACTTTAAAGAAAAAAAATTCAGTGCACTGAAAACCTTTCACTTTAAAGGTTTATGAGTTCATTGTCGCTCCAAATTGATGCACTCCAAAAATACACAATGCCAAAGAAATGATACCCTTTCCTTTTTGTGTCAGGGTGTTTCCATCTCCAGTTGCTCAGGCCAGTGCTGGCATCCTTCACAGCCTGAACCAGCTCTTCTTGAGGCAACATTTACTGGCAGGTACAGGGTACCCGTTTTCGGAAAGAAAGTTCACTCTGCTTTTGACCATCCTCAGTGCTACCTCATCAGTGTGGACTCTCCTGAATACGTATCTCATACTCCCCAGCTTTCCTAACCACCTTCTGCAAGCCACGAGAGAAGCTACTAATTACTCCTTTTACCCTTCTCCTCTCCTTCTTGGCCTCCCTGTGCACTGGGCAGTGCAGGAGACATCCAGCCCCTTTCTCAAAGATCAGAGATGGCCCTTTGGGATGAAGGGCTCCTCTAGCTCCAGCTTGACCGTGGATGGAGGACTGAGGTAGTCTCTCAAAGGTCAGCTTGCCCACATGATAGTTTCTTCCCACCATCTGCCTCCTCTTTGCCTGTGGTTGTGTCCGGTCTCTCACAGCACCATGCACTGCTGTAGACAGGGCTTCACACAGCCAGGATATGCTTTAGGCCCTTAAGTGTCCAATACCTCTTGATTAATTTTATTTTTGGTGATTTTTTTAAGACAGGGTTAAAAGGCGCTCGCTTGCCCCAGAATAACTCATTTAAAACAAATGAGCAGGTTATTCACACTGGACCTCACCAGGCCAAGAAGTTTGGGACCGCATCCCTCACTAAAGGCAGGAGTTGGCTTGTGTGAAGGGTCAACAGTGCATGGCGTTCTCTGGAGGAGAAACTCGGTGTATAAATATCTCCGTACAGATAATCCTCTAGTAGCTTTTCAGTGTTGAACTTACACTTTTTTTAAAAGAACTATAATAGAAGTTGTTACATTGCTCAGATGGTGTAAGTCTTGCTGGTCTATGTTTAATGTGGCGGCACTTGCCAGAATTACTTGGTAAAACATGTCAGAATGTGTGAGTCAACATTATACTGTAAATTTGTCCACGGCAATATGTATCATGCTGTATTTTTGTAAACATTGTGATGGTTTGCTTTCAAATGTTTAATCATATGAGGTTAAAAATACCAACATTTCATTTTTAACAGTCACAGAACAGAATTACTGGACTGGACAGACCTCTCTCACTTAATAACCTAAAGATTTGCTGAAGTAACTAGTAAGCTTAGCTTTGTTTTTAGTGTAAAAAGTGTAGCCAGCATACTGGAACCACTCACAACCCTCTGCTCTCATACTGTGCAAAATAACCAAAAGTATAGTTTTCATCCTGAAAGCCACTTCAGGAGTAGAAGTGGCTTTGCAGGGTTGGACCTTTCTTTATAAATAAAATTCTGCCATCAGATGCTTGTGTGCCCTGGCCACACAAATCATAGTCACAGACAGGCATTAGCATACACCAGCTCATTGGTTTTGTTCATGTTCGGTTTTAAAATAACAAAGTACAACAACTTTTCTCAGTTGTCTTTGTTTCTGATGCCATCATGGCCACTTGATTTGTTTCACCCATTTTGTTTAAAAAAAAAAAAATCAACAAAAACCAAACCTTTCACAACCACTTATTCCTATTAACTTGTTCATGAAGCATTATAAAACTATCCACATGGAAGTGTCTATATATCCTCAAGACGTTCGGTATAAGGATATGGTACCTGAAATAGCAGATAGCACGTAAGCCCTTGCAAAGCGAGATAGCCGTGTTTAAGCAGTGAGCTCTGTATGTCAGCGCATCCCCTCCCAGCACTGGATGTAGACAGCGGGCTTGTGGCAGAAGAAAACTGCTATCTATCATGTCACTCCAGAAAGTCCCAGGAGGATAGAGATTCTTGTCTTATCCTTCCATACTCTTTAATCTTACTGTCATTTATGTATCTGCCTTCTCCCAAACTTTGTGTAGCAGTACCGCACACCCATCTGTGCCAACATGCCTTCGCTATATTTTTTATGACAAATATTTGTGGAGAAACTGTGATTAAAAAACCATTAATCCTGATATTTTTATTGTTATGGTGCAGTTAATTCTATGAATACTTTCTAATGATGATTGTACTGTGTAGAGTAAGTACAGGTTAGGGATAGACCTTTACCAGATATTGTACAAAAAAAAAGTGCATAGTATAATATAGACTAGTAAGGTTTTTGTGACAATTTCTATAGGATATGTGAATTGTTTTCTATGTGGCAACACACATTTCTTTTAAAGAATATAAAATCTTAGAGAGTTTTTTAAACAGTCAATATTTTTTAATTATAAAGACATTTGTTACCTACAGTTTACTATTTCAGGTGTTAATTCTAATTTGAATATTGGTTTTATTACTACATACCTCCAGTTCCATTTGTTCTGTTGCATAAAAATGCACAATAAAAGCTAGCCTCTGGTTAACCCGTCTCTCTCTTTCTCTGTAGGCAGTGCTGTGTTAGTGTTGACAGCAAAAATGTCTCACCACAAATATTTATATATATTTATATATATTAAAACGGTTTTAGACTTGGATTTATATAAAAGGATAGAGGGTTGTCTTTTGCTTTAGGTGCTTGTTTGATACAAAGCACCAGCAAGTGCAGTGAAATATTCTGATGAATTCAAGTATGAATATAATGTAAATCATTTTCACCTCAAAATATAACCACATATTTATGCAGTGGTTAGAAAGACCACTCAGAGAAAGTACTCATCTGCAATCCTAAGACCTAGATTTTCAAGCAGTGAAGTTTATATCCTATTTTAATGCAAAATTCTGTGATGGCTGAATGTCACCTGTTCTCTTAAACACTTTAGAAAATTCTCAGCTCCAAATGTAGAGGAAGTATAGTGACAAACATTCACCACAGCAAACTCCTTCTGCAGAGCTGTGAAGCAGGACTGGTCTGACCATGGGTGGGTGCCATCCATTAGAAACAGTTGCCCAGTATTTCTCTTATAAAACAACATTTTTTTGGGTGCCTATGATATTGCAAAACTTTAACTGCTTGGACTGATGTTCTCTAAGTCAGGGGCTTAAACCTACTGTATTTTTTGTGAAAACACTTATTAGTGAAACCCCCTTATTAGTGAAACCCTCACCCAGACAATTTTGGGTGATTCTGAGAAACATAGGTTAAAAACCCCTGTTAATCACTCTGAGAAAAATGTATAAAGAACTCTTTGGAAAGCTCTGACTTCCCAGCCTTTTGAGCAATGTCAGAGAGTAGATCCAGAGGCAGGAGTGAATGGGAACGGGTTATGGGGGAATGGGTTATGGGGAAACTGATGGGGTGGGAGAGTAACAGGGAAAGGTGGCAGGGAAGGAGAGCGTGTAGGTAAGGAACTAGAAGCAGCAATTGGGATTTTTGGAGCTTGGAAAGATCCTCAGAGAGATTAAGTCTAACAGAAGAGTCTATAAGAAGCTGAAAAGCATGAGAGAGAGCATCTGAGGCTGGACAAGCAGAAAGAAGGGATAGGGAAGATGTCCCTGGGCTGGAGAGAACCAGGCCTGGGAAATAACTGAAGAGGAGCAGGCAGCACAGATGGGAACTGCAATTTGGTAATGTCATATTTTAGCACTCTTCCACTAAAGAGCTGTTAAGCATCTTGGCAGGACAATAGCTAAACCATGCTTCTGCTCTGCCACAGTGCTGGTCCATTCACAGAAGCATAGCCCAGCGCTGCTGGCATGTGCGCCTTTGCTCCAGTGCCAAAATGTCCTTTTAAGAGGAACTTTATGATCCGAATCAACCACTGAATCTCATACTTATGAAGGAATTTAGGTTTTAACTAATTTGCATAAAACAAGCTCATGTTAAAGCTCACACTATAAAAATCTTTTTAATCTTATTTTAATAAGATTACTCAAGTTGCAAAATCTAGCCCTGAGGAGTTCAGCTTGGCAGGAATTGCTGTTTCCTCTGCCACCTTCCCTCTCCTGAGGCACCTCTGTGACCAAAGCCAGTGGAAGGAGGAGTGTCAGAATAGGAAGCGTTTCCATCAACCTGAAACGTCAGAGACCCAGAAAACACAGCATGAGGTGGCATGTTTCAACCTTCAGCTCACTGTGCCCAAGACTGGGAAACTGGGGTAGTTCTATCTCTTCTTTCATAGGGGTTTTGTGAAGATTAGTGCTACTGAACTCAAGACTATAGTGATAAGCAAAACAGAAAAGCCACTGAAGAAGGCAACAAGACTATTTGCAGAGGAGTTTGAGTGCATACAGTACATAAAACCAGGCCACAGATCAAATAATGAGGATAAAACAAAAAAAATCAAATGACTGCTGATGAAAGAGCATCATCTTCCCACAGGTGGAGGGGGTGCTGGGCAACAGCAGCGTTATAGAGAAGTAGAGACTCTCTGCTGGAGCCTGGAGTCCCTTGGAATATGGGGCAAATGTCTGTGTATGACCTTGTCCTATGAAACAATAATCTTCCTCCAAACACTATTCAACATCTTAAGTGTGTAAAAGCAGATTTGACTGCCATTGTATGGCATTAAGGAAAGGAGGAAAAAAAACCATACCAGCAGAATTATTACTCAAGTCAAGAGAAAAAAATCTGATGTGAATTTACATAACAACGTTGGGATAAATATATAAAAACCCTTTGTCCTTAAAAACACTTTAAACTATCCCACTCATCTGGCAGATATAATTGCCACTAGCAAAGCATTCTTTGTAGAAAAACAGAAAGAACGGGTTTGCTAATGACTCTAAGTAGTTTCCCATTAGAGAAGTTAATATTAAATTTAGTTCTCGTTTCAGAAGAGGGTCAGTAGTGTGGCAGAAAAAGTCTAATTAAAACCTTTCAAAAATGCCTTTTTGCAATGTGACTGAAAAACTGAGAAATCTTCTTGCAAAAGGATGTGAAACTGAAAAAGCTGACAACTAAACTGCTTATTGAACTGACAGAGAGGGGGGGTTGTTTTTCATTCTTTCTAAAGAATAATCCAAAACAAGACACAGAGCAGAGGGCAGTTCTCACAGACTCTTTTGACAAAAGGAAAGTGAATGAAACACCCAAGTTACATTTCCTGTCTGTAGCATCAGGAAGACAGTTCCAGGACAAGACTAATCTGCAAGAAAAACATTTAACCTTGACACATTCATAAACCCATCGAGCACCAACAAGGACATCACTACACATCTTCCCTGATGACGTGTCTACTGAGCAGACAGAGCTCTTGGAATAGAGACTTTGGAATTTGTCTCCCCACCCAAAACTTCTTGTTTTGAATCACCTGGTGACTGAAACTACATGCTGAAGGTCAGGACTAAGGAAATCAGTGCAAGGCTATTGTAGCTTGAGCTAAAGCAGGACCAATTTTCTAACTTTTAATCTAAGCCTCATCTAAGCAACTTCATTTTCTGAAAGTTCACTACATATTTTTCAGAGAGTGTCTACCTCTAAAAGTGATAACACTTAAAATGTATCATTATCACTAAAGTAATGGGACATTGGTATGCAGAAAGGCCATTGCTTGTACTTACTCCTATGGAAATCAAGGCCATCCTCAAGTTGGTGGGATGCCCTAAGTCAAAGGGACAAAAAAGGGTCACATGTGCAGGGAGGACTGGACAGGACAGGTGACCCCAAATTGATGAGTATTCCATTCCATACATATCATACCCAGTATAAAACTGAGGGATGACGAGGGTCAGGCCCTCTTCTTCAAACACCGGCACGCAGTAAGAACTCCATTTGTCTCTCTGCCCTCTGATCCTGGATCCGTGTGTTCCTGAATCCAGTTCCTGCCCAGCTCCTGTCTGCTGATGAGTCCAGTCCAACAATTTTCCTTGTGCCTGCTTTGCAGCATCAGTGGTGACGTACAGTCATCAAGAGGTTCAATTTTGTATATTTGTATATATTTTGTTTTCTTATTATTTTCATTATTATTGTTTCATTAAAGTTGGTTTAGTTTCCAGCCCACAAGTTTCTCTCTCATCTCCCTTTCCAGAAACCGGGGAGCAATTTGGAACACAACTGCTCATGTGTAGCTACTGCCCTGGCTGAGGCGGGGGGCTCAACCGTGCCAAAGGCATTAAGGGGAAGAAGTAGAATGGGACAAAGTTCACATGCATCACGCAGACCTCAGTAAAAGCAGCAGTCATGTCCTTTGCTAAGTATTTGTGGGTGGCAAATTCCTTTGTCAACCCAAGAGTCTAAGACAGAAAGGCAAACATTAAAGATGATTCCCTCTTTAAAATGTAAACTTGAAAAGACTTTTCTCTCAAGTTTCTTCTTCTTTGCCCTGACACGTGAAAAGTTAGATTTGGTACAAAACCTTCAAAAATAATAAAGTAGTTCTTAAATAACTTATTCATTTAAGCATTGCTTAATATGTATTACTAAAGTGAACATCTACAAGATGTTCTCAGCAAAAGAAAGGACTTTAGTTTGTAATATGATGTTTTACCTTAGAATAGCCTTTCAGTAGTATCCAGGGGCTCCAGGATACCCTACCATAACTCCTCTTAAGACGGAAGAATTCTGCTACCTTTCCCCTTTTTGCAGGTGCTAAACATACATTTCATGAGTTTCACGTAGAAATGAAAAGTGAAATTTCAGTTCACAGTTAATGCAAATACAGAACCATCCAAAGGTTTTATCCATTCTCATGTTTTAAGAGCTTTATGTCAGATTTCCCAGTCACCATCTGACCATCTTCAAAACTTGATGGAAGGCGCACATGAGCAACATACCCTTCTCTTCAGATTTATTAAAGCAGGTAAGTAAGGTCAGGGTTAGACAACGTCTTCCTGAACAGTTACCCACTTCTCTCATTCCCTTAAATAGAAAGGACTTTCTGTCTTTATGAACCAAGATGATATGAGTATTTAACTCTTCCCTTGTATTAAAACCTAAGCTCTCAGTGGAAGCAACAGATCAGAGCTGTTTCAGTAAGTTGGGGACATCTGGTTCTAAGACATAGCATAGGTTTCTTCAGTGGGAGAAGACAGAACAAATTCCCTCATATTTATGCTCGGAGAGAATTAAGAAAAGTGAACAGCGTATCTATATAGGAGCTTCATTCTAGCAGTAGATATAAGTCTTTGGGGTCATAAGTAGACAGATCCTGGAAATTTTTCACAACCATGTCTTGCAAGAGGAACATTTCCTCAGTCAAATTCAAACAAAACAACTTTACCAAAACAAACATTTCACAGCTATCGCCATGGGACCAAATCTTAAAGGCAGAGATCTCATTAACATTAAAAACAAAAAAAACCAAGACATTACCACAAACATGGCTTTTCCTCTCTCATTCCTATTTTTCTCTTTCTCTCTTGCATTTAATATACCAATACCTGCTGCAGGAAAATAAAGGCTGCAAAAAATAAATAATTCTCCCATGAGGAACTCATCCTTAGGACAAGACCTGGGGTGCCTTTCCAATGTCTCAGCCTCAGTCTAAGGCTAGAGCTGAAAGAAAACCATGCAAGAGGCAGGTATATGATATTCATTGTTCTGCTCTCTTCTGTTCTGCTGGGGATAGCTGCTATTGATCCCTTCTCTAGGTGAAGTGGGGCTAGAAAATGGGCTGTCAGAAGAAACTGAGAGCTGCCAAAAGAATTCACCCATTGAGGAATTAATCTCAACTCAGCCCTGCATGTCTTGCCTAGGCATAAGCTTTCACTAAGTATTAGCACTGACATACCTTTAATTTATCCTTAGCATATAAAGGTCAAAATTTTGCAACTGTGACAAACAAAAGTGAGCAGAAAATGTGAAAAAAAAAAAAAATTGTATCTCTGTCCAAGTCACTTGAAAACTGCGTCTTTTATGTACATGGGAGGTTGAGGAGGCTATCAAAGCAACTCCTCTATCATAAAACTATTCAAATTTTTCTGTTGTGAAGAGCAGCTGTTCATTCCCCTTCAGCTTGCACTGTAACACATAGTTCAGGTATCCTCTCATAATGTGTCTGTCTTAATATACTCATAAAGTTATCAGTTTCATTGCTCAGTCTTCCCTACCTTCTTCCTCTAATGTCAGACAGAGCAGCCAAAGATATAAGAGCAGCCACACTGCAATTCAACCACAGGTCTGTTAAACCTCTCTACACTGCCGCTAAAATCATGAAAATGTAGGGCAGAACACACATTGGGTTTTCTCAAAGCTACAGCCTCAACGAAACTTCTCCCTTTCATTAATGTTCCAAATTTGTCAAAATTCATTAGAATATTCTTCCACAGTATTTAGATTTTTATTTTTGCCAAGATACCAGTTCTTTTAAAAGAAACACAGTGAGGAGATACAAATCTACAACCAAAGTCACCTACATACAATTACAACATAGAAACATAGAATGGTTTGGGTTAGAAGGGACCTTAAAGATCACCCAGTTCCAAGCCCCTTCCATGGGCAGGGACACCTCTCACTAGATCAGGCTGCCCAAGGCCTTGAACACCTCCAGGGATGGGGCATCCACAACTTCCCTGCACAACCTGTTCCAGTGCCTCACCACCCTCACAGTGAAGAAATACCTCCTTATGTCTAGTCTAAATCATCCCCGCTTCAGCTTAAAGCCATTCCCCCTCATCCTATCACTACATGCCCCTTGTAAAGTGTCCCTCCCCACCTTTCTTGTAGCCCCTTCGGGTACTGGAAGGCTGCTCTAAGGTCTCTTCAGAACCTTCTGAAGAGGTTCTTCAGAACTTCAGGTTCTCTCAAGGCTGAACAACCCCAACTCTCTCAGTCTGTCCTCATATGTGAGGTGCTCCAGCCTTCTAATCACCTTTGTAGCCTTCCCTCTGAACCCATTCCAACAGTTCCATATCCTGATGTTGGGTATTCCAGAACTGGACATCGTACTCCTGGTGGGATCTCAAGAGCGTAACAGAGGGGCAGAATCACCTCCCTTGACCTGCTGGCCACGTTTCTTTTGATGCAGCCCAGGGTATGGTTGGCCTTCTTGGCTGCAAGTGCACACTGGCGGCTCGTGTCAAGCTTCTCATCAACCAGTGCCTCCAAGTTCATCTCTGCAGGGCTGCTCTCAATCACATCATCAATATGCAGAGAAACAAATTCACATACGAATGTATTTGTATGCGTATCAATTCTTGCAAGATAGATTTTCTTTATTACCACAGCTTGGTTTGGAAAAACATTTTTTCCCCCTAAACTTAATGCTTTGGGTATCCAGAGCAGCCTGGAAGTAGTAAACAAAAAAAAACTGTTTAATCAGTATTTCTGGAGAAAAAAATTCTCTGAAGTACTGAATATTCATTTACACCAGGGGCCTGAATAACATTTGAGCCACCTCATTTGTAGAAAAGAGGGCCTAAAAAATTCTTTTAGAAACTACTAAGTCCCAATTCAGCACCAGAACTGAAGGAGTCCAAATAAAAAAAAAAGATCACTAGAGAACTTGTGTAAGTCAATACAAGTAATCTTCCAGAGGCTAAGCTTGGTTGACCTCTCTGAAGGAAGAAATTATGTCCCTTTGTAAGGTTTTAAAAAAGTTTAATTCAAATATTGAAAGGAAGGTTGGCTTTCCATGGTAGTTCAATGAAGTCCCCCATAAAATATCAGGAAAGATACAAACAGAATTGTTTCTTGATTCATGATCATCTCCAAGCAGCCATCCAGCTGACTGCAAGGTTCCACTTCAACCCACTACCAACCATATAACACAACCATTTCAGAATGGCCCTTCAACAAATGCCACAAATGGTAACTAAAGGATTTTGAAGTATTCTAGGTTATATTTCGCAAAGACAGAGTGCCGTCCCTCTTTCAAAGTGGCTGTGACCATCCATCTGGTTATTCATGCAGGCCAAAGGATAGCCCGATATTTGGACTTGACCTCAAAGAGGAACGGCCCTGAAGTCAGTCACTTCCCTGCTCAGGCAGATTTTGTGCCATTTGGTTTATTTAAAATACAAACCCAAACCCAACAATGACCAAACCTGCTGGTAATGGTATCACTACCCAAAAATAATGTGGCTGGACACGGAAGACAAGTTTGTGGCACACGGTCTTTTGCAATCTGAACACCACACGTTACTGTCCAGTGTACCTGCAAGAAAATCCCTAGAGGAAGTCAATCTCTTAACTATGAAACTTTCAGCAATCAAAACATATGCTTCATATCTAGAATCTTGCCTGAAATATGTTGCTTAGCCAACTTATTTCTGATATTTGATACCATATAGACAAAAACTCCTTTTTTTCAAGTTTCTTTATTGCCCAGGCTTCTTGCGTTCTTGTGTTTTCTTTCCAACCAGACACAGATTTTTTCTTTTTTTCCTAGCCCAATTAGAAGTAGTATTTATCCCATAACTGGATAAATCATGAGTATTAGTAATAAAAAATGGCACTTTAATTAACCAGATAGTATGTTAAATCCTTTCTAAGCTGACTAATTTCAAGTGAATGATACATAACAATTTCTTAAGAGGTTTGGACTGCTTTGCTAGTACTGTCAAGCTATAGTTATTACATTAATCTAATACATAAACCCTCTTCAAGAAATTCTCCATACCCTTGACCATACACAGACATGCAACCCGTCTGTATTAGTACCTTTCTTCACATCATCCTTGTATCTTGATCATGACTTGTAGTCCAAACTGGAGACAGCTCCAGTGGGACCTCAAAGCCAGGCAGAAAGAGCTTATTCCATACTGGAAAGGAACTGCACTCTTCAGGGTGAGAGTAAATAGGACAAAATGCACAGTTGCCAGGGAAGTGTGGAGTATTAATAAATATGATCTGGCTATTCTAGGCAGGTTGTTCATGTACCACATGCTTGCTATTTAACAGTGTGTGTACTGTCAACATCACAAAGGCAAATTGAATAACTAGTACAATAGATGGATATAACTGTTTTGCATCCAAAAAATACTGTTATATGCATTTTGAATTCAGAAACTTAACAAACCATCAACTGCCTAAAGGAAGTGTTACTGCTTAACTTTACAATATATATAAAATTGCATGAATTAACAGAACACAACCTTTATCAGCTATATAACATTTTACTGAATAATCACAACTTCCAGACATTTTACAGGAAGGACAGAATGCAAGTATAATTACAAAAGAAAGAACATATGCAGAGAAATATTTAAATGTCTACACTTTGCAAATTAAAATTACTTACCCATAGTAACATGAACTGACCAAGACAGAGAACGAAAAAGCCAAAAAGCACAGGGGTGAGGATGTGTTTAAAAGGCTGCATGGAAAAATATGTTTCAGCCTTGAGATCACCCTTTGAAAGTGAAAAATCTTCACCATTAACTTTCAGATTTAATACAATTTTGGCAATAGCCAAAATGCTTTCCAAATGCTTTAGGCATTTTTGAAACACTTCTCACGCAGGTATTTAGCATCTTTAAAAGAAACTTACAAAAAAAACCCCTTTATATTACACTATTTATACATCACATATTTTTTTTTCTTCTTCTGTCTTCAGAAGAAGCAGCTGATGACAACTTCAAAAGTTTTAAATACCACCTGTCATGGTTTAGCCCCCAAGCTGACGAAGAACCATGGTGCCTACTCACTCACCCCACTGGAGCACGGGAAGTGTAAGGAGAGGAACCAAAAAGGAAAAGGTACAACCCATAGGTTGGGATAAAAAAACAGCTTAACAGAGGAGCACAGGAAGAGAAAATACAACAACAACAACAGTAAAAGAATACCCAGACAGGTGATACACAATGCAAATTTTTTACCACCGGAGAACCAATTGTGCAAAACCAAGCCTCACGCACTCTGCCCCCCAGCTACCTACAACTCTTATATCCTGAGCACAGCATCATGGTACTGCATATCCCTTTGGCTGCTTTGGGTTAGCTGCCCAAGCCGTGCCCCTTCCCAGCTTCTTCTGAAAATTACCTTTTTCCCCTCTAAAACCAGGGAGTTAACCCTCTCCCAGCCAGAATCACAACAAGTGTAAATTTAGGTTACAAAAAATCAAACATATCCTAGAGTGTGAAGTTCTACTTCCCTATTTTAAGAGATGTAGTCTCCCTACAACAGCACTGTGAACGTTTGCAATACAAAAATTTGACCATGCTTCCTGTTAGTGTAACACTTCTAAAAAGTAACCAAGACCTTTTATTTTAATTGGTGGATTTGATGTACACAGAAAAAAACTGTCCTCAAAAGTTTCCTGTAACATAGGATAGAATGACAATTTTCTGCCTATCTACTGTAATCTGTTACAGTATCCATCTGTGGTATTTAGAAAAAATGTACATACTTTTGACATTATGTTTTCTTTAACTGCTTTTCAGAATGTGATTATTTAACTAAAAATCTTGCTCATCCACAGACATTTAAGCAACTTCAAAAATATGGAATGCCATATACACCAGTGATTACAGTCCATTGCAAGAGTTCTGCAGACCTTAGACCATTACACTTTTTTTTTCCCCCCATAAAATCTTCAGTATGGTGCTTCAATCATCTTCTGGCTGAAAGAATCAACTCATTTTCTCTTTAATTCACTCCAGCTCCAGCTTCCACAATTAAAATTACTCACCCTCCACTAACCAAACACATACTTCACCAGCAAACCTCCAGACTGAGATTACACCATCACCTTTAGCAATAAGACTAAATTTTCAGAAGGCAAATAGGTTTATATCTGCAGGAATGAATACCATATCAGGAACAGTTAAATAGAGGCACTAATTTTCACTACAGGAAAAAAAAAAAAAAAATGAGTTTTTGCTGGGGGTGAGAGGGAATAATCACCCAAATATATGAATATTGTTGAAAGAAAGAGGATATCGTACTACAGTTTTATGCATTCTAATTAAATACAATTTCTTCCTGTTCTTTTCCTCTCCAATTATAATTCCTTCTTTCTGGCAATGTTTTTTAGACTGTGTTCTTCTTTTCCTATTCCCAAGTGCTCAGCATCTCAGTGTTTTCTCTTCCTTGTATTCTTTTCTTTTTACCATACACTTTGTTACGGTTTCTTTTCTTTTGCTTCAGCAAAACCTGATTGACTGCAGTTTCTGTAGTCCATACAACCACTCAGAGCTCCTGTAATATTTTATTTTCCTCAAAGGACACACATTTCAAAAATCTGACTATTGTGCTTTAAAGCTTGGATTCCTATTTCTTTTTACACATAGTAAAGAAATAGTCTACTTCTGATCTTTATTATTTGTGTCTCACTAACATGAAAGGAAAAGTGACTTATTTAACCTACACGAGTCCTCCCCAAAAAAATATTTTGGTACACTTCAGCTTCTCCCTTACTTTAAATTAAGCAAGTAAACTGCAAAAGAAATGTTAGTTATATTCTCTATTCAGAGCTAACAATAAGAACAGAAGCAGCACAACACTTAAGCTAGAAGAAAAAGAGCACATTGTCATTTTACATTCACTTCTGCAATGCAAGCCTCAGGCATGCACAGAAGTTTGGGGTTTGTACAGGAGTCAATATTAATCAATTGTTCTATTCTATCAAGCCAAAATGTCTTTAGAATATATGATGATAAACCAAAATACTTCTCTTTCAAATCTTAAACAATATGCCTCTGTGTATTCTTTTGTAAGCAACACATTAACTTCAGAAAAAAAGATTACTTGAGAATTTAAAAAAATTTTCATACTTTCAAGACACAAAAGCCTAAAATTCTTCGCAGGAAGCCTGTATTGGATGCACTCATCATTACTAGAGGTAATTCCATAATGACTTATCTTTTTTTCTGTAACAAAGAAAAAAAATGCACCTATAATGATAACAAATAAGGAAAACACAGAATTGCAATCAGTGTATCACCTATACAAAATATAACTAAAACTCTTCCCCATGCTTCCACTTACCAAAGGGGCACAGCAAAAATCTCAACAAAAAACGAGTCTCCAGATACATCTGAAAAAACTGCACACCTGACAACCAGAAAAGTCCAGTAGTTCTGGCTAACACGATTTGTAGCTTTCAAAACAGCAATCACTACTGTCAACTATCAGTGAACAAGAAGTACTGTACAAAATCCAACGAGCAAGAGTAGCTTCTGGCCCTGCTATTAAAAACAGAAGATGCACATAATGGCTTTTTCGTCTAAAAGATATTTAAAAAATAATGACATTTTGAATGGGAATTCCAGGAAAGAGAACATCAGAGGCTAAAAAACCTTCAGCTTAAGTCAGAGAGGATAAAGGATGCAACCTGTCCTTAAAACTATGTTCTCCTGTTTCCTCAGTCCCTGCTAGTTCTAGACAAGAACACACCGTAGTCTCTGCAGTAAGAGTAGTCCACTACTACAATATGCTTATTAAATGGTTTAGAAAGTGGAACGGTAAAGGGAAACCACAACAAATATTGAATTCCTCAGTGTATAAAGGAGACAGTTTAGACTTAAAATCAATTCACGAGGGAAAGACATTCACTTCAGAATTTTATCTTCTACAGAAAAACAAATTCTATATGAAAATACATTGTTATCATTATTTTTCAGCCAACTTTGACTTACAATACATCAAGATCACTCAGTATACTGGAACACCATGGCAATTTTTTCAAACATCGCAACTTTGACAGAATTATAAAACACTGTGTAACACGTACGCAATCCTTCATAAAGCAGAGGGCAGCAGTACTTTGAACACAATTTGAAAAAAACAGAACTTGCAAGGCCAGCCTACAAAAATTAATTATTTTAAAAGACCATAATTGAAAAGATCCTAGGATACAACTCTATTGTTATTTAAATCCTCACTTCTCCTTACAATCCTTTTCCTTAAAACCAATTTAAAAGAAACATTACGTAATTGCATTTGTGATAAATAAAAAATGTGTTCCTCCACACTTTATAAGTTTTCTTTAATTCTGAGGATTCTATCATGTAAAGCTAAACATTTTCCCCAAAAACACTAAATAAAAAGTAAATAAGTACTGGACCCACTTCACCTGAAGTTTCAGACCATGAGAACAGTTTAAAAAAATAAAAAGGCAGTAAAAATGTCAAAACTGTAGCAATCTGGAAACTAAAATATATATTAAAATGTAACAGCTTGGAATTACATTTCCTTTCCAACCTCATAGGTTCACAATGAATCAATACTTTCATCCAACTGCAAGACACAAACTTACAAGCTACTGCCAAAACCAGTCCACCTGCCTCTTACTGCTTTACAGTTGCCTAGTTTGAGGACTCAGTTCTAATCTTAAAAATGACAGTGTGACTAGGTACCCAAAAACATTTATGTTCTAGCTTCTTAAATTGAACATATTGTGATGCTATAATCAATAACATAACTGGGAGACAAGGATCTGAATTTTAATCTTAGAACACAAACAGAAGGTGTGTGGATGGCTATGCTTCTGACTCAGATAAGGAAATTAATATCAGGATTCATATGAATTACACTTCTGATGAAAAAGGAATATAAACTCATGCCTCCTCTTAAACAAGATATTGGAACACTTTCAGTATTGAGAAAACATTTACTAACCTCTCAGTGAAATTTCTGCCACACTGAGTACATACCAACACTACTCATTCATCAGTAATTCCAGCACACAAACCACCTGAATCACACCGGTTGTCTCCACTAACTTCCCCAGCAAGAACATTTTATCAGTTTTACTTCTCTTCAAGTTTTTAAGATTTCTGGACTAATGGGTTTATTCAAATTCAAGATCCATATAAATATACTAGGAATAAGAAAGGAGGCTATGCATTATCAGATTCCAGTGCTCTTCATTAATAAGACTAACACCAGCAGAGTGCAGACTGAGATGAGCTGAAGTTTATATGAAAGGGCAAGAAGAAAGGTAAATAATAATACAATGTGCTAAAATATGTCTATTTACTTGATACAGCACACTTCCAAATTATTTTTAAACTGCATTTCATCAGGCTTAAATATACTAACTAGTTCTACAATAGAAGAAAACCAGATAAAGTAAGTCTTCTTTTGGACTTGTCATAATAAGCTAATATGCTACAATGAAGCCACCAGCAAAGAGGGATTATGAACAATGGTACCAAAAAGATCTCTTCACTCAAAATTACTGTAACTAAAGTCCTGTCTGTAACTAAATTCTGGAATGTTTTTCTACTTAAAATGACCAGCATGTGAAGTGCTTTGCAGTTCTCAAAAGGCATGATATTTTAAATTCTCATAATTCACTGATAAGTGACATTTAATATGAAAAAAAAGCATTCTATAAAGCTTTTAGTCAAATCTGGATGTATTGGTCTCAAAAATTATTTGCTGCAATACTTATAATTTAACCCTAAATTGATTTTTGAAGACTTTTTGTTTCATATCACCATTTCTTCTTTCAGCAAGTTATTCATTACTCAACATGTGAGTCACTACAAGAGACTTATTACCACCTCTCATCCATGTGCAATTACCATTTTACTGAAACATATTAAAGTGCATAAAGGATTTTCCTCAGAGTTATTTATATGCAGTTATTTCACTTATATTTCAACTTGCATGATCAGTATTCATGGTCTTATTAAACACCAGATCTCAAAGAATATGGTACACCTTGGGTACCTACTGCAGAAAGCCTTCCAGTTGATTACATACAGTGCTAGAATTGCACATTTCAAAGTTATATGCTCTAAGCGCTTATCTCAGGATTGATGAGGACCACTGACAGAATTACTTTACTTTCCCAAACAAGCAAGGTCAATTCTTAAAAAGAAACACAAAGTGGTTTAGAATTCAGATAACAGATAAAGCCTAGAGGTAAATAAATTAAAAATATAACGTATTCATTTAACCATAAATAGTTCTAATACATTTGTTACTATAGTAACTTGCAAATACAACTCATACACCTTCTAGCAAAGACCATATCTGGCAATATAGTCTATTAGAAGTATAATAAAAGCCAAAAATGTCAGGCAATTTTTAATAAGCACTACTATAAATGGCTCCCAGATTACATCTGAAGATATTCACAAATAAAAGTGTCGAAGTAGGCGGGGAAAAAAAAGAACAAATTTAAACAGCGGAAGTTCACTGAAATATCTACACAGTATTTTGTTCACAGTAACTTAACATACTCTGGCTAACCACACACAGCTGACTCCACTGAGGAGAAAAATATAATTTTTCTGAAGTGTGGCTGGTAATTACAACAACGGCAAAAAGCAAGTTTCCAGGTCATGGTACTTGAGAGAAGGCCAGCGCCTGTTTGAAAGAATTTATCTCATAGAAAAGAAAAACTGTGAAACAATTACACAGTTGAAATATTACAATTAGTTTAAGGTTGGCAGGTTCCACTGGAACAAACTCTTCCTAGCTAATCTTAATATCTCCCAAGAACCTTTAATGATATCTTGAAAGAAACTAAAGAAGTGCAAACTGACTGCAAAGGGACACATGGAAAAACTAAGTGTGTTGTGTATTTTCAGGCAGCTACATTTGCCTAACTTAACCTCAACTCTTAAGTTCTGAATTGCAGTAAATATACTCTGACAGACTCTCCTGTGGAATTTAGATCAAGTAGATTTTTAAAACTGATTTTGCCATGGAAATTTCTGTCTGCAACTCTGATGCTCTTCCAGAAACAGAAACAGTGCTAACACTCCAGGAAGACTACACCAAAAGTAAGCGAGGTATGGTACTGAGGTCACTGCAATTTCAGAAGATTTTCAGTCCTTCATGTGACTTCTTTCCAAAATGGTAGCAACCTGAAGATTTCTTCTGCCAAGTCTATAGTATCTCCAAATCCACATGACGAACATCAGGATTTCGTTGCTGAAATAATTTTTTTAAATAAATTACTGAAAATATTCAAACACATTTTTGCACATTGATACAAATAACGTAAGATGCTGTTATCTATAACTAGATAACAAATACCCTTTTCTGGTAACAAAGGGACTATTTTAAAGCAGGAACTATTCTAAAATGAAGAACAGCTTCAACAAGCATCGCTGATACTACAAGCAGTTATTTGAAGCTAAGTCATCTTTTTTATTTCACAAATACTTTTCAACACCATAAATTACTTCTTATGCTTTATAAAGCACGAAACAGCTCTCTTGATTATGAAAAGGGAGTTAGTTTTTATATAAAACTGTCAAAATAAATGTATACCTACCCACCTCACTTTAAGAAAGTTTTAACAGATCTCTTTCCTGAATAATGGACAAGATTGCTGAAATATTTGTTCTATGCCATTGAAGCTATTTATAAAAATTCAAAATACTGTTTCTATTAAGAAATATGCATTTTCTGATATTGTAGAAATATGTTATAATCATTACATGGACTGTATAATCAATGAGAGGTTTACTGAAAGTCACCGACTTCAAAGTCATCCAGCATGTGAAACTGACTGGGATATTTAGTAAAGAATATTCAACAGCAACACAATTGTTGAAATCCCTGCCTGTACCAAAAAACAGTATTCAAGTTTATAAAGTAGTCACCACCCTACTCCTCAAAAAACACGAAGAACTGGATCTGCTGGTGCAATTAAACTCAAAAACAGTATTTTGATTTTTAAACAACACCACTCTAGGGACAGAAACAAAAATATATTTATCAAATGTATTAAACAAGGACAGACAAGCTCTTGAGCAGTGTCTCCTGAGGACCAGGAAAGGCAGTCACCACAGGATTGTATGTGTCTGACAGGCAGCATACTCATAATTCTGTATCCATGCCAGGAAAGGTAAGATTAACAGGCATAATGTAATTACAAAATTAAAAAAGGAAATAATCCTCTGTTGCATCAGTCAAAGGATATTTAGACTGTAGAATGGGAAAAAAATGACAAGAAAGTTACGATAGGCTTATAACAGAAGCAAACACCGTACTACTTCAACAAGAGCGAAAATGTTTAGTAAAGCCCTCATCACACAACAATATATTTGATACAATGCTAAGTACCATAATAATACATATATATAATTTGCTTCTTCACAACCAAAACAAAATTCACAGACTGCAAATAAGCTGACATTTTGAGAAGACAGTAACAAAGACATAATCAGGTCTCATTCACAAAAATATTGTTCAAGAGTGGTATGAAACTGAACAAAATACATAATAAGTGGATCAGTGGCAAAGCAAAGGTTTGCTGCTGCTCAGAAATTAGTTAACAATACTACAGCAAGAAAATTTGCATTGCGATTATCAACCTCATCCCCTCTCCCATATTCACAAAACAAAAAGTAGATGCAGTAGTATTGTTTAAAATAAATCACAGAACAAGCACTCCCTAATAAGCAGATAAATTTTACCTTTAGGTCTTTCTCAAGTCTGTCTACTTCAGCTCCCAATGTGTCAATGATATTCTCACCATGCTTAAGCATGAAGGCTTCTAATTCTTCAAGGGTTTTCACTTGTTGAATTTCCTAGGAAGAAATCAAATTTAAGAGGTTGAGATGTGGAAAAGAAAAGAGTAACAAAACAAAGGGTCCTGACACATTTCAAGTTTGGGTGTGGGGGACAACACACAACAATCAAACATTTTTCAGCTTTTGCCATTTCCTTTCAAAATGTCACCTGTTTTTACATTTCAGACACAGAGGAGCAGCATCTATTCAATGAAAACAGCTGGCTTACCATTACACCTGCACTTGATATAAAACCTTCTAACTTTAATGGATTCCCTCCTTTATTTTCCAAATAAGTTTAGAGGACTTCAATGATTTTCTAAAAGTTTCTGCGGTAGCCCTTGCTCTCAGCATGACAAAGCAGGACAGCCCTGTGTATTCTTTTCTCATTTTCATACATTCTTGCTATTCCATTACACTGTTACTCTGGGCATCACATTTCTAACTCATCTGAAAATACACAAGGATTACTATGAATGCCGCTGTAAATACTGCTCCTGTATACTATCAGAAAAGTTAAAAGGTGGTTGATAGAACTCAGACTAGGAGACCCATAGCATACAAAACTGAAGGAAGACAGGATGCTATGCTTCTCTCTCCAAAAAAAGCAGAGAACATCAGAGGCACCAAAGCAGGCATTACAGCATTGTTGTGAGCTTTCCTTAGGAGGTCTCACACCAAGCTGGCCGGAAGCCATTTACCCTGCAGTATCTCAGCCGCAGGTTAGGTGATACAGCTCCAGTATGCTTAGAACAAACAGCTTATTACTAACAGACAAAGCAATCATTAAATAGCTAATTCTTCTTGTGTATACAACTACAACACAACACCACTTTCCTCCCCCCCATCATTACCCTAAAGCTGAAAAGGAATAATGTAATTGAGTGAGTTTAAATGATATCCCAACCACAGTAATCTATGACTAGAATCACAGCATGTCTACAAGAAAAAGAAACAAAATTAACCTGGATGACAGAATTCCAACAAATACTTTGCAAGTTTAGCAAGAGTAATGTTGATAATACAGCATCAATAGTTGAAATAGCCAGTTATTTGAAAAATTATAGAGCCGAAGGCAAGCACTATGTCTACACTCGACTTCAGGTGGCTGAGTCCTGCTTCTGAAAGCAGCTATCCTTCAATAATAGTTTTATAGCTGACACAAGGTTCCTACACAAAACTACAATGATCTGTGTAAGAAACAGTTGCCAACCTGGAAACAGTCAGGAAGAACTTTCCCAACAATATCAGTTGGAAAAAATAGTTAAAAGTTGTATGCAATCATGAAAGGGAATCATGGGTATAGAACAAAAGCTAACAAATCCTCTGAAAAGTAGCACACTAAACAGCTGCAAAAGCGAAGCAACTCAGGCTTAGCAATATAAAACCAAGCAAATCTGCAGTGTCTCAGTTATAAAAAGCCGATAGCACTCTTCCTCTCAAAAATGTATTAAAATAGAAATCCAATACATGAACAGATCACTGCACTATATATATAATATACATACATTCTTATTTTGACATTAAAGGGCATTTTTAAACATTGAAACACTAATGGTTTAAAAAATTACAGTAATTTAAATGTAAACTCTGATAACTTCTAAATCATGTTTAATGGCCAGACAAAATGCAGATATATGGCACATCTACTTTTCAGTTTGAAAGGGTAGCAAAGAAAGAAATTGTCCAGGTACACAAATAACAAACATTCTTTACTTCACATTTCATAGCTTTGCCACATAGAATCCAGCTGAAAGCAGTTTTGCCTTTCTATTTTGAAGAGAGGAACTAAGAAAACCTAATGTGAACAACATTAAAATCAAAGACAGACAGTTAAGGGTGGCTAATTGTTAAACACTGACAAAATGCTAAGACGTGATACAAGCAATCTATATTCAAGCCTATTCTGAACGGCAGGATCTGTAAACCATAACACTGCATCTTCAGCACCAAAGGCAAAAATGGCTTAGACAAAAGAGATGCTTATTCTCAGGTGACAGGCTTCCAGTTTTAACTAGAGATCCTGTAATCACATAAGAATTTACTGGAAGAATTAAGTTCTCATCAAAATTATTTTAGACAAATCTGAATTTTCTAACAAAAGAACTGAATAAAAAATACCTGCCCTCTTACCCAGGACCTACTCAACCCAGAAGGCAAGTATTTCAGCAGCACATAGTTACCATTCCACATACAGATATTTAACACACCAACACAAAGTAAAAACACCTGCAAGTCTTCAAAATTAAGAAGTGGAATGCATCTCACCTACTTGAAAATCTTGGGTTTAGACATACTTGAAACTGGAAAGTAAATATCAAATATGGGAAGTTACAAAATATTTTTTTAAACATACTTGGAGCAGCTGTTCAATGTCTTGTTTTTCCAGGTAAGAACGAGTTACAACTCGTCCATCAAAGTCTACTTCTGCCTTGAATCTCACTTTGCTCATTCCCATGTCTGTGGCTTTAACATCATGAATTGCTCTGAAACACATAATTTTTAATGAAAATGTAGAAGAACATAAAACAAACACCTAGCTAGTTTGAATTCTGATGTAACAACGTCACATTAAAATGATGACGTAATTTAAAATGAACATTGCTTTTGACTAAGGTATACTCATTTTGTCACCACCCACTTCCATTAAATACTGGTTTATATTTCACCAGTTATACCACTTCCACAGGTATCTGCTACACCAACACATCTACAAACTGCTTGCTGAAATAGAAGACTGACCATAAGAAGCATCGCAGATTTAGGGCTTGACTGATAGTATAAAAAAACCACTCCCACTCCACAGAAAGCAATAACTTCCCTATTCTGACTTAAACTCTTAAGTTCAATTTATTTGCTATGGCACACAAGTTTTAGTGCATATACATATACATGACTCTACTTAACACTCTTTAAGTACTCTCAGTTCTGAGGTAAGGAACACTAATTTATTGTCCATTACTGAAAGCACACATGGTAATTATAGAAGTGTCCTTTCCTAGATAACTACAATTTGTAAAGGCATGACCTTTTGGAGAATTTTCTATTCAAAGTTATATTTGATATAAAAAAAGTTATGGATATTGTGTTTGGAACTCATTTTTGATTGTACTGTAGTATGGATCATGACTAATAACACAGCTATTTGTAAATGCTGAATTAAAGGTTCATAATAGACACTAGAACATGAACATTGCAGTACGTTTACATTTTTCATCCTACGAAAACTTGTTTTTCTACGGCACAGTTTTGTTCCAGTTTCTTAGACAAACTTAGTGACATGTGAGTATAGGTAATAAATGGAGAACTCTCTTTTTCAGGGATAATAATATAGGAAATAATGTAGTAAACTATTTTTTTTTTAATTACATTAACACAAACTTTGTTTATATTTAAAGCCAAGTAGAATTCAAAATTGCCACTGCAGAGTAAGCTTCCACATTTTTTTATCAAGGCCAGAGAAACAGTGGGGATTAGGATATGGAACATAAATCACAAGATTAAGTTTCACATTTTTGGAATTTTTTTCTTCTGACATTTCCAAAGCAAAATGAGGATCTGAGGTCACCTACAAAATATTCTAAACACCTTGGTTTTATTAAGAAAAAAAATGCAATATGAAATTTTTTTTAAATTTTAACACAAAATTTAGACTCAACAATAAAGCTCACTTGATGGAAAGTACTAAACCTTTTTGCTCCCCCACTCACTTTAAGTTGTGCAGTTCTACAGCCTTTTTAAATTTTTAAAGTTTTACAGCCTTTTTAAACTTTTGCCCTTTGTCTTAAAAAAATGCATTTTTCCCAACTGGAAATGTTTCTTCTCATCTGAATGTTTATAAATTAGAATTAGCTTCACAGTGGGTGTAGGAAGAAAGTAGAAGGCACAGATTTTGGAATAAGCCTGCTAGAATGAGCGGCCTACAAAGAACAGGAGGCAGAAATTTAAAATGAACAGTCACAGGAAATTTTTATGGAATATTTCTTGTAATACTCAGGGTGGGGGAAGTGTAAGCACACTAAAAAAAGAAATACAACACAAACTAAATATAGAGACACCAAGAAAAACATCTTAGTAAATACATAAGCAGATTAGAAGAACTATCAGCTTACTGGCAGCAATAGAGAATTTCCAATTCCAATGAAATTTACACAGCTATCCTGTGGGAAGCTACCAAATCCAAACAGTATTAACTGCAACAACCTAACTGGCAACAAACTACCTCCTTACACAAGAGGGTACTTAAGATAACGGATGTGGTTCGATGAGAGTTATTGAAGAGAATTTGAACCCATGTGATTCAAAAATGTTGAAGATATATCAAGTGCCTATCAGAGCTAAGCAATAAGATAACAAGAGATATTTGAGATTCTCATTAAGCAGTAACTTGATAACGAAATGCAGTGGAATGCAAATGTGAAGGAAAAAAAAGTCTACCTTACTGGTTATAATCTGTTCAGGAAAGATAAGAAAGTAAGTCAGGATGAGAAAAATCACTAATAATTCAAAAATATAAACGTGCATGCTAAAATTTAATCTACAAAGCTTGCTTGCTTATGGAAGCTTCTGGATGGCTAGCAGACATCATTAATTCAAACTAGGGAAAAGAGAAAGTTTCACACTAAAGAAAAATTTGTCAGAGGATGCCAAGCTATTGGTTTTCAGCCATCAGCTGTAATGCTTTTTTTTTCCCCTCCATACCACGACAGATTTTCCAGCAGCACAACTACCCAATAGCTATTACAATGAAGTAAAAATTAAAGAAGAAATTGTCACTAAGAATAGTTTACGTCTAGGGATCTGTGATTACATTCCATAAGAATAGATAAGGACAGTCTGTACCACAGCATATATTTTATTTCACGGTTCCAAAAGCCTAATTTCCTACACTTCAGTTAAGCTTAACACAAGAAAAATTTTGGCATCCCAAAGGTGTGAATTAGAAAAGAAATGAATGTTATCACTGTTGAGAAATGAATGTTTGTGTAGCAAAAAATAAAATAAAATCATTTTCCAGCTGAGAACATCTCTTATTGAAAGACCATTCTGGATCACAAAAAAAATGTGCTACATCTAGAAAAAGAAAAATTAAAAGGGAAATAGCCATGAGCCTAAAAAAAAATTATGAAGTCCAGAAAGCTGATAGAGGAGAGGCATTAAAAGAAAGGTATCTGTGATACAAACTAACATCTTTTTAGGTACAGCAGAAACAAAGGATAACCTGGAAAAAAGCCTGCTACTAGATGGAAATAGCAAAATCATTACTAACGATACAAAATAGGCAGAAACATTGCAATAGGCATTGTTTTCTTGATCTAAAAAAGCAAAAATATATTTATTACAACAAAGCATTTCTCTATTAGTAGCAGAGAAGCATACGGGATATCTAAAAGGAAAAATGCTTCTAATTTAGCAGGCTTCATAACTTGCATTCAAGAGTAAAAATAACTACAAACAACTTCGAAAGCAAACTAATTTTCATCCTGCAATACTGATGAGAAATAAAAAAAGACAAGATTAAAAACATTGTGCCAAAACTTAAGAATGGCAAATGAAGCAAATCATTTAACTAAATACAACTTCACCTGACAATCCAAGGCAAAAGAGAGAAAAAAGTGCGGAAAAAAAAATATTATGAGTATGAATTCCAGTCATTCCACTACCTGGTAAAAAAAAAATAAATAAATTAGCTGAAAAAGAGAGATTATTTATTTTAGTACAGAAGTTAGTATTGCCTGATAAATCAAATTCTTGATAACTATCAGCAGAGCATGATGTTCAGGCAAGCTACTGCTGGAATACTAAGTTATAAAGGTGGCGGTGGTAATGGGAGGCAGAAATCAGAACTTCTGGAACCTTTGGTCTGTTTGCATCTATAATACCTTCTGATAAATACTAAGTGATTCTCTAATATACGTATGTCCCTTCATATTTGGCAGAAAACCCTGAAAAGGAAGATTACAAATTCTCCCCAAAAGAACAAGACTGTTCTGGGAAGCAGCAATTGCAAAAAGGATTGCAATGAGAACTCAAGTACAATTTGACAGCTGAAGACCCTGAAAAGCTGAAATAAAAAGAACACGTCTTAGTCACAGTTGCAGAGACTTTTACATTTGGTGTCAGTAGGAAAAGATGTAAGATTAGGACATACTACCACACAAACCCATTTAAGCAAATTGGAGAGTTTTAAAATGCAACAAAATGTGTAAGTCTGATAAGCCCAAAGCTATGGTGATGAAAACGTACAAGTGGCCCTCTGAAGAAATACTTGATGCTAAAAGACTGCCTCATTTCACAAGAAGAAGTTGAAAACAAGCAAAACAAAAACCCCTAACTAACCAACATTTGGAATAAGAAAAAAAATATAGAGTATTTTTTCCCTGATTTATGCCTAGTTACAAGCAAGGGGATATACGTTAACATCTCAGAGAATTCTGAAATGAAGACCAGGTGTTTTATTAGAAGATGTAAATTAATCAAGCTCAAGATATTAGGGTTGTTACAAGAAGAACTTTGTCAAAGACGTGTACTAAAAGGAATCAAAGCACATAATGTAATTGACCTAAGAAAGAGATCACTCAAGACAAAGTGAATACAGGTCATACAAATAGGATTGTGAGAAGTACCTGAACATATACTAAAGTACATGTGAGAAGTACCTGAACATATACTAAAGTACATGTGAGAAGTACCTAAAAAAGTAATTCTAACCTTAAAAGAAACCCGCACTTTCTTATCGATTCTTCACTTTTTTTTATTGTTTGTGCTTTTTTAAAATTGTTACTTGTGGTATTAAAAAATTGTCTACAGCAAAAAGGAAACTAACTGAGTCTGCTCTGCTGAGAGGCTATAGCCATCTACAAAATGGAACAAAATATAAAATTGTCCTTGGCACAGGAGAAATTTTATGATTCCAGCCCAAGACAAGCCAAAGCTACCCGTGCGCTTTAGAAAAAAGGAATAGAGAAGTCATATACAAATAACCACATGAACTCACCTACTCTAACACACCACTATTGGCACATGCTGCACCATTCTGAGTAATCCAGGGCCACCACAAATATTTTAACAGAGTTTAGTTACTGATGTGAAAATTCTAGCACAATCCCATTCCAAAATAAGGATCTTGTTTAGCTTTTGGAATGAAGCGAATGTTGTTCAGACCTTTTGCTTTCAACTGAGATAATGCAGCACTCAGCTTCTCAAGAATTCTGGTGTTAACTAATGGGCTTGGTTTTTTTTACTAGGCAGAAAAAGTAAGCACTAAAATACTCCAGCTGATTCACACAGAAATACATTCCTGAACACAGATTAACAAGTAAACAAAAAGAGAGTTGTTCCTAAATCAAGGTTAATAGGTTTACTGTAAGTTAAAATAGCTACTTGAAAAACATTTAAGAAAGATTTCAGAGTTATGATGAGCTATAAGTTTATTTCACTGCAAAATGTGATTTCCAAAGAAAGAGAAATTAGCATTTGAGTTCATTCTGTAAACATTCTAACATATAGAATCTTTTACATCATAATACTACTGCAGCTCTTCAGTGCCAACTACTACAGAATTCCAGACACTGAATATTAGCAGTAACAAAATGTAAATATCTAAGTGTTAATAAACTATAAAAGCAACATAACAGAATCATTTCATGCATTTAAAAATAGTTTCAAGTTTGTGATGGCTTTCTCATTAAGTCACTGTCAACTCCTGTAAATAATCTAACTGTTAGAACATATTTGCAATTTTATTTCACCTGTGAGACATCTGAGGTGTACGAGTATTCACTTATTGAAATTTTTAGCACAGAAATAGAAGTTAGCAATAATAAGGATTCTAAAATCTCAATACAGAAGAATCGACCCTATAAATAAAAAAATCTCACCAGTTTTGTCTCATTTAAAGCATTCTAACTATTTTTTCCAAGTTATTTTCCTGCTTTTTGTTGTTCTTAGTAGAGATTGAGCTGAAAAGATTCTTACCTTACGACAGGATCACTTTCTAGCAGCTCGGTGAGTCGCTGCAGTTGTTCAGGTTGAATGGATCGTCCCAGCAGGGCTTCAGTGTTAGTGTAGATTAGAAATGCTGACACTGTTCCTAACAAAGTTCCGACACCTAAAGACCCCACACTGTCATAATAAGGGTTTCCTAAACAAGACATGTCAAATTAGTTTCAAAGAGCACTTCTAAAACATAGTAGATAATTCAGATTTCACACCTAAAGAAGTACGTAGTTTAGGCGGGTTTTTTTTTAGTTTTTCAGTTTTTGCTATTTGGTGGCATTTTTGTTTTATTTGGATTTTGGGGCAATTTCAATGCATTGGCAATTCTTTCCTAGTGAGGAACAAGATGAAGCTGGAAGAAAACAAGTTATCTTAAGATAAATCTCAAGTCCCTCCTGTTTCCTGCAGGACTAATAAATGAATAAACTCTTGCTAGCTATTTTCTCTGTACAGATACACTTTTATTAATATAAAATTACATACACCTAAACACAGGGAGTAGCACAATAGTCTGTCCTAATAACTCAAATTAGCAAGTATTAACCATTTCTGGAATACAGTAATTACATAATAAGCTTTAAACACATTCATTCATATTCACATTTGTAGAAGCAGTAATATACTTTTAACTTCATGAAGGAAACTAGAAATGGAATGAAAACCTACAAAACTTTTACTCATTAGAAGCCACAAACAAACAAAATAACCATATTTGGTTTTAAACAACTGAAAAGCCAAAGTCTGCATAAAACCAGACAAATAATCGCCCCTCTTTAGAAAATGTAACTGCAGCAAAGACAGACTTCAAATCAGCTGCCATATAGATCATCCTAACTGCATGAATTAGGTTTGCCACACTGTTCAGGAGTAGATATTGTAATCTGAACGTAACACTAATACCACTGCATCTCAATAGGAAGGAAGGAACTGCTTAAATCCTCCTACATGCAGATGGAGCTGCACACCACCGAATAAGGAAGCTCAAATTATGTAATTCAACCACAGCACAAAGTAGTTTACATAACTGACTACAATAAATGTACCTTTAGTAAAAATACCTTAGTTTGTACGACAAAGGGAAGTCAGACCTATCTGCATGTACTCTTTCAAGCTTAAACTCATCAATAATAGACATAAGAAAAAAACAAAAAAAGCTTTTTTTAATTTTGAACAGTTTCAACTCAAGCCACTAGAAATCAGATCAGAGAACAGTATAAACTCCTAGAAGCTTACACAGTACAAGTATCAGAAAAAGAGTAGAGATGTATTTAAGTCAACCCATATAAACTAAATGCTTTGTGGTCATTTCATGCACAGAAGGAAATTCGCATCCTGCTTGCCTCAGTTTGAGATGGAATTTTACCTGTTAAAGAAGTCAGACCCATGCAGGCAGCAGCTATGGCCACACTCAGAACTGCTGCAGCATCCTCCAGTAACACCACATTTGTACTAGGATCACGACTCTGTACGACTGTGTATGCAACGGAAAAAAAAATTACATTGCTTTGGAAAGCTTAGCTTTACTACATTATGCACTGTATTTAAAGTACAGTAACAGCAGCAACTTAAGAAAAAAATTTCTGTAAGTATATATAGTGTAAACTGACTTTTTGCACATACTTCTTAAAGCATTCATAAATAGACAGAACAGAATCTTCTCCAAAATGTTCGAGAAGTTTAAAAGCTTATCCAGATAAATGCAAGTAGTGTAGTAAAAGTATCTAACTATTGTTACTTAAATCAACTGCTTTTCACACTAATGTGTAAAAAGTATTTGTTACTAGAACAGAAAACAGATCAACAAAGCAACGGGGAAAGGAAAACAGACAAAATTGTTTCTATTATTATGCAAACACAGGTAAATAGATTCTGTTTTAAATAACCACACACCTTATTGCTATAATGACACATACCATACTGATAAAATGACAGACCCTTGGCTCGAGCGCTCCTGCGGATTTCATTTATAGCAACAAGAAGGGTAGCTGAAATGACACCAAAGTAGTTGCTGAAAATGGTTAGAGGCAAAAAGACTTGCTTCTATTTTGAAGAGGGAATTTTTCTTTATATCATAGCAACAGATCATCAAAATGCTCTGTTTATTGATACTTTGAAAAATTACAAAGCAAAAAGTTACCCTCTTTTCTATGTGCGTCTCCCATAGAAACTGGAACAGTTATGCCCACTGATAGTTTAACACCAAAAGGGTATTTCATGTATACCTTCCAAATGATGTGTTCAACTTATTATATAGACATATGAGAAAAAAGATCCCACTTTTTTGTTTGTTTGTTTGTTTATGATACGAGTATTTGCAGGAGAGCCCAAAACTTCAGTGTTATGCAAGGATCAATTATTACTGCAATCACATTGTACTCTTAAGAGATAGCAAATATTTTTACCGAAATATTTTTTAAAACTGCATACCTCCTTCAGATACCAATGACCCTGCTAAAATGCAGTATGCCTGTGTGAAAAAAAGTCTCGATTATTATGTTATATGAATATTTATACAGATCTCTTCACCATAGACTACCCAAATGCAGCATTCCAGAACCCCATTTCCCACTGAGCCATGTAGCTGTCTCTAAACAGAAGCCCATCAACAGTATTTGAATTATGAAATATATAGCAATATAGGAAAGAAGAACCTCTTAGAAGATAAGAAGAGAAGATGCAGGGTTTAAAGCTCATTTTGCTGCAAGATCAGCTAGAGTTTAACACTATTTTTTCTTAAAACATATTTGCATTAAGGATGGTTTGAGTTAATTGTGTTAAGATTCAAACTGAGGTGAGTATTGGTCTCTTCTCCCAATAAAATGTGATAGGATGAGAAGAAATGGCCTTAAGTTGTGCCAGGGCAGGTTCAGACTGGACATTAAGAAAAATTTCTGTACTGAAAGAGTACAGGAACAGGCTGCCCAGCAAAGTGGCAGATTCACCATCCCTGGAAGTGTTCAAAAACTGCACAGATGTGGCACTTTAGAACATGGTTTAGTACACATGGTGGCACTGGGCTGACGTTTGGACTTGATGATCTCACAGTTCTTTTCCAACTTTAATGATTCTATGACTCAGAAGGTGAATGTGAATTTCAGACTGTGCTGTTACTTTCTATTAAGTCACCAATGTTAAGATACAATATTAAACAAGATAAGCTTACCCAGAGAAGAGATTCTATAGGATGAGGGTGGAGTAAACCTATGATCCCATGATACCAAGAAAGTCCTGCACCCATCATAAAAATGCCAACCCCACTAATCAGAGAGGCAATATAGCGCATGTTTGTGAAACCATACCTAGATGAAAACAAATAAAGTAGTTTAGGAAAATAAGAGGTCCGTAGCTCCACAACCATATCTCGAGATTTTTCCATTAATTTTTACATGTCTTAAATTACGGTTATACAACTGGGCATCTACTCAACACAAAACTGCTAAAATCAACCTAATCCCAGGGGGAAACTAAAAGCCACCTGGAGACGGTAATCTAGTACAAACAAGGATATCAAGCATAGTTATTTTCATAATCTGTTTTAAAACAAGCTATTTATGTAGCAGTATTAGGTCCTGTGCAGACACCGACGATTTTACTACAGCAAAATAACCAAAAATTTATGCAACTTACATTATATTGAAATGAAAAATCTTGTCTTATAGGCAGTCAGACTACATATTTTTTAAGACTAATTTAAAAGGAATCAAATCTGTGACAGTTAAGTAGTTCAGCAAACTGCAGACATTCAACATTTGCAATTTTTTAAGTGCAGTGAGAAGAGCTAAAGCAATATTATAAAAGTGTATCCTTAATCTTTTTTTTTTGTATTAGCTGCTACTAGAAACAGCACATTTCTTCAGCAACATATAAAAACCAACAGTACATAAGACTATATTGAGGAAGAAGGGGGAAAAAGTGAGAGAGGGGAAGGAGACAAAATAAATATTTAGACAAACAAGATCAAAACATTGTTCAAGTTACTTGATACTCTTAATGAATAAGAGCTTAACTAATTTTGTACACTAGACATATACTGAACTAGTGCTGAATGACTTGCCCAAACCCATGAAGTGTAAAGCAGGTCAACGCCAAGAAAGTATCTAGAGCATAGCTTCTAACTTTCAAGGAGTGGTAAGAACTTATCAACAATATCCCTATTACTCAGACAAAAACAAAGACTAGTTCAAGTCAAACACATCTCCTTACAACACAAGTAGCTGCCATGCAGAAAAGCACTTTGTTGAAAAGAGGCAGAGGATGACAGAAATTTTTTATTTTTAAAAGAATCTTATCATTCACATGAACAGTGTTTATTTAAAAGCAAAGTAAGTCTATCCCTTGGAAGAGACAGAAGAGCCCAGAAACTTCTGTGAAAAATTCTGTGAATTAAAATAATACACATTGAAAAGCGTACCACAAAAAAAAAAAAACCAAGCCCACATTAAACATAACATACATCAAAGCACTGAAGCTAAAACTTCTGCAGTTTGGAAGAAATTCCTTTTCTTATTTTACCTACCGTAAAATCAGAAACAATGCACTTCAGAAATGATACAAAACAGCAGACTAAAAAGACCAATGTGACCCACAAACAAAAACTGATGTTACTTCTACATATAATTACCAAAATCATTATTTACTCAAAAAGCTTACGGATGACTAGGGTCAGGCGTTCTTGCAGACTGACTGATGCCCAAAGCCAGCAATGCCTAATTAGGACAAAAGGAAAACATTTTTGTTAGAAGAAAAATTTAATTCAGAAACATTCTACATCAATCGAACTTGAAAGATAAAGGCAGATGCAATTCGCTGATCTGCACATATGGTTTGTTACTGATATTTTGTTAGATCTGGAATATAATCCTCAAAGTGTGTCATTTAAGTCTACGACCCCCAAAAAATTGTTAATTATACCTATATGTGCTTTGGTTTAGGGCTCAATTACTGAAACATAATAACAAGTATTAAAATGTAGACACTATAGTCAGCAGGCTGCTTTGAGGAAACAAGATTTCTCTTGTGTGTTCCTCAAAACCACACAAGCGAATATTTGAGCAAAAACACCACACATGTCCAGTGGACTATTTAACTTTCACATTTAAAAACCAGAATAGCTCTTCCACATTTAAGTGGTATACAATACTGCTACAAAACTTGGTTCATCTACAGGCACACTTAGCCAAATGAATATCACGCACGAAGAAATGTATCGGGATGCAGACTTAAACTACTATCAGTGAATTAATAGCACCCCATCTTCACTTTACAGCTGCAATAGCACAAAGATTCTGTAAAATAATATATAGAAAAACAGCAAACAAAATGTTAGTCCTCTGCTCAGTCTTTCTGGACAGACAAGCATACTAGACAACTGAAGCAAAAAGGTAGCCAAAATTATGAAATTATTTTAAAATGCTTTTTAAGATGTTAAGCCAGTTACAAGTTTCCATACATTCCTCAAATTTGGAGGAACACAAGACTGTTGCATTTTATGAGTTACAAGCTACCAAAGCCATCCTCTGGCTTGAGATGCAGAAGGGTTTCGGCCACTCAACTTCAAGTATTTGTTTGTTTCCAAAGCCTGGCTATATCAAACACCGCAACAAGAAAGATTCTCTGCATACTGGGAAAGTGGGAGACTTCACAGTCTTGTAATGAATGCCTCACGCATACTAAAGAAATAGTGGGTAAAAATAATATTAATTTTGACCCTGTGCACTATTACATGTCCAGCTCTGAGTCTGCTACAGTACTCAAAGTAGATGTGCGAGGTAAGTGGCTGCTTGGGCTGAGTGGCCCCTAAGGCAGTCTAGGAATAGAAAAAGAAAATGACATGCTCAAATTTTCATCATTATTGTACAAAGAGATGACTAAGCAAAGTCTGTCATTCTGTAACGATAAGTGACAAGAAAAGTATTTCAAATTAACATTTAACCAAAATAAGAAAGAGGTGCACTTTGTACCTCATCTTAGTTTCAGGCTCCACTTACAATCCCTGAAGCAGCACAGTTCTGCCTCACTATAACTCTTCTCTTCCAACTAATTTCTAAAGAAAACTTTAAAATCTGCATTCTGACTCGTCTGATCCTTATATCAATACAAATCAAAAAACGCTCTATTTTGTATTTTTTATTACCTGCACAAGCATTCAATAATACTTCAAGATGACAAACATACCATTATTGACCAGGTGGGGCAGGCAGCAAGGCAGAGAGGAGTGAGCATGAGGTTAGTGAGTAACCTAAACTACTCAGATTTTGGTTTGACACCACTTCCTAAGGATAAAGCTAGTCACATTATGCATATGCATTGCGACAAACAAAATTTAACCTGTCCTGGGACTTATTTCCAAATGTTTGTATATTTGACTGCTATTATACCCATATGGAAAATAATTGCAACTGAAGTATGGAACAATCAACTACAAAAAACCCAACAGTTTAGAAAAGAAGAACAGAAGTAATTGAGGCAGGCAGCTTGAAGTAATGCAAATGTAGAACAAATAGTAATTATAAACAGAAATACCAAACACCATTCAAATAGATTTTATTTATAGTTACAGGTGACTTTCTAGATTCCTTCTGCAGTTAGGTTTTCTGGACTATGCCAGTTACTTTACTCTGAGCTCATAAACCCTCCATCAAATTATTTGCATCAATATAAAAACTAAAAGAGTAGCTATAGAAACCATTAGTTGAAACCACTACTTTTGACAAGTAAATTTGCAACACAGTAACAACAGCTTTGCAGTGGGAAACAGCAGAAAGAGCTCTGGTCCTAGTAATATTTCTAAAGGAACGTGAATTTCTGAAAAAATATGCCTTCATCTGACTAGTTTGATAAAAACTGTATATAACAACAACATTAAGTGAGATCTGCTTTTGCCCCCAGGAAGCTACAAAATATACACGTATGCAATGTGCACACAGAAAAAAGTTCACACAGAGCCTGCCACACTCGGCAGGTTTTGTAATTGGAGTGACTGAAACCAGAAATTATTTAATAATAAAGTAAAACACCCACTTCCAAGTGAAAGAGTTTATATAAACACACCTTTAACACTGCTTTGCCTCAAAATTATTTTAAATGGTCATTAGATTAAGTCCTAGCATTTTTTTCCTCCTAGAATATAATTACTATGATTCCAGGGAGTACACGAACCTTACGAACAATACAACAAATGTTCACAGGTATTGAACAGGAAGAGCACAGTAAACACGCACCACAGCAGAATCTAAATGTCATTTGTAGTAAGAGTTGTAGTTAATAAACTTGGAATTTCTAGACTTCAAAACACCAGTGTTACCTATGAGCACACTTTGTAAAGAAAAGTAAAGTATTTTGTTGCGAGCTGTAGTCCTCCTAAATATAAGTTTTCATTTCTCTGGTGTTAACTATTTAGACAGTACAAGCAAACTAAAGAATACTAGTAGACTGAATTATTGCTTTTAAGTGTAATACAACTACTCTAAGTATCTCTCTTCATTCCCAAAAGATTATTGTGCTAACTTACGGAGTATGGAAGAAACACTCACCTGGTTGCATGTGTCTGCTAAAGAATGTATGGCTTCTGAAAACATACTTGCAGAACCCGTGTAAACCCAAGCAAGTAGCTTAAAGAAAAAGTTCAACCCATTTCTGGAAACAAAGAGAAAAAATAAGGTAAATAATAACAGAATATTTGGTAGTATTTTCATCAAAACCATAATCCTGCATTACCTGCCAGCAGGTAAAACTAAACATCAGTTCATTAGAGACCTGCACAGACAGATAAAGCGCACACATTTTCTGCATGGTTACTGTTTAAAAGCCTTTTCAACTAAACTCAATATGTAAAGATAAACAATTTATTTTTCCAAAATTGTTAGCTTCTACGCAGTCCTGAGTAAGTTACACTTCCTGAAAACTGCCATCACATTCACTACCTGGAACAACTAATCGCCTACCAGCAGGAGAACACAAGCCTTAACATTTCCCTTTTCTCTTTCTTCAATCCTTTGCCTCCTATGCATCCCCTTCCAATACTGTAGGTACAAGGTTCCCCACTTCAGTCTCAGTTTGAGCAACTCTCAGCAGGATACAAACATAAGACACCAGACAGGAAAACAAGGGTGTCATTAGACTGCACTGTAAAAATTATCTATGGAACTTTTCCATTAAGTTGTCCAGTGTGACTTGTCAAGTCTTTTTTAGGTTATGAGCTCACTGCAGCAAGCCCTGGGTTACGCTGTACAGAGAAAAGTAACTATTAGCACTAACGTGCAAATCTACATTCTCACCTTAAACTGCTGCTACCAGAATCAGTAGATTAATTGTTACGGTTTCATTGTAAAGAAAATCAGACTACAGGATTACAACATTCTTCTGTATTTTTATTAATACATTTGAGTGCAGCTTATTGGCAATTTTTAAAAGTATTCAAACGAAATAGTGTTATAAACAAGTATTAACAGCATCTTGTAGTTGCATTTTTTAACAACCACATGCCAAGAAATTATACTTGTTAGAATAAGCATAAGAAGCACAAGTCCAGTCCTTTGCCACAATCCAAATTATACAGTTGACTGAATAACATTCACTTTCAAGCGAACACCTTAAAGAATTTCTGTGAGAGTAGATCCACTTTGATCAAGAGGTAGCAGTTTTCTATACCTCTTTCCATACAAGGACCTGAATGTGTTTTAAAATTTTTAATTTAGTCTCATTACCTCATGAGACAGTGAAGCATCACCATAATTTACAGGCGGGAAGTAAAAAAATGCCTAAGTTACTGGACAGTCCAAAAAGAAAGGAAAACAATAAACTATAATTTTAACTCCCTGTGTTAATAACAAGTTCACAGCATAGTGCATCTTTAACACAGAAAGAAAATTAAATAAATTCCAGTAAAATTGATTATTAAATAAACTCCGGTCTGACAGCTTATCTGAAGGTACAATTCTGTTGTGCGGCCCCCACCTGTTCAGGTGACAACAGGAACTCAGCTGGTATTTTATTTCACCCCTACAATTTCCAAATTTGTGAGGAGATTTGACATCCTATAAATCTAAAAAGAAACCACACAAAAATTTTCAAATGTCAGGCCCAGCAAAATCCATCTGTTAATGATGTCCAGAGAGTTGGAGACACAGGACAAAAGGATGAAGAGTGCTACATGGGAAATAATTACAAGAAATCTAATAAGACTATAGAGCCAAGGCTATTTGATGTTTCCTGTCTGACCAGATGTTCATATCAATATAAGACAACAGATAACAGTCATGGGGGTTGAAGGATAAGTCAGGTTTTTACTGTAAATAAAACATGCATTGCTTTAAAAAATAAATTCACCACTGCATCTGAAAACATAAAGACCTATAAAAGCCTAAATTCTGTTGAAAAAAATACTACAAAGACTTTAAACAGCACAGGAAAAATAATCCAAAACTAGTAGATTCTGAGAAAGCAGCTAAAATTACATTAAAGCATAAGATAAGGGTCTACACCAACCTCGTCTGATTTATACAATCATCTTTGTCTACCTACACAAAATATTCAGGCTTTTGAAGGACAGTAAAAAAAAAAAAGTGAAAATTAAAGAAAAATCAAACTGAAAATATTCAGATCCACTATGAATATATAGAAAAACATTACATACCATGCAAATGTGGTATCATTTAAAAGGTAAAGTATTAGCATGATAACAAAATCAATTCAACAACGTCAGACTCTGAAGAATGTTTTGATAATAATAGGTCATTTCCTTTTTGATAAAGACACTGTCTTCTTGTATTTCTTTAACAGAGCTTCAAAATTTTTCCTCACACGCAGAATTTTATTAATATTATAGAATGTACCAGCGCAGCTGGTGGATCTGTAGAGAACTCTGCTTTTGATTGACCCACGTTCGTTTCACCACCACAAGGGAAGCCCAAAGCTTACCGAATCATTCCAACCACAGAAGTTAATACAGATTGGCCTTTCTTTACTCAAACCCAGGAGCCACTAAAAATCATGCTGATGTTAAGAAGGATCAAGGCCATCAACAAAGAAGCACTGATAGAGGCCTTGACTTAAACCTCTGAAAAGTCATCAGGTATTTGAGGGCCCTTAACTTCTAAAAAAGCTCAACAAAAAGATGACTGAGCAATACAACAGGCTCTACAAACTCCCACTGGCCTGCCTGCCAGGCATTCACCTATAAAAGCACCTAATCATCCAAAAGGTATTTTGAAGCGAAGACAGTGCAATGCTTATAGTAATGCTCTATTTATAAAGCAGGAGGAAAGGTCTTGTTTTCTCTAGATCACTATAAAAGAAAGAGAAGGAGATGGAAGCAACCACGCAACCCTCCCCTCTCTTCTTTTTTTTTTTTTTTTTTGTCTCTCAATAGAAACATCCATACTAGCAGTTCTTATGTTTTTAACATAGAAAGTTACTCATAGAATACCAAATAAAGAGGGAAGTTTTCAGTTAAAGGGGCTTTGTGGGTTTCTCCCCCAAGTAAAAAGCATATCATTCTGGAGAAAAATCAGAAAGTTATTTCCTGCTCAAAATGTTGTTTCCTGTGCCAAAAAAAGCACCTTCCCTATATTTCTATTTTGCTCCCTTACATTGATAGTGTCTTAGCACATAAATACCTTTCCTATAAACAAATTTATTTTAAAAATACACTGTGTTAATTTCAAGTAAATTTTAGCCATCATTTTCTTAGAGGAACTTAACACACTTCTGTTTATTTCATGCCACATAGTCTCTGTGTTCATTTGCTTTATATCAGCATGATTAGCTTAGCTTTGTTTCATTGAAACTTTTTGATAAGTAAAAAGTAAAAACCTCCCAAAACATTCCCTTTTCCGTTAGGGAGTAAAACAGTGGAATAACCGCTGAAAGAGACAACTGAATTATTTTCTAGTGATTAGATGGAACGTTATTTAAAACATATGAAAGCTTCCTCTCAAGAAGAGGGAAAAAAAAAGGACAACTTTAAATGTGTGCTTCTGCATGTCCTTCAAAATTCTAGTTTTTACTTTAAAAAACTATATAGTCTGATCAACTTCAGAAGTTTGCTCTTTTCTGATCTGGTACATTCTATCCTTGTTCTCTATATATTGATGAATGTATCTACCTGAAATCTCTTCTATCAGTAATGAATAAACAGATCTACTAACTTCAGTTACAGAGATACAGGTACCTCTAGCTTGATTACACACCGTTCTCATTTCCAGGATAACGAAACCAAATTGTTTCATACTTGCATAAACAAAACTTTTTTTTTTTTTTTTTTTTAACTTACATGCAAATGGCTACCATTACCACCTTTCCTGGTCCCTTGAAAAACATAGCTGCTGCACTGGAGCGTGGCTACATAAAGAAATAAGAAATTATTAACATAAAATAACCAAATCTTGACCTCATGAAGGACCTACCATACAAATTATTAAATAAAAACTTCATGCTGTCTTGTATTGCAAATGTGAAGCTACAGTCCTTGAAGCCTACTAATTTATTACCAAATGCTCACCCAGACTGCAGTTGGGCCTTGCATATTTCTACAAATGAATGGCTATAAAAAGAATAAACAACCAACAAAGCTACCAGCAGGGCCCACCGCAGCCATAAGGACAGGCACCAACTCTGCAGCGGTAAGATTAAGAAATCACTCTACCATAGCATAATACCTGGATCTAGGGAATGTGTCTGCTTAAGCAGAGGAGGGGTCAGTACAACACAGAGCAAAGTTTTGGGTTTGATTGTTTGGTTTTTTCCCCTTAAGAAATATATTTCATTTATTTAAATTAACAATACATTTATTATAAATGTTTATAGGCTATAGAAGAAATCACAAATGCAACTACAATTTTGTTAATAAATAAGGCAATCGACAAATTTCCTTACTGGTGGATTACACTGCCACAGTGAGAAGCCATTTAAGCTTGTACCACAACATTTGCCACTGCATTACAGTCAGACTAGATCTGGTATATTACAGTGCAAATAAATCTTCCAATAATATTCAATTAGTTAAGCTCATGCAACTGTTTCACAACTATTTACTTCCATAAGTTTTATAGTATATCTTGTGGCATTTTTTCAGCCAAAACCTTAAAACATCTCTTACCTTAGTATTTCCAAAGAACTCTCTGTATTCTCTTAACAGCCTTTGGTTTCTAAATAGATCTGCAATGCAAAATTGTTATCATGAATGCTTACTAGTTACCAGTAGTTTCAGGAACTGAAGTCTGTTTTACGCAGCAGCCAAGTTCTAGCAAAAGCTACGTGGTCTTCTCAAATTACAATCTCTTAAAGGCATCTCTGTTTGGGAAAAACTCCTCTCCTGATATTGTTGATCAGAAACACAGATTATTAGATACTCATTCAACATGTTAAATAAAATCTGTTATGATCCTCTGCTTTGCTGTGACTCTTACCAATAAAGGATGATATACAAGAGGGAAAAACTCAAAATACTCTGTTCTGGCTATCTTTCAATGTCCCTGCACAAAAAAAACCAAAACAAACAAACAAAAAAACCCAAACCAAACCAAGCTACTTTATAACCAGATCCAGGCATTCTACAGCCCCTCTTCCACTCCTTAACCCTTTCTGCCACAAAGGACTAGAAGAAGGATGTTTCAGAGCAAGACTCTTACAGTCAGTATCTTTTCCATCCACTAATGATGTTCGGTAACTTAAAAATAAACAGCGTTATATTAGAGTACCTAGAAGCTGTTAGCACTAGATTCTCCCCTATAAAGTATTGTACACAATTTAAATAGATTAAAACAGCCAGTGGAATACAAGGATACTCTGTAAAAAGGGGAGTTACTACTTCAAGTATATAATGTTTCAGTATGTTTCTATGACTGAGTAGTACTTTTTTTAGTCTTTTTTTTCTTGATTCTGCTGGTCACCAGAAATTTTGAAGCTACTGATTGTGCTCCTAGTACCAGCAGTTACAGGTACTTTCACAAGAGCCTGCAGGTCTAGTCTTTTTACTGGGAGAGTGTTCCAGTGGCACAACCATTTAAAAAAAAAAAAAAGAAGAAACTTTAATTTTAATAATTAAATAATTGAAATAAGTACCTTGAAGTAACATTGCCTATCCTGTGATTTTAACTGACTAGATAGATCAAAATCCATTATGGATTACTGATTTGACCATACCTGCTTTTTGATAATACTTGCAATGATGACAAAAATAACTTTAGGCAAAAAGATCATTTGGGGTTTTGTTGTAGTTTGAGGGAAATTAGGGTCAGTTTTGTGATTAACTCAGTTGCTGTAAGTAACTTCATTTTTCTGAAAGCTAACTGCCTGGATTTGAGACATCCCTAGAAGTAATAACACAAGGCACTGGTATGCAGAAAGGCCAATGATTATACTTAACCAAGGCCATCCTCAAGCTGGTGGAAAAGGGGCCACACCTGCGAAGAGGCAAATAGGACAAGTGACCCTAAACTGACCAACAGAGTATTCTATCCTGGATATGTCATAGTCAGTATAAAACTGAGAGATCATGAGGGTGCCTCTCTCTTCTGTGATGACTGACATCCGATGCGGACCTCACCTGTCTGGCTGTTCCTGATCCCAGATCCACATGTTCCTGAAACCAGCTCCCAAGTCTAACTCCCTCCTAACTGTAGACCCATTCTCTCGCATCTACTCGGTAGTATTTGTGGTGACACATAGTCATCAAGGGGTGGCATACAGTCATCAAGGGGTGGCAAATCGCTTATTTGTATATATTTTATTACTTTCTAATTATTTTCACTATTATCAGCTCATTAAAGCCATAGTTTTACTTTCCAACACACAAATCTTTCACTTTCATTTCCCTCTGCCCTTTTCCTGTGGGGCTGGGGGAGGGAAGGGATTTTGGAAGCTCAAATGCACAGTTTTAGCTGTTGAGATTCAGCTGGGTAGGGCTAAACCATGACAGAGTGTTTCTCCCCTTCTGAAGCACAAAGCCGAATTCATTTTAGAGGAAAACCAAATGAACAACAATATGGTATCAAGATTCCAACTGGTTTTAAGTCTTTCAAAAATTCTCAATAAGAAGAATCCCAAACCATTGAAGATGTTAATTATAATCTATAGTCGTACTTTCAAATTTTAGATGTCACAGGTAATAAACTGTAAGATAGTAACAGACTATATCGGCATAGACAGTAATGTGTTACTCTAACACTGGCTATAAGACCTTATCAGGAATTGCTAACTCCAAATTAGTATTTTCTCAATGAAATACTACATTCTAGTGGACTTCTAACAACTATATGTTGTTGTTTACATTGGAAGTTAATTGAAAACTATATACTTACTTTCTCTGTACTTGATCTCTGCCTCTTTACGTCGTTTTCTTTCTCTAGCAAGAGCCTCTGGACTACCCCAAACTTCAAGAGACCTGCATGAAGTAAGAGGAACTTAACAATGGTTCTATCTATGCAACTTCTTTTAAGTTTGAATACATTGCAAATGTCTTTCCTATACAAACATCACATCATTCTTTCTGATAAGAAGCCAAGGAGGTTACTTTACAGAATAAAAACATAAGCAAGAGAGGGCTGAGGACAAGCACTTAATCTTTGGATATATGAAGCATACTCTCCAACTTTATATACACCATGTAATTATTACAATTATGAGGATATCAAATGTATTGATAGAAAACGGAAAACGTTATTGCCCTTTCACATTGTAAGCCTGACTTCCGTAAGTTTTTTCTCTCTCTGCCATAATCCGTTTTAAATGATCCGAAAATTTTCCTTTATAAAAATGTTCTTACTTTGCCTCTACATCCGATCTCAGGTACACAGTGAAAGTCTCGGTGTCATCATGGGGACTCCGTCGTTTAATTTTCCTCAGCTGGTCTAGATCACTAAGGAAGGTGGACAAACAGCTTAGTGCAAGAAAAAGTTCATATTATTCTATTTTACTTATGTCTGGAGGATCTCACATAACTTTAGTATATTAATTTGAGTACAAAAAAACTGAAGTTGTTTACTTGCACCAAACAGAACAGACATGTGACATGAAGCAAGCTATCTCTAGAATGCTATTGAAAGCCTTTGTATTTTCCACACTCAAAAGGCCAAATTGTCCTCACACTATGAAATATTACACATGAAAGACAAATGAATAAACCTTTGAATAATAAAACATCCAATCAATTATCTGCATGTAACTGACAATGTGCATAAGAGGTTCATTGTTCAAAACCTCTAAATGGGAATTACACACCTGCACAAGCTACAAAAGGCTGGAGATAACAAAACTACTTGAGGGAACAGATAAATTTTACTTGCTGAGCTACACATTAGGGTATCTACACAGAGAAGTATTTTAAAAAAAAAAAAAATCGCTGATGAACATTTCATTTTTAACCCAACCAATTATATAGTCTTATTTGTTAATTTTTTTTCCCGTTTGGTCAATCCAGCAAAACTTTAGCTAGTTATTTCTCCGCACAACAAGCCAGTTACAATAAAAATAGGCAAAGGACTAAGAATAATTTCTCACTAGATTTCCACCAAAGACTAAGTCTGGTGACATACACTACAAATAAAAACTGAGGAGGCACAGTGACAGCATAAAAAGTCATAAATAAAGCTGCTAAGCCTTGGGGTCACACATAACATCCATGAAATCTGACGGACACCTCAACTATAGTGACACTCAGCAAGACCCGCTGGCAGGCACAGCACACAGTAAAAGGCAGTAAATACGAATCAAGTAACAATAGTTAGGTTACAATGAACCAGATCATATTTTATGTCAAACTACAGACCTCGCATAACATGAAGCTTCCACTGATTTTTTAGAAATGTTCACAACAAACCATTACCACCCCAAAATGCTGAAACAAGAGTTATCTGTCATTACCCCCTATGACTAGCTGCTCTAGAGGTGGACTCCTCCCAACTAGATTTATAGTCATAGAAGTACAAATAAATTACTCTAAGAAGTCATTATGGAAACATGCAAACTAAGTGCAAGTTCCTAATCCACTGCAATACTAAGTAAACAAGAACTAACTTCAGCCACTTATGATTATGTATACCACAAAAGTATTTAGAAGAAGTTGCCATGCAAAATCACTCTATGGTCACAATTACTTCGAAGAACATACAAATAAACAAATATTCACAATTTAAAGTGCAACTCAAATCCATCATACCTGGATTTAAGACAAAACTCATTTATTGCTCTGACTCCAGTGATGAAGTTATTCTGTGTGTATTTTGGTCCATAGTCTCTCTTTTTAAGGACTGCTTTCACTTAAAACCAGAAAAAGATAAGCAAGTTAAATCACTCAGCAGAAACTTCAAAAGGTAATTAACGTAGTGTCATATCATGATACCTTTAAGTGGAGATTCAAAAAACAATGCTTGTCAGCAAGATAAAAAACTTACAGTGAAGAGACAAGAATGTACTTCATTGTGGAAACGAGTAAGAGCAGAACAATTTGCCTCCAAAAATGCTACTTGCCAAGTTGTAGCCCAGAGGTCTCAACCATCCCACACACTGCCACTGCCAGCTACCTCTCCAACTAAGACAGCACTCAAACATGGCAAACCCTTGCTCTAGCAACTGAAATGGCAACATAGAGTTCCATTTCTTTTTTTCCAATTCTTTACCAATTCCCTCTTCCACAGGTAAGATTTTTGACCTTTGCAGACCACACAGAGATCTGAGATAGACTGTATGTATCAATCTTCTCAACTATTTCTTTCAAAATTAGCACACTTAATATTGGCCATTTATAACCATTAAAAATACACATTCTTTATTCGTAATATCAGATTTTCATGCATAAGAAAAAGAACACCATATCTATTCAGAAAAAGGAATTTTAACTTTATGGCAGTATTTCCTGCTTGTCTGTATGTACGTATATTTGAAAATAAGATGAAGCTAAGTTGCTATACAATCACTTCTATTAAAAACATTATGCACATTGGAAAAAGGGTTACAATTGCTGCAGGATATAAAAATAAAGAACATTAAATTCCTGCAAATGACAGGATTGATATGATTTCTATAGCTAGTCCCGAACTATGTAGATATCCTGCAGAAGCTTGACCCCTACAAATCGATGGGCCCTGACAATATCCACGCAAGGGTGTTAAGAGACCAAGCTAATGTCATTGCAAGGCCACTTTCCATAATCTTTGAGAAGTCATGGAAATAAAGGGACATCCCAAAAGACTGGAAGAAGGCTAATGTCACTCCCACCGACAAGCAGGGCTCAAAGGAGGATCCAAGAAATTACAGGTGCACCAGTCTTGCTTTAGTCCCTGGGAGAAACATGCAACAAATCCTCCTGGGATTTCACAAATCAAATTAAACACGTGATTGGGAAAAGCTAGCATAGATTGACCAAGGGCAAGTCCTGCCTAACAAACCTGATTGCCTTCTACAACAAAATAACCCATTCAGTTGATGTGGGACAGGTGCTGGAGATTGCCTACATGGATTTCTTTTGCTACAGTTTCCCACAGCCTCCTCCTACAGCAATTGATATGTTGTGGTCTAGACGAGTGGTCTGTGTGGTGGGTGTGGAATTGCCTTACAGCCCACACCCAGAGGGTGGTGGTAAATGGAACCTTTTCAAATAGGCAACCTGACACAAGTGGGGTCCCCCAGGGATCCATACTGAGCCCAAGGCTGTTTAATATTTTCATAAGTTTAATATTTTCATAAGTGTATTTTCATGATGGGATCAAGTGTAGCCTGATAAAATTTGCTGATGATACCAAACTGAGCAAGGAAATGGACACTTCAGAAGGGAGAGCCACCCTGAAGGAAGACCTGGATAAACTAGAAGAGTGGGCTAACAAGAACCTTGTGAACTTCAACATGGATGCAGGATGTAGACAAAAGTGTGTGGAAAATACACAAGGTGAGATCAGTTTCTTTAAATCCAGGGAAAGACAGGATGGAATTTTGATACCATTTATAGCCTTCCTGAGTTACTTTCACTCCAGAGATTTCTTTTTTTCCAGGTGGAGTTTAAAGAGAAATGGCAATTTCTATTTTGATAAAGTTCTTTCATAGAAGGCTAGGAGTGATCAAAAGCACAGGAGTTTTTAATAGCATCATTCTCACAATAACATAATAGAAGCTATGTGAGTGAAGATGGAGTGAAATCAAGTTGTGATAAATTAAAAACATGAAAGAAAGTTATGCTCTTATTTTAGCCACTTATGTTTTTAAACAATGTAACTAAAGACAAAAGCATGTATTTATCACAGGCACAAATGGGAACATTACAGGACTTGGATTAGGCAGTTCACGTGGTCAAAATATATTTAGAAGCAGCACTGATTAGATTAGCTCAGCAATAAGAAGGAACAGAGGAAGACTTAGAACAGGGAATGGGGTGAGATCAAGTATTTAGCTTAGCCACATTAAGTCTGAGATGGTGAATGGACATATCTAAAAACATGCAAGGAGGACAGACTCGTAACAGATGAGAGAACAAATCAGTCTTTTCCTGACAAACTTATCTGCCTAAATGAAACAACTAAAAACAGACAGAGAAGAATGAGTAATCACAAGGAATACCACTGTGTTTGATTTTTCAGGAGCAATTTCCCAGCAACTGCGTTCAAACAAAGCTGACATACAAGTGTGTTTTTAAATTTTATTAACATAACTTGTCACAATTGAAAAAGAAAGTTTCTTTACACATATCTTTTTTGACTACTAGCAGACAGTAGTAAAGTTTCAACAAAGAAAGCATTTTTTTACCTTTTACTTGGATTGGCTCTTTAATGAAAGACTGCTTTTGACCTGTACTATTTGTATCTTGTCCTGTAAAATAAAAATAAAGCTCACTGTAAATATGGAAGCACTTTTCTTTTTTAGTAAAGAGTCTGGCTAACGTAACAAAAAAAGAACATATCTTAATATTGCTTTCCCCCCTGACCACTAAAAAACATTTCTGCTAGATTCCCAACATTTAAAACTCTCAAAACATAAGTCAGAAATAGTAAAAAAATAAATAAGAAAGTAAGACATTTAATATAGCATAGATGAATAAACTCCTAGTGGCTTAAAGAAGAGTTCCAACTTGCAAACTACTTCAGAAAGTATCCTGAATTTTTAAAAAATATTTTAACAGTGTACCTATAGTTTGGGGCAATTTTTATGCAAAATTTTAGATTAATACAATGATTTCTACATAGTTTATGGCTTCTGATCACCTGACTCTCACAGAGTTTTCGATCTGTAATTCAGTTTCAGGGGACCGAGTCTTTTTCACCTACAAAAACTTAGTTCCTCAAAATATAGAATACTTAAAACTAAAATCCACAACTGGTGTCACAAGCTGGAGCTAGAATGAAAACAAAGTATCTTCGCTGGTTTTGAAATTTCAGGATTTGACTCAATAAAAAGCCAATAAAATATAATTCACAATACCATTCAGCGAATCTTAATACTTGGAAAATAATAGATTCAAGTAACATCAGTGAGATTTCTACTTAGAAATCAGAAGTACTACTCAAAAATACAAATATTGCATCCTTATCTCATACACCTCAACACAGCTTTCAAAATGAAAGCCTTACGATTCCAACACAACAAATCAACATACTCACTCTTTTCTGTCCTAACACTCTAATATTGGTGGTTTGCCATACATCCACAGTCATTAAAAAAATTAAAACTGATCTTATTGAAAGTGATATATAAAAAAAAAAAAAAAAAAAGAAGATTTTACAAGCAGGTCAAGTTAATTCATGAGACACTCCTCACTTAACATGCTACTCAAATTACTCAAAGGTCAGATATTCTCGAAGCTTGGACTACATAACTAGCTTTTCACCAGGCAATTAGTTATTTCCCTAACATCAACCGAGGACTAAGGCTAATAACAACCCAAGCATACTTTCTTGGAAATATAACACTGATAAATGAAACTTGGTCTTATTACACAACAAACAAGGATGGACCATAAATAACTAGCATTCCTATAACATTTATCCCTATCAGTTATTGTTGGACTTGAAAATAAAGCAAAAACCTTTTTGCCATTCCTTTCCTTTCTTTTCTTACCTGGTTTAAAGCACCAGGCAGCCAATCTACCAATATTCATGATAAACTTCAGCTAAGATTGCTTAGCAAAAAACGAGTAGTAGCTTCTTTTCAGAAATTCTGCATGCAATCCATTTATGTAATTAAAAGAGATATCATCAAAACTATTCAACAAAGGATTGGGTCATAAGATTTCAGAAGGGGAAAAAAAGCACAAAAAATATCAAGATTTATATCTATGTGCAAAAACTACATCAGGATCCTTTTTCAAGTTTACGACCTCAGCCTAGAGACTGGACAAAATCACAGTGCATCAGTCAAAAGAAAGAAAAAAAATATGTAACACTTCAATTCAGACTGTTTTTCAAACAAGTGGAGGTTGATATAATAGAACTTTCAAGACGAAGACATTATATTTTAAATAACACAGTAACAGGAAATGCATTTCCCAAGTTTACTGATAATGAAATTGAGGTCCAAAAGAGATACATTATTTCCTAAACATTTAAGTTATTGGAAAAATAGGGCAAACTTTACAGGCAGCACATCATCTTTTCAGAACATTACCAAAATATCATGCTTTTTTAAATAAACAGTAGTAATACGACCATAACGCATAAGAACATTCTATGCGCCAGGCTCCAGAGAACACCCCCTATATGAAGCATGCATATGACAATATGCATTCCAAAATAAATTTCAAAGCAGTTCTCCATCTATGCACAGTATAGGCTACAGTTTCATATACACTTGCATACATCAGCCCAGACTCTCAAAAAAGGTCTGTTGGTCTCATGGTGCCCATGCCACAAAGTTCCACTTAGGGTTTACTGCGACTCAAAGCCATGAGGCCATGGAGGGCTGCGTCTTTCCTCCAGCCATCTCAAAGACAGTGAGCAGGATCAGCTTATTGATTCATTTGAACCCTAGCTCTACAAAACAAGCAAGCAATTACTTTGTCACAGAACAAGCTAAACTTCATTAACGTCACCACAAGAGAGGGAGTAATCAGATAAGGGTGGGAGAAGGTAGGAACACCCCTTCTGATGACTATCAGTAATTATACAAACTTCAGGTAATCATAAAAGCAATAGTCCTAGCCTATTTTCACATGTCCAATTTTTAACACCAGTAACTGCACATTAAGAACCCAGAAAATACCAATAACTACAACTGGCTCTACAGTCTTTCACTGTATTCAGGCAGACATTTTTCTGCCTCTAGCAACCATCTGCAGCTCAAGACTTTCCAAGAAACATAAACAGTCTTAAGTATGATCCTCTTCTAAAATCCAGTCCCAGGCTTAAGAAATAATACCTAATTGTCAAACTTAGAACAACATTTCAGATCCACTCTTGTGCTCTTTCAAACATCAGAAAAGTAACTTAGCTGGCTATAGTTACTAGCTTTTAAAGACTACTAAAAGTTTCAGGAATTTACAAGTTACCAAACAAACAAAAAACAAATAATACCTGCTAATAATAATAAATACCTGCTAACCTGACAATGAAGAGGAAAAAGATTTCTTAGTAGACCACTACGTTTTATACAAAAGCACACAAAGACAGCTTTCATTATAAAAAGCATTCATTATCTCTTCAGCAAAGTAGTCTTCCAAACATGTATCTGTGCCATCCTACACTTAATAAGCAGAAAAAATAGCAGATGCTATGATGAAGTAAGAACAAGACAGTTCTGTATTTTACAAGCACCCAACTAGCACAAGATTGACAATCAAATTGAGGGTCAGGTTATGCCCATTACATCAAGTTTTTAATGTGAATGCTGCAGTTCTGACAGCGATCAGATTAGAAAACTCTAGTGGATGAAACAGCTCAACCTTCTTTGCCAGTCATCTACAGTCTGATCTGGAGAAGTCAAAGTGCTTAGTATCCATGCCCATTGAATATTTATCATATCAGTAGTCTATTTCACAAAAAAAACCTGAAATACCACAAAAAAAAAAATTAAGTAAGCCAAGTAAAGTGGTAAAAGACAAGTAATACATCCCCTTTATTATCCCTTAAGTGACTTAATCCCTTCTGACATACATGACTTTGAATTAGATTATTCTGAACTGAAACCCTTTAAACACTGGAATGACAAAGAAATAAATTTTGGCATTCTTCCTTGCCTATGCATCTGAATTTATATACCCAGATGCCCAGAAGCAAGAATTCTGCAACCATAATAATACACAATTAAAAAAAAAAAAGTTAGCAATCATTAAATACATAAAGTTTTTCCATTTATGTAAACACTCTTTATTTTAGATTAGTACTACCTGTTCCAGCTTTATGTAGGGTTTCTTCAGGAGCCGATTTGTTTGCATCTTCTGATCCAAGATCTTTTTTCTGACCATTGGAGGTATAAACTCTCACTTGACTCATTAACTGCACAGGCAGACGATTGCATGGCAGAATACAAGACAGACTCCCACTTTTCATTGAAGCTTGCCATCCTGACAGGGGAAGGAGAAAAAAAGATGTTTCAGGCAACCATTTTGCAAGGAAAAAGAAAGGAAACGGTAGAGCCATACCAGCATTTAAGTTACAAAAAGTTAGCTTTTGAGTACTGATCTGTCCTTATTTTACCCATGTTTAGGAATTATGCAATAGGAACACACAGCATGCGTTGACTGCCTCCCTTCAAACGCCTACTTTTAAACTTCATTCTAAAGTTAGGGCTTTCTCCCCAAACAGCCTGGTATGCACTTCTTCCAAAGACCTCTAGATGATCTTAAGGGGGTTCAAAAAGAAAAAAAATACAAAATTATTTGATAAGATTGACTTACTGATACATTAAGTCATATTCTAGTCAGATTGCCTCAAAATCTTCAAAAAGCCAAATATCAATAGAAGAAATACAGACCACCACAAAACTATCAGCCAGTGTTGCCACTGCATCTCCCTGTGTACACTCCATACAAACCACACCTTACCAATTAAGAAAAAAATTTAACTGTGCATTACATGTTAAGAGCCAGTTGCTACAGATATTACGTAGAAAAGCACACAACACCGTATAAAATATTTTATAGAGAAGAATCTTAAACTTTGCAACATTTACAACAGACAAATTACACAGTAAATATGTAAAAATCCTATTGAGAAATCACCCTGGGTAGACAATCCTCAGTTCAAAAGACTAGCCAAAAGCAGAGCTGTATGCAGTACAAGCCAACCAGCTTATTAGCAAACAGCTTCTTTTAGGCAGCACAAACACTTCTGTAGAGAGGGTATATAACTCCTCCAACCAGATATGCAACAGCCAACTGGCTGCTTTGGAAAGTATTCATTAAATGAATAAACAAATTAAAAAAAATAAATCAGCAGTGCTGGTAAGTCAAGTCACACAAAGTATAAGTAATCATGCATGAATACTGTTCCTCTCACAAAACAATAATATCCTATAAAACTGTGCATACCATAAAAGTCTCAACAGCTTCCCTTTTATTTCAGTCATCTACCGTACAGAAACATCTGCACATGTGCATGCACCAATCTGAACCTTACATGAGAACACTTCCATCAAAAAAAAGTCAGATAAGCTCTTACTGACTATCAGCTGTTGCTAATGTGACAAAAGCCCAGAACAATCAACGCAACACAGCTCAGCAAACTTACTGATTACGCCTCATAAAGCACCACAATAAGCATAGGGCAGAAGATGCGCAGTACTGTTTCCTAAGCTATGGTGACACCAGAGTAACTGAAAAAGGACACTTAATCAGCACGTTTAGAGGACACTTTCCCTAATAATCCATACACACACAAGAAACCATTAAAGGAAAAGGCTATTTGCTGCAATTTAACTGTAAGTGGTTACGTGAAGAGGGACAAAACTGGTCAGAATTTAAGTTTCAGGGTGTCTGGCCTAAAGAGAAAAAACAGGGCTCGCTCCTCACACAAACACAAATCCTACAAGACTGCACTGGGTTTGAAAACTGAGACATTTTCACACAATCCCGTCCAACGCCAGTGCCCACTGTACAACAGAGCGGGGCTGATGGGGCACCAGGTCACCACAAGGCATGCCATAGCACCTGCCAGTACACACCTCACCTGCCCCAGCACCAGGGAGGCAGTGACACCAAAAATGCCAGCAAATACACTCTGTAAGACTCGTTTTTTGTAGTTTTAGAAAGCAAGCACCCTTTATCAGGCCTGGGCAACGTGACAGAGCAATCTTCATCAATCCTGCGCAGCAAGACAAGAGCTGGGGACAGAATGTATTTCCCACATACATGTATAGGGATAAATTTTCCCAGAAACCTCATGTATATTCTATTACTTGCCGAGAACTAATTTTAATGTTATTACAAACTTCACAACAGACAAATCTCTTACTAATTTGGAGCCATCTCCAGCTCTGCCTTGCATTTGAGATGGGAAGAAAACGCCAGACAGAGGTGATCACAGAAGACACATCCATTCAGCACAGATCACACAGCACACACAACATTACCATCTTGAAATGAACAGTGTGTGGAAAAACACTGTTCCAAAGAAAACATGCTATCAAAGGCACATTCTGTCTGACCTCCAAAGAACATAATTGCTTAGATGAAACTTTATTTTAGTTTAAACCAAGACTACTGTTCACAAAGGCTTGTGGTGATAGAACTGGGGGGAATGGGTATAAACTGGAAAGGGGCAGATTTAGACTAGACATACGGAGGAAATTCTTCATAATGGGGATGGTGAGGCATTGGAACAGGTTGCTCAGGGAGGTTTTCAAGGCCAGCTTGGATGGGGCCTTGGGCAGCTTGATCCAGTTGGACGTGTCCCTACCCATGGCACAAGGGCTGGAACTAGGTGATCTTTAAGGTCCCTTCCACTCCAAACTATTCTATGATTGTATGATTCCATGACTATGGGAAATGGGTATAAACTGGAGAGGGGGAGGCTCGACATAAGGAAACTTTTCTTCACTGTAAGAGTGGTGAGGCACTGGCACAGGTTGCCCAGGAAGGTTGTGGATGCCCCATCCCTGGAGGTGTTCAAGGCCAGGTTGGATGAGGCCTTGGGCAGCCTGATCTGGCGGGAAGTGCCCCTGCCCATTGCAAGGGGGTTGGTAACTGGATGACCTTTACGGTCCCTTCCAACCCAAACTATGATTCTATTCCACTTCGTTAACAGAGACCACTTCTCGCACCGGCGACTCGGGAGGCTCCCAGCCCAGAGAGACCGCGGCGGGGGGGACAAGGGGGAACAAGAGGGGACGAGGGGGAACAAGAGGGGACGAGGGGGAACAAGAGGGGACGAGGGGGCCCTCCAGCCCTGCGAGCGCGCGCCTCCGGGCCCCGCGGGACTCACCGTGGCAGGCGCGGCGGAGCGGCGCCGCCTGGCACCGCAGGTACAGTCGGTAGAAGCCGCGGCAGCCCCGGGCCGGCATCATGTCGGCGGCCGCAAGCGGAGCCCGGCCGCTCCCCGCCGCGCCCCGGCGAGCGGCCCCCGATCAGCATGGGGGGAAGCCCCTGCGCGGCCCCGGCGCGAGGCCGCCGGTGGGTGAGGCGGGGAGCGAACGCGGAGGGAAGGCGACGCCGCGCACCCGGATGTGCGGAGCAGGCGCGCGACGCCGCTGAGTCACGCGTTCGCCCGCGCCTGCGCGCGGAGCCTCTCTCTCCCCCCGCCCCGCGCTCATTGGGCCCGGGCCGGTCAGACTGTCTCGGGTGTGGGTGCTGCCACCCTCAGCTCCCGGCTGTGTGCGGGTGGGAGCGCGTCCTGGTCGGGTACAGCTCGTTTGCTGCTCAGAATAATAATAATAATAATAATAATAATAATAATAATAATAATAATAATAATAATAATAAAGTTTCGGATCCCTCCAGGGTACTGGTTGATAAGAAGCTCGACATGAGCTGGCAATGCATGCTCGCAGCCCAGAAGCCAAGCGTGGCTTGTGCTGCATGAGAAGAAGGGCAGCCAGCAGGGTGAGGGGAGTGGTTATGCCCCTCTACTGCTCTCGTGAGACCCCACCTGCAGTATTGTGTCCAGTTCTCAACATAAGAAGGGTGTGGAGCTGTAGGATGATCCGAGGGCTGGAGCACCTCCCATACGAGGACAGGCTGAGAGAGCTGGGGTTGCTCAGCATGGAGAAAAGGCTGCAAGGAGACCTTATAGCAACCTTCCAGTACCTGAAGGGGCTACAAGAAAGCTGGGAGGGACTGTGTCCAAAGGCTTGTAGTGATAGGATGAGGGGCAATGGGTATAAACTGGAGAGGGGTAGATTTAGACTAGACATAAGGAAGAATTTCTTCACTGTGAAGAAACTGGTGAGGCACTGACACAGGGTGCCCCAGGAGGTTGTGGGTGCCCCATCCCTGGAGGTGTTCAAGGCCAGGCTGGATGGGACTTTGGGCAGCCTGGTCTAGTGGGATGTCCCTGTCTGTGGCAGGGGGGTTGGATATTTAAGGTCTCTTCCAACCCAAACTATTCTATGATTCTATGATTGAGGTGCTAGAGCGTGTCCAGAGAAGAGCAAGGAAGCTGGTGAAGGGGCTGGAGAACAAGCCTTAGGAGGAGTCGTGTAGGGAACTGGGGTTGTTTAGCCTACAGAAAAGGAGGCTGAGGAGAGGCCTTATTGCTCTCTGCAGCTACCTGAAAGGTGGTTGTAATGAGGTGGGTGTTGGTCTCTTCTCCCAAGTAACAAGGGGAAGGTGGAGAGAAAATGTCCTCATATTGAACCATGGGAGGTTTAAACTGGACATTAGGAAAAAATTCTTCACCAAAAGGGATCTCAAGCACTGGAACAGGCTGCCCAGGGAGGTGGTTCAGTTGCCGTCCCTGGAATACAGGTAGATGAAGTACCTAGAGATTTAGTAGTGGGCAGGTACAGTTGGATCAGATGATCTCAAAGGTCTTTTCCAACCAAACAACTCTATGATAATAATGAATAATATAATTGTGCGTGTGTACGTATGCACTGGTCAAAACACCCAAGAATGTGTTTTTATAGATCACAGCATTAAAACACATACGCTAAATCCATGCACAAAGTGTTCTGTGTGAAAAATGCTCTTCCTGACCCTTAGATCTCCCCTAGGATGCACTTCCCAGGTCAGTACTGATAAAACAAAACCTAATTAAAATAACAATGTCTGCAACACCTCCTCCTGCTCTTCTTACAACCTGCCTCAGGACCAGCATGTAATTAATCCCAGTGGCATCAGATTACACCCTTTTGAATTAAAAAAAAACCAACCCACATTTGGGCAAGTTTGTTTGTCCAGGATAGGTTTGATGTTACTTTATATGACTGACAAAACATCTCTGGCTTCCTTGTCCTCATTTGCTGACTGCGAGGAACATGGGAGCTCACCAGAAGTTAGCTTGGCGGGGAATCTGGATAATTAATGTACCTGATAATCCTTAAATCATTTGATCACTGAGGAGAATTATTATGATGCCTGTCTTTAACTTACCCAATGAGATTTTGAACAAGGTTTGTTGGGACATAACTTCTTTACTAGCCGCCTAGTGATTAGCATTGCCAGTATGAGTTTTCTTAGAAGCCTGATAGAGGCAGATTAAAGCAGAATACTTGCATAAAATAATTAACATACCTCTTCCCAGTAGTCCAATCACAGCCATACCAGGTGAATCAGAAGTTTCGCAACAGATGCTGTATCATTAGGTACCAGATGTACAGCAATGGAGTTAAATGATAAATTCACTGCAAATTGTTAAGTAGGAATGGTGGGGTCAATTCACCAATTTTAGTTGGGGTCTAACGCACATCTAGTGTATGTTTTGCTGGCTGCTTGTTATTTTGGCAAAAGCCTAAACAGAAAAAGAAGTAACATGAGGTTATGAATTCCCTTTCTTTTCCCTACATAAATGTTTAAAAGAATATAGACATTCTCAAAACATTTGTAATTGCTAGAGCCTCTGAAAAGAGTTCCTAACCATAGAAACTTTTTATATTAATGAAGGCCACGATGCTCTTGAAGGACCATGAACAGTGTGGTAAGAGGAAACAATGGATAGCAACAGTAAGCTATGGCTGTATGCCCAGCAGCTGAGAGGGAGGTGTAAGTTAGAAAGGTAAAAATCATGATAACTTAGGGGAAAAGCATGTAAAATATACAAAGCTAACTAACCAAGTAAGCATTTGATCTTCACGTGGACAGTATTCGTTACCCAGTCGCTATGGCTTAGTTGTTTAGGATATGTAAACGTGTACCAATCACTGTAAGAACTAGCTGCGTGATCATGGGGAAAAGATATATAGGATGCTATCTGGACTCAAATAAACTGTCAGCATTTGATCACATTGATCAGCGTGCTGTCCGTTAATCTCCCACACCTAACTATTGCATTACTTTTAAAAATATTTTTTGTTAGCTTTATCATTTCCTATCCAAAACCAAATGGAATTATTGAACTATTTCATATTATCTTATCCAGCTGAATAACTGAATTTACCTCGTCTGGTTTTGTTGTTGTAAATATGAACCAGGAAGGGAAATAATAAAGCTGGACTGCCATAGACAGATTAGTAGATAATACTGGTGTGGCACTCAGCCAGGACTTACATGATTGAGGGCTCTGCATGAACCTTTCTATTGATAAATACTGAAACCAGAGGAAGGAGGCAAAGGACAACCAAAAGAACATCAATAGCAACCTGGTCAGGATGGGAGAACCAAGTACATAAAGCAGTTGATAATGAATTACCATGCCTCATGGCATGTGGCTGCAGCTCACTAAGACAAAAACTTCAAATCTTTCTTTATGAGCATCACATCCATTAGTTATAAATCACTAGCAATGAATGGATAAACATCCTAAATTATAGGGAACTATTTACATGTTTCACCACATCCAAACTATATTAGACAACTTTTTGCCAAAAACTGTGCCAAAAACTGCTGTACATACCCAAAGTGAATATGTGAGATCTTATTTCTCATTGAGCAGCAATGTTTTCAATCAATATAGTTGGAACTGCATTCTAAGGCTTAATTGTGAAGAATGGTTATTCAATAGCTGTTTTAAACCCGGATTTCTTGAAATCAAGCCGCTTTAAAGAAAAAAATTAAAATACTCATTCACATTCAACTTGCTAAACTCTGACCTGATAAAAAAATGGTTATTTACATATGCCATGCTTGTAAGGGGACTTCTGTGCCATCTGACCCTCTAGCAAGGGGACAGAGGTTGTGCATAAACCTGTGTGTGAACATCTTGATATATTTCTTACAAGAAGAGGGGTGCTGGCTACTGTATGAGGGTCATTTCCTCAGCCAACCTTTTGCAAAAGCTCTAGAATCCTTGTGTATAAAGCATAGTACCTTGTAAGAAAGAACTTACGAGGTTGTTACCTTTACCACATTATAACGGTCTTTAGGAAGAACAGGGACTGTGTGGGTACAACCTTTTAAGATTTAGAATCTGCTTTATGGAACCTCTTGAAAAGTTTCTTGATCCGTAAGCAGTTCTAAGTAAAGACAGGTGACTGGCTTGAAATATAGACATTTGGAAACTGATTGGATTACTGGAGCTACAACAGTACATCATAATTAAATTCTCCAAAGTTACTGTCCAGCAAGAAATCTGTGATAGGTAAAGGCTAATATCCAGTGAAGGATTTTCATGTTCCTTACATAAAATATGTGATATAAAGCCAATCTGAATATTTTAAAATACAAAGTTCTTTAAAGATTTCAAGTTCATACAGTGGAGGGAGCTCACATTTTCCCCAGGTCAGCAGCAAGAGCTGAAGTAATGACTTAATATAGTTTAAATTACTTTTCATGATTCCCATAACATGTTACTTGTGTCTTTCATACTGTATAGCAAGGTTTTTAAAAGGAAAAGACTTTTTTGATTTTGTATCTTTTATGATACTACACATATATTGTTAACACCAAGCAAATACATACTGATAGGTCAAAGGAAAAAAGTATGAATACAGAAAGCGTCCTTTAAGTTTTCCAGGTAAAATATTTAAATTAACAGAAAAAGAAAATATGTCATGGAGGGCAGGTCCATGAGGGAAATGACTCTTTCAAAGAACAAAATAGTGAATCTACAAAAGTGTGCATAACACTGCTATGAGTCATATACTGCTAACAGTGTCTGTAAACTTATTTCACCATCACTGGCTCAAATATCAACATAAACTAGAAGTAAATATCTTTCATTTCCAGCATGTGGCTAAGTGGCTTTAATTATTCACATGCAGTTCATTAACCGAAACACCAGCAGGGTCATCTTCCGTTTCTTCCACTGCATGCAGCAGTGCTCAACCAGCCCTTTCACGCCCAGCAGAGCCAGGTGGGCAGTGACCTCCTGCTACTGGAACAGCTTGCAATCTGCTCACAGCACAGGCTGTGAACAACATCATTTCTCCAGGAAGCCAGGTGACACATGGCAGATATTTTGGGAGGTTGAAGTGGGAGCACAATAAAGCAGAGGGAGGGAATTCCAGAAGAGGTTTCACAAGAGTGGACAATGGGAAATAAGAGTGAAGAAGGGAAGGAATATCAGCATAGGAGAAAGATGGGGTAAAATTTGTGGTCTAGAGATTGAGAACAGATATGGAAGCAGAGATATCATTTGGCCCTTAGTTTAGTGCTCAAAAGGCCTCAGGACACCACGTTTTGACTCCTCATTGCCACAAGGACTTGGTACACACCAGAGAACTCTGCAGTAATGCAGCCACCACAGTGGTCAGGCCCTGTATCCCTGAAGACTAGAGCTCATTAAGAGTAAAGCCTACAGTAGGTATTCCAGTTTGGTTTTATGGTAAATGAGAACAATAAGGGGATTTGCTCAAGAAGAAAAAAAACACAGTACAGCTCTGATTTAAGATGCCAGGGAAGGCACTCCCTTTTAGCTACCCAATACTGTTTTTCTAAATGGAGGCATTACACTTTGAAAGAATTTGCTCCCCCACCGGGGAATGAAGAGTCACTTGCCTATCAAACCAACAACAACAAAAAAAAACCAAACAAGTTAATGGGAGTTATACTGGGACATAAGCAGCTACTATCAAATTAGGGAAAAGGGAAAGACTCATACAACAGATATCCAGAAATGTGCACTTCATGGTCATGCAGGAAAGAGATGAAAATATTACTGAAAATAATACTGAACTAACAATTCCTTCATGAAAACTGTAGTTGACATTGCTTAAACCCTTGCAGATAATCTAGCCCTGCACCTGATCATTTCTGATTTTCAGCTTAATTTTCCAGCGAAATATGATGCACCGTCTTCATCCAACATACTCTTGTTCTCCACATTGGCAAAGGTGCATGAGCAATCATTCATAGGAACACAGCAAATGAAAATACAGTTTCCTCACACCATGCAGGCAGGAGTCTAGACTGCTGCAACACTTAACTCACACTTAGAGCAAAGACTTCAACTGTAAAGCAACAACAACTTAAGCAAAAAAGAATTGGGGCTCTGCTATTGTAATTACCATGCTTTATAACTGCAAAGATTTGACAATAAATGTTTTAAGATCTTTATTATGGGATGCTCTTACAGGACATGGGCTCTTCTAGCTTCTCAAAAATCACAGCAAACCTTTGGACTCATGAATAGTTACATCTTTAAAGAAAGCTTAACCATAATACTGGTTTTCTTTTGATCTCCTTTCTAATTCATAAGATAGACAGATATTTACCAAGTCAAAAGTACAATAAACAATGAAAAGAATTTCTTAAGAAATCTAAAGGGAAAATGGCTCTCCTGTAGCCAGTAGGCACATGAGGAGCACAATTACTAAAATGTTTTGCTTCATAGCTACAAGTCAGCCACTGGAGGTCAGTGGTCTGGAATAAAATTAGCACATGGAAGAAATCCATTTTATTTCAAATGACCAGATATATAATCAAATAAAAGTTTCCAGCCTTCAATTAAGGAAAAAGAACTCTTAAGATTAGCAGCAGTTGTCTTCATCCCAAAGCAGAAAGCTAACTTAAAATTCTTAACAGTGCTAGGTACATAATACATAACATATTGAAACTACTCCCAATTCTTTACAGTAATATGCAGACATGACAGGAACACAGGTCTGGAGGAAGCTTTCTGCATCATCAGGTCTAGTGTCCTGCTACTCCACCCATCCTGCAATCTTACATGAACACATCAAGGACCAGTTTAAAAGCAGCTTCCTTTTGCTTTGGAAAAAAAAATAAAAGAATGTGAAACAAGCTCAACTAGTACTTTTGAAGTATATAAAGGCAGAATATTAGAATTTCCTATGTAGTGCAAGAATCTTTATTTTTAAATTATTTCTTTTATAAATGTGTAACATTCCACAAAGACAGAAGGCTGGCTGAGGGCAGTAAGAGACTTTTTAATTATAAAGAGCAAAATATATTAACATGTCAAAACAGCAAATAATCCTCAAAATAACATATTTAGTCATTTATCTGCTGCTGTAAGTATACATACATGCCAACAATCCAAAACATATATACATTGACACAACCAAGCATCTTGCTTACCTCTGCCCCATAGCCATGTTAAAAAAAAATTTGAATTAAAAATGTGAGTAGAGCTACTGGATACGCAAACACGCTGAACAAATGCTTGATGATGCTACAATTGTAGTTTCTAAGGTTTCAATATTTCTCTGTACTATAGTTATACAACTGATAAAATGCCAGTGGACACAATTCAGAAAGTCAACTTCAGACTTCTATCTGCCATTACCAAAAAAAAAAGCTACTAATAATGGCATTGATTTATATCACTGAAAGGTTTCAGTGATTTTTGTTGTGTTTTAGTTGGAACCTAAATGAAGCAGCTATAGCAGAAAGTATTTTGAAGGGGATTATAATAGACAAACATGTCACCTCAAAACATTGGTCAGATTTTCTAGATTAAAATAAAAAAATGTCAAAATGCTAAGTTACTAATTCCATGTTCTATTAGTCTTTGCACAAAGGTACAATGATGTCCAACAAAAAAAAAAAAAACACAACTTTACCTGTAACTTTTTAACAAATTGAGAAAAATCAACTGTGATCATCTTCAAAATAGTTCCCTTCTGAGTTTTGCCAATGTTCAAAGCAATTCCACAGATCATTTTGTGAAAGGTTGAAGATCTGTCATTTTTGCTTTCATATTTTCTACCAACAAAAAAATATGTTCCTTTGAGCATTGACTTAATCTTTGGGATCTCTTCACTGTAAGCCTCAGGCAATAACTGAAGTTTGTCAGATTTCTTCTGTTTCACAACTTGATGTTAACTCTGTTTATTCTTGCACACCAAGATCTTTCATCCAAGGGTAAGAAAACTTCCCTATTTGAACACACATCCACTTGTACTGAGTGAAGCAACTAAGCTGAGCCTTGCCTCACTGTGACAGGTTAGAACTTGTTCTATAACCATCTCTCTCCCCCTTCCCACTCTTGGTTCCCAAGCTTGGGTTTTTTGTGTCAGACTTCATACATCAGGACAAAACCCAATGCAGTTGTACATATAATATATCTTCCCCTAAACTGCCAATATGAAAGTGTAGCAAATGAACATGAAAACAGAAAATCTTAAAAAAAATAGTCAAGAAGTCCAGTAGCAATATAGAGCAGTGTTTATTTATCTACTTTTCCACTACAGGAACTTCAAACATAATGAACAGGAACACATCATTCCACTATAGTTGTTTTCCTTTTTAAGTAAGCCAAGACAGCCTGTCAGCGTTTGTACGATGGGGCAGCATCTGAACATGCTATTTGAATAGTATTTTAACAGACTAAAAAATATTTTACAGCTAGAAACTTAAGTAATACCCAGAGAATACTGATGGCATAAAACCACAAATTATTAATTGGGACCCAGTAGGATTTCCATACCTCTTTTTATCACATAGAGCTGAAGTCTTCTACATTCTCATTTTCCTTCCCATTCTTCTTCCTTCTATGACATTTATACCTTTGTGAAAACTATAGTTGACATTGCTTTAACCCTTACAGATAATTTAGCCCTGCATCTTCACCACTTCTGATTTTCAGCTTAATTTACCAGTGAAATATGATGCACCATCTTCATCCAACATACTCTTGTTCTTTGCATTGGCAAAAGGTGCATGAGTATTCATAGGAACACACAGCAAATGAAAATAGTTTCCTTACCCCAGGCAGGAGTCTGGACTGCTACAACACTTAACTCAAAAGCCAAGATAACATGGTCAGATACATGGAAGCCAAGATAAAGAGGAATTAACTCAAATTAACCACTGCTTTCTTTTAAGAGCAAAGTTTTTATACCTCCTCAGAGTACCATCCACCGTACTGCTTCTGAAAATCGTAGCTGTATGGTGGTACCCAGCTGTGGAAGGATAGAACCCATCTTGTCAGCACTGGGATTGAACACAAGTCAGTTATTTAACATGCCATCACAAATGAGCTAAGCCTAGCCCAGAAAGAGAGGGTAACATAGGGTCAACATTATTAACAACACTGGTTTACAATTTTGCTAACCAAATTATTATTTACAGATATAAATTCCAAGTAATCAAGTGCTAGCTACAATTCGTTTCCAGTTTAGCAGTGGCACTTACTTGGATAGTAGGATGTACATAGTCACAAAGTAGCCTACTTAACCATTAAAGGGACAGGACTCCTGCCAAAACACAGGTGTACCGTCAACTTTAACACCTGCACTGAACACATGGCAGTAAACTGAGCATGTAGGTCCATTTTTTGATAGGACTAGGTGATACCTATGCCAGGTGTGAAGCAGAATAACTCCAAAGACAAAGACGGATGAGCTTTTTTTGGTTTTGATACACAGCTTTATCTTCCTTTTTTTTCTAGAAAAAGCAAATAAGAAGCCACAGAAGCTCACTGCATCTGGCAGTATTCTAAACACACAAAAAAAAACCCGAAACAAAAAACCACAACACCCAACTTACACCTAGAACATTTAACACAAAGCTGTTGGTCAGTAACTCAAACTCAGGGATTTGATCTTAAGCATGTGCCATTTTGCTACACATTAATATTTTAAATTTGAAAAAAACTACACTATTTGATTTCAAGAACACCAACAAAACCATAGCTGTATCAAGAGAGAAAACAATTTAATTTGTTTCAAAATAAATATTTGACATACAAAGCACATCCAGTGAAAAAGGGTCACAATAAATTACAAATGGAGATACTTGCTCATTCACTGAGAAAAGCCCTTGATATTTTCAATTTCATGCTATCAAATTTATCATTCTTGCTGATTTAAGCGCAGCACTAAACAAATATGGATCCCAGTGCTTTCTTTCACAGGTACTGGCATGGATAATTTACTGCAGTGATCCAATTTGAAAATCAGTAGGGACCAGTAAATCGCTGCATAAAAGAAAGAGCGAATGAGGTACTTTTTCCTTAGTGTCAGCAGCCTGTGATTATTATGTTTATTAGATTTTCTTCAAAGGGCTTCACATTTTCTCAAATATGCAGGAGAACTATATTTCCCCTCTGAGCCTTTACATTAGCATTTTGTGCCTCAGTCCTTGAATACAAGTAAAAGATGAGTTTTTCAATTCATTTTGGAAGTTTGTACCATCTGGATGGCACAGAATTAAGCAATGAAACTCCCTAACCTGCACAAGATCTGCTATTATCACAGAGCTAGCATCTGCAGAGAAGTTAATAAGTAATGTTGACATTTTATGAAGAAGGTATTTTTGAATCCACATTTAAGATTAAATTATCCATACTGATAATGCATTTTTTAAATAAAGGATTGCGTAAGATCCTATCCTTAAAAGGAGTACTACAGTACAAAGATACATTAATTTCAGTATATATAGTTTAACCACAAATACTTGCACTGCAGCAATTAAAAGTACAACTACAACAAATCAACATACTCTTAAGATCTAGCATGTAAGTGCTTGTTACCTTATTCTGTTGCACTATTTTTCCTTACCAGGAAGGTGATGATACCAGGGGCCATACCTAGTTCTTCATGCAGGAATCAATTTTTGGCACTATTTTAAAAGAACGCACTGTTCTAGCTCAACAGTCTTTGCTACCCTTAATCTGGGCACCATAAGGTACAGTACTTTCTCAAACTGTGTAAGCAGCAGCTAGTATCATTTTGGAAACAGGACCAAGAAGTTGTACGTGGTGTAGAAATAAATCACAGTTCCGCCTGGACGCTTGTCCAACTCTTTCTATTTCCTGTTCTGCCAGAGCTCTTGCATAACCTCAGGTGACAGGTCTTTCCTTCCATGTTTCAATTCCTGTCTGTAAGTAAAATGGGAAAGAACTACATTTCTTTAATTAAAAAGGAATCTATACAGCACACACTGCAATACCAATGCTTACAATAAAAACATCCAACACAGACTGTACAAAATAATCTGCTACAGAATTTGTTTGTACTACCATAAATATAGTTAGCAGCTCAAAAAAATATTAACTCTTGGAATAAAGAGTGGCTCATTATAACAATATATTAAAAAACTCTTTAAAGCATGTAACTTAAAATATTAACTGTTATTGCTCCTCATGGACACCTATCAAAGAAGGGAGCAAACCAAACAACTGACAGCACAAAAATGACAAGAACAGTATAAAATGAAGCAAAAGAAAACAAAGGAAAAGATAGCTGCATTAGTGAATTACTTCATGTTTGCAAGAAATTCCAGCTGGCATTAGCTACTCCAATAGACTAATGGGTCTTGATGCTTTATCTATCTACAGGTGAGAACAGGCAAGTCTGGAGCATCACTTCTACAGCACGTTTGTGTGCAGCAAGGGGTAGGTCCCCCCACAGAATCTATGCAACAACACCCAAAATTCTGAAAGCTAATGATAAAAATATTTACCAGTGTGATTTAAATCACTGGAAACAATTACCACATTTGGTAGACAGCCTTTCAGTAGGATAAACACTCTTCTGCTTCACATTTGGGGCTGGAAGGGTATTGTCAGTTGCAAAATTTCTCTACTCCCACAAACTTCTGCTACAGCCTCCGCATCACAGCTACCTGTTGGCAGCACAGGAGCATGGATGTACAGTTCTTTTCTTGAGAAAAATCTCAAGCTATGAGGACACAACCAGCATTTAATGTGTTTAATCATTAGTATAGAAACAAACCGTAGTAAGGAAGCAGGCAAAGACAATGCCTTTTTGCCAGCACTAAGGAAACTTATCATTTGCAGTCTAAAGGCTGCAGTAAAAAAATCAAAGTTGATGCAGAGTGCAGGTCAGTTGCCCTATTTATTTTGTTTGGAAGTTATTCTTACCCCATTGTTCCATGTTTTCTTGGCACAGAGAGGTTTTACCAGGCCACAAGTAAAATCAAGGCCTCATTCATCAAGCAGCTCCTTGCAAAGTCAAGAAATATTGCTAGCCAAATCAAATCCTGTTTATGAAACATCTTTCTCCTCTTGATCCACTTTAAACACTTAGAGTTAAGAAGAAATTTGGTATCCACATAAGCTCTACATCATGGCACTGTCTTCCAACTCTCTACTTACTGAAGCCTCATTCACTTGTTCCTTTTAATCTTTCTCATCTGTTTATACAGTTGGATCTCAAGACTTTGCATCCTTCAGTTACAACTGCAATACATCATGTAGACTACTCTCTAACTTAATAACAGCATACAATTAAAGGAACAGTACACTGACCCCATAGCAGAAGCCTTATACCACAAAAATTTGCTCAGAAGGAACGTGTTATTTTGCTTACCATAATTACAAAAGTATTTATTTGCCTTCCACTCCCAGTACAAGGGAACAACTTAGATGACCAATTTGATTTTTTAAGTCACAAAGGTGTAAAGAGCAGAACAGAGTCTCATGTCACTACTCAAAAAAAAAATCATAACATGAAAGAGGGTTTAGAATAGAGCTGAAGAATTGAAGTGGTAATTAGTAGGTCTCTATTGCCGCTTTGATTAGATACCATTGCTGCAGTGCTTATTCTTGTATTAAACTTCAGAGAAAAAGGTCATAAATTTTAAGGCAAAAAATTGTTATAAAATAATTTAAGACATGAACAAGACATCATGTCACAATTCAGAAGCAGCAGTGGGAATATAAACATGCACACATACACCCAGGACAGCATTCTGCTCAACTTCCAGGTTCAAGCATCAAGATGTTCTGTCAGAGAGAAAATAAGCTTGAAGAGCCTTGCAAATTACATTTAACACTCCTTTTATTGCAGTAGAAATTTTAGTTTTTATAAAATCCTCAAGTTACAGGATATACATATAATGAATCTCATTGCAAGTCTTTAGCAGCTGTAGAGCATTACTGCATGCAGTTGCTTCTGCAGTGTGCCAGTGTTCTATAAATAGCTAAACATGTTCAGAGAGCAAGACAAGTATTCAAAGAATATAATATTCAATTATCAATTGGTTTATCAGTACCAAGAGGTTGAGCAAAAAATGAAATAAGTTTATAAATACATGGCTCTGATCTAACAAACTAATACAACTGCAAAGTAAGAATAATACCCACACCATAAACAAGATAACTCAATAGTTACAGGAAAATACTTTGCTTCAGGACTGTTTTTGAATGTCTTCATACAGGATTTCTCTGACCGAAGAACAGCTAAGTGTAGTGCTATAGAAGCTTACAAAAGGCCAATGAAACCCATTTCAGTTTTACACATTTAGAATGCTAACGTTTTAAATACAGAGGATTAGGCAAACACTTCGCCTTGAATTTATGGAAAGAAGTTTGAGTTCAGACAGATTTTTTTTTTTTTTTTCCCCCTCAACCTACCTTTCCGCTGCTAGGTGAATACAAAAATCAGCAATCAATTTAATATTCACATTTGTAGCAAAGACACTGATTTTGGATCAGATGGATTTATGCCAGAAATCCTACACCCATTTGTTTGAGAAGCTGCCTAAACAGGTGCAATCCTTTACATAAACTTCTCATCACAATGAGAGTTTCATAAACCAGAACAATTTATACAGAGCTAGCTACAGATTAATTCTCTAAAAGCTAACATGTGTGAATTACTGCAGTTTCACATTCATGAGACAGAAGAACAAGTCTGCAATGCTTCTGCAAAAGTTACTTCATTTACACTGATTAATTCAGTTAGAGATGGTTAAAAGTATAAGGATTGCATCTTTGTCTGAAAAGCCAACAAAAAAGGTCTGCAATTTAGCTTAGTAAAATATTTTGTTGTGACGAGAAAACTGCAGTTTTCTCCATGAACAGAGTCTTGACATTTCTTCAGAAAACTTAATGTAAGACTATGTCACAAGGTGGAAACTTGGAAGAGATCTCTTTAAGTACATTTAATAAAAATAGCCTCTCCTCCAGATAGGGCGTTAACTATGTCAGACTGATAGACATTAACCCCTTTTTTAAATTGGAGCCATATTTTTCCATTGAGTACAGTAATTTAGACCAAATGGTTCTACAGATACATTTAGAAAGCAGACAAATACTGTCCAAAGTGTACTGCATAGCTATGCATAGCAACTGCTATCCACTGGAGACATCCTAGAGTAGCTATAGCTCAAACTAACAAACCTACTGAGCACAGACTTCTCAGAGTTTTAGTCAACCTCAAACAATCCTTGGTTCCCAAAAACCCAACTCCATATAACTAGGCATGTTTTAGATAGGATGCAGCTACTTTTTTTCACCAATTAGCAATACAGCACAGTAATTTTAAGTTTCCATTACTTGTTTTTGATATGCTAAATTTCCCATTATCTCCAAGAAAAGCATATACACATTTTTATACAGCCTGGAGCAAGATCAGTGTAAAAGGAATTTATAATCATCAGAAGTGCCAGTTGCTCATAATGTTCACAAAACACAGCTTCCTGAAGTTCAGCTATGCAACAGTTGGAGCCAATCTGCTTATAAAGGAAATGCTGCTGAGGCATAGTCTTCTTACAAAAACAGGGCAAGAGGGCTTCATTATTAAGTGTTCAACAACAATCCTCAGCTCGGTGAAGAGAGTCCTGCAAAATCAGATTTAAAGAAAACTTTTAAATCCTACACCATTTATCAGAAGTAAGTATCACCTAAATCTATCTTTTTCATTCTCTTCTTTTCTCAACACCCCCCACTTTACGTCAACTCAATGTTACGCTGTTTTGCAACAGCTTCAGAATTCTTGTCCTTTAAACATTAACATTTTAATTAACTTTAGTTCAGCAGCTGCCAGTTGAGAACAGATAAAGACAACAGAAAAAAATCCACCTTCAATCAAATAAAGACCACTATAAAGAAAAAGAAAGAGCATTGCTTTATCAGAAATAGCATAAGGAGCTGGAAGGTAACACACGAGGTGTGCTCATGCTGCTTCTTGCTAGAGTGCAGGAACCTTGCACTCTAGAAGCAACTATTAGAAGACAATTATGAGAAATAAAAGCCACAACACCAGTTTGCCTTAAAACTATATAAAGACCAGCAGAACACCTTGGATAAACTAGTTATAGTCAAAGTTAGCTTTATTGTTGCACAACTTAAGCTATTTTTAGATACCAGCATAGTAAAGCACCCTTAGATTATTTTTCTGTGGTTGTTAAAAAAACTACAAGATGGAACTTGATTTCTTACAAAACAGTAGTGAATAGGTGGCTACTAAACCTGATTCTCAGACCTGTCTTTGCATATCATGGTAGCCAAAGCCACTGCCTTGGTTCTTTGGCAAACCATTTCCTAATCAAGTAGGGATCAGATTGGAAGTATGTTCACAAAAATCTTAAGCTATGCAACATTTGTCATAAGAAAACTATAGAAATATTTATGGTTTCTAAATTTAAAGCAATAGTTTTAGGTTGACCAACTTTCAAAACAAAATCAATAAGGCTCTATTTCAATTATAAATAACCTGACTTACAAATTTTTCTAAAGGAGATAATGAACATGTTTAAGATCATCCACAGATTTTTTTACTCTCAATACTACACACGTTCATAAGTGCCTGTTTATGTATAGACTTCACCTCAGATAGGCCTGGAATGTAGAAATCATTTCTTTCCAGTAAGTGGCTGCAGAACAATTAAAAATCTCTTTCTTCTCCCAAAGCATAGTTTTAATTACTTAAGCATGTTCTGGAAGTTCCCATTCAAGGATGGTGGCACATTTCAGAAACGCTCAGTTACGTGAAAAAAAAAAAAGTAATCTTGAACAAGCTGTTCTTTTTTTAGCATCCCGGAGTATTGCACATTCTATAATTACCATTTGCAGATTTAGTACTATGAATTATACATTCATTTCAGAATGAAAAGTTTCTGAATGCCTAAGCACTATGCAGGTAAATATTAAGTTCCAAAACCAATTTAGTGCTTACCGACAGTATGGATTTCGCCGAGAGGAGTAGCGCAATGTAAGAAATCTATAGTAAATGAAGGGCTGGAGCAGACTCCCTTGCCCACTGAAAAAAGAATAGGGAAGTAGTGGTTAATAATGACAAAAAGAAAAAAAATACCAGTACTTTTTCTTATAAAAGCAAGCAAACTACTTAGGCTCAAAAAATGCTACACTGGGGTCACATTGGTTCATTTAATCTTGATCTGACAAGAAAAAGCACATAGTAATACACTTATGAAAGCAGAAAAACTGCTCAATGAAGCAGTTAACGCTGTTGTTGTGTTGATTTTATATTTATGAAGCTTTTTATACAGCTCATTTCTGGCAGTGGGCAAAGAATCACAGAGGTGATGGTGGACACCAGTTAACTATTAAGAAAGAGCTTGCTGGTCAAACATGGAAATTGGCTGACAAATAGTCCAGCTCTAATGGTAGCACTTTGAATACCTGAACCACATTTCTAGTCTCTTGCAAAACTTCTCAGAACACATTGGAGACTATTTTGGATGTATTGAGATATTAATACCATGCTGATATCCACCTATTTCAGTTACACTGAAATCAGGTTTTTATACTTTACAAAGCTGCTGTTTCACACGATGGTGCTGTAAAAGGGTAGTATACAAACCATACTCAAAGCGCAGAAATACCATGAGTTTAATTTTAACGACCAAAGTTTCTTTATATAACACAATATTAAGAGCTCTGTTTTGAACTTGAGCATGACAGTTCCAGTAACTAGAGATCCTGCAAGTATGAGCAATATCTTTACCAAGGAAAAAAAAGTGAAAAGGAAAATGAGCTATTGGAGAGGGAAAACAGGAAGTCTTGCACCTATACGGTATTTACAAGCGCTTTAATATGCTAGAAAAGTTTAAAGAACATTCTCACAATACTTGTATTTAACCATTATACAATTTTAAAATTTCATATTTGATCTTTTATATATTTTATTATCTACAAGGTGATGCATCAAGTAGAAACACTTCACAAATTCTCCTTTGGTGAGGGGCATGGGGTGGTGAAGAAGAGTTCTCCTAAAGAGAAGTTTAAAGCATCTCAAAGTTTCAGATACTGGATACAGAGTGTATCTGTCAGTTGGCAAGTGGCCTTAAATGAAATGGAATCCTTCAGGGCTGAAGCACTGAAGTGTTCAGCTGATATATCAAGATAAAGATAAATTATGCATTCCAGTAACTTCCAAGAAGATAAAGCCTCCCTTCTCCTGCCTGTGAAACCACGCAACACAAATGGTCTCACTATGCTATTACGTATGGAAGAAAGGATGTTATTCTCCCTCCAAATATTAAAAGGCAATGACCCAAACTTCAATGACTGGCATGTAATTCTGCCTATTTGACTTGAATAGGATTCCAACATACACTCAAGATCCCTAAATTTCATTCAAGAGGCTGCACAGCAGGCAAAATCAAACAGACTGAAAGAGAGACAAGGGTCACAGGTCAGAAGTAATGCAGGAGAGGACATAACCTACTCCTTTGCACACTGAAATTTCATGCCACTCAAATTTCTTGAAATTAATAGTCAAAAAGTATCAGTTCACTTTCAGTGAAGCTGAAGTTCTTAATATTTTATTACGCTGACCAAAATTCAACTTACTGAGTAATGTAGAACACAAGTTACAGGCCTGAAAAAACTTTCATTTGACCCAACAATGTCATCCATGCCATGAGAGGGAAAGGGTTTTTTTAGTGCTTAGTTATATCAGAGTGAATGCTTTTCGATTTCACGATGTACCAACTTCAGAAGTCTAGGAATCAAATAAATTTAACTCTTAAGTTCAAGCCTGTCAGCCAGAATCATACAGATAAGAGAGATCTGTGATCCACAGAGAACTCAACTGCAAAATGTAATCCTGTGTAGAAAGTTTCTAATACTAAAAATATGATAATTCTTACCTGAAGAGCATAAAAACTGTAGCTGGCATCAGGAAAATTTCATTGCAAGCGATGAATTTTAGAATATTCTGTTGATTAGCATTCAGTTTCTCTAAAAGATTTCTCAGTAAGGGCAGGCTATTTGAACTTCGTGCCTTTGAAGAAGAGAAAGATCGCCAGAAAACATAAGTTACACCTATCTTCTCTAGTAAAAAAAAAAAAATACCAAAATACTAAAAATTATAATTTACAACTCATTTCATTATTTGAAGTCTAGATCCTTTAAGGGTGCTGATATTAGCATCACAAAGAAAACTACTGGAGGCTTGGAACTCTATTTACATAGAGTTAAGTTACAAACATGAGGTGTTTCACTTTCCTCACCCACTCATTTTAGGTTCAAATGCATCGAGACAGTCATGGGCCTTATTCTGCCCACTAGGAGGAAGTGCCTATGGCAGCAAGATAGCGCAGTTCAAAATACCAAAGGTTAGTTACATTAAGCTGCATAAGGAAGTTCACTGAGCAGCAGGTCTACTGGAAAGTATTTTGCTTTCCAGCCTCACTCTCACTAGTTTATTATTTTACTACTGAAATAGGACACTAAATTTCACAGGCTGTGGCTTAGCTGGGAAAGAAATGTCTTAGGTTTCAACTTAACTGCTACACAGATTTTTGCTTCCACCAAAGGACAGTATTTGAAGAAAAATAATTAGTGTGAACTCCAACATATCGAGTCATAGCAGAAGGAAAGGCTGGGAGGGAACTTAAAAAAGGACTCCTCACATTCTGGGTGCTGAGATTCCATACTACGATTTCACTCTAACTCCTCTAGTGCAGCTAAAGGAATCACAGCTGCAGCGCAATCCTGTTGGCATTCTTGGGGTTTATAAACAGTATTAATCATATTATACACCATATTGTACTTACATCAAGGACCTTCTTTGTGTAAGTGGCAGCATGAAGCAAGGAGAACAGCAGAACTGGAAAAATACTCACTGAAGCAAGTGATAAGGAAAATTATAGGCTGCACAAGTGAACATTTCTCCGTAATATTATGCTAGCAATAGCATGATGACACTTTGCAAGAGGCTAGCTGGAATGACCTATACTGGAATAAGACAAATATGTCGAACAACAACAGTAATAATCCTTTCCTTTGCCTCTTGCACCTCTTTGCTATGCATTCTTCTTAATTTCAAAATGCGTGTGTACATACCATTACACATACGTAAACATACCATTACACAATGATGCAGAAAGAATGCATTTTAGTAGGAATGCAAAGACAAACGCGAGGTGACTTAAAATCTATCATATATGTGTAGCCATTATACTTTTTACTAAGAGATGCTATAAAACTCTTTTCTTTACCAAAGACCATGCAGTTGGCAGCCACTCAGATTTTAGAGAGCAAAAACATAAGACATTCCTCTGCCACAGACATCTTAGGAGTAATATTTAAAGTGTATATACAAAGTGGCATGAAGTCAGTTCTTATATGTCACCTTTGACAAGCCACGGTAGCAATTCTTTTTCGCAGGCTTTAACTGTTTAATAACTTATTTGAAAAAGCTTCTACTGAACAATTCTTTCCCTATATAATCAATGTCCTTCTTACAGTGAAAAGTCATATATAAAACCTGTACTAGTAATAAGAGAAAGTAACAGGCTTCTCTTAAAGTATCACTCGAAGCTGGTCATAAAATCCCCTGAACTTCAGTCTCAGGAACAGAAACTCTAAGTAGCCAGAGACTGCAGTGCACTAGTTAGAGATGATTAACCCAAATATGAATCAATCAACAAAAGCCTTTCCTATTTTACATAGAGTATGTAGAGCACACATATTCTGGTTTAAACCAGTTTTTCAAATCACCGTATAGGTGATGAAAAGAATCAAGTTTTTAAGATCTTTAAAAACATTACCAGGATGACACAAGTAAAGGATACTTGTAACAGGGTAGGAATTCACAAAGATAAGAGAGTACAACAGGTAGTGGCAGCTGTCCTCCAGCAAAGCCTGGGCCAGAAATGCCCTGCTAAGCTGAAAGTGCGGTAGCCTTTGGTGTAGTCGAAGGGCACTAGTAAGAGCATTTGCCAGCAAGGCACGCTGATAAAAGCTCGCTGCTTCATGCAACCTGAAAATCATCAGAGGAAACGTTACCATACGAACCGCACCTCTGTTCTGGAGCCTTCTACCCTTGAGAATTGCATCACATTTGCATAATACCTTCAGTATTTCTATTATCATACATAAGCATTATTACCAAAACACAACTCAGTAACTGGTAACATTGATTTACTGCAGGTGCCAAAAGGTAAAACAACTCAATGTATCACTCCACAGTCATGCACAAAACCATGTATTTGCCAGTACTTCACAGTTGTCCAACACGTTTTCCAAACGTGTCTACAAATGTTTGAAACCGATCTAAAACCTATAAGCGGTTCTTATTGAATGCCCCCCAAATGAGCTGAATAACAAAAACATCTCCTTACATGAAAGGCCACTCTGTGAAAAGGGAGTACAGTTACTTTGTAAATATTTAATGCTATTTTACAATATTACAATACATACCCTAAAAGAGGCAGGACAAATAAAGCTGAGCAGTAAACTGTGAACAATCGGGAAATCCACATTGCTGTATCCAACTTGTTAGCCATCAGAAATTGCTACATTAGAAGAAAAGAAAAAACCCAACCCCCATAGAAGTTGGTATCTTAATATTTGCATACAATGAACATTCTTGCCTTCTCTATTAGATTGCAGCTCTCCCTCTAGCTTTGAATAGAAGCAAATTATAGCTTGAAGCAAAGAGCATCTCTTTATTCTGTATGAAACTTGTCTCAAATGATGTTATTAACTAGATCAAAAATAGCTAGGGTGTCTCAGAAGGAAAACGCTCCTTTATATGTTGTAACAAAATATGATGGTAAGATCCTACATGGAGGTACTTTTTCTAAACAAACCGACACCACAGAACAGCCACCTTCAAAAATCTATCATGCACGGTCTTTAGACCTGACTGACTTTTGTATCTATTGCTCCAAGTTTCATTGCAGAAACTACTGCTTGAAGTTTCCTTCATGCACCTGTGGCTAAATCTCCGTACTAATTATGAGAGGAAAACAGAAGGAGTTAGATAAAGTTAGGATAAGTACACCACAAGTAAAGTGGCCTCGTTTTGGCCTACCTAAAAAGCTTTTAGCGGCAGTCTAGCACCTCTCCTGTCGTTGAGTGCTCCTTAGCCGCAGTCCTCTTCACACCTGATATAGTCCTCCATACCAGAAAGGTTCCAATTAAACACAGCATGGTTTTGGCCATTAGGTGCCATAGAGTCAAAGCATCAGTTTCTTTTCACATGAAAGGGCTCTTTTTTCCTTCTTTTTCAATTTGAGCCAGCTTTTGAGACTGCTTTTCCACTATGTCTTTAGACCCCTTTTATGCAAATTACCAAAAATTAACCTAACGTACAAGTCCCTCCGTATCATTATCCGCCGAGTTACTCGCACCATATAATCAGACACACAGGACAAGAGTCACGAGGATTAGTTTAGGCTGAGACACTTTCAATAACGTCGGCACAGTAACAGCACGCCTGCATCAGAAAGCGAAGGAGCTGCTTCCCCCGCCCGTCCCCTGCCGTGTGCCACAGCGCGATGCCAACGCGACCCACCCCGCGGCAGGAGGCACGCCCCCCGCAGAAGCGCCGCGGCCGGCCCAGGCCCGCTCCCGCCGCGCCGCAGGGGCTCCTTACCACGGCGCCGCCGCCGGCCCCGCCTTGCATGGGCCCGTTCTGCGTAGAGTCTGCCATGGCCGCACCTGCGGGCAGAGAACTGCCTCAGCACGATCTGCGGCCGCCCCCCGAGCTCCTTCTGCCGCCCCCGGCCCGGCCGCCCACGACCCACCGCAACCGGCACGAACGGGAATGCTCCGCTGCGCGCTGCCCGAATGCGGCCAGCACTACTTCCGGGGTCGGGCGAGGGGTCTGCCGGGAAATGTAGGCGCGGCGGCGCGACGCTTCCGGCAGCGTCCGGTGACGTCCCAGAGCGCGGATTGCGCCGGGCGGGGCGAGACCGCGGGGGAGGTGGCTCGCCCCGCCCCGCCCCGCCCCGGCGCGCGCCTTCCCGCACCGCTGCTCGCAGCGATCGCTGTACCGGGCTGCGGGGCCTGGGTGTGATTGTAGAGTCACAGAATAGTTTGGGTTGGAAGGGACCTTAAAGCCCATACAGTTCTACCCCCCCTGTCATGGGCAGGGACACGTCTCACCAGACCAGGCTGCCCAAGGCCCCATCCAGCCTGGCCTTGAACACTTCCAGGGATGGGGCAGCCACAACTTCCCTGGGCAACCTGTGCCAGTGCCTCACCACTCTGATGGTGAAGAAATTCTTCCTTATGACTAGTCTAAATCTGCCCCTCTCCAGTTTATACCCATTGCTCCTCATCCTATCACTACAAGCCTTTGGAAACAGTCCCTCTCCAGCTTTCTTCTAGCCCCTTCAGGTGCTGGAAGGTCTCCATAAGGTCTTCTCTGAGCCTTCTCTTCTCCAGGCTGAACAACTCCAACTCTCTCAGCCTGTCCTCATATGGGAGGTGCTCCAGCCCTCTGATCATCCTGTAGCCTTCTTCTAGACCTGTTCCAACAGCTCCATATCCTTCTAACCTTGAGGATTCCAGAACTGGATGCAATACTCCAGGTGGGGTCTCACAAGAGAGGAATAGAGGGCTTCTTTCGACCTGCTGGCCACACTTTTTTTAACGCAGCTCAGGGTATGGTTGGTTACTGTGATGACAGTAACAGCAACAACAAAGCGCTCTCTTGGGAACCAGCCTGAGGAGCGTTCCCCCACTGACAGGCTTTGCAGAGCTGCTTAGTGAGACACGGACTTAGCACTGTGTGTCAGTGAAATAAATGGGAATTGTAAAGTCACAGATCTCTGATGTGTTATCATAAATGCCAGTCAAAATAAAACTAAGATTCTTTTTGAAGTTTTAGAAAGCAGGCATTCTTTTATTTAGTGCTGGGTGTAGGGGGAATCAGCTTCGCCTCAGACACGCACACCCAGATACCGGTATTACAGCTTTTTATCTCCGCATTACATGGTTATGGATCTTATTTCTCAGAAAGCCTTTACATTTTCACACTGTTTCTCTGAAATAATCTTAATAACGGCATACCCACGGCATTCCTGCTAGCAGGGTCTCTGTTGGTATTCAGGAATGGCTTCTAAGTATCTTTTAGTTGGACTCCCTGTGGAGCAGACCTATTAAGGTGATGTAGTGGAACATGTTCTCTCTTCAAGGTTGATCTCCTCGAGCCAGCCGATTCTGGTTTTCTAGTCACGAAGTACTCCTTTATTTTGATTTAGGCAACTCAAGCATACAAAGTTACACGTTAATCTATGCAATCATTACAAGTGGCTGTAATGATTACAAGGCTATCGGAGGGGGCGCTCCCTGTTTCTGCGATGCTAGGTTAGCACCGTGATGTAACACTGCGATGCAAATGCAAGTTAACTGTGGTGCTGCCTCAGGCTGTCCTCACATGGTATAATGTAAAAAGGCAAAAAAAACAGAGAAGCCTTTTGAAAGCTTCACGTACCCAGACATTCATGCTATAAAGCAGTGTTACATTAAAATGCTGCAGCTTTGAAATAAGTTTCTGAAATCTTTGCAAAGTAATCATTAAACCTTAAAGCTCAGGAGCTTTAATCAAGTAGAGATACATCACAGCAACATTGGCAGGAGGACCGAGCTGGACAGCACAAAGTAAAAGACTCCTGCTCGCTCCACAACATGTAGCATATGCCATTTGCAAGGTCTGTGAAAGGCTTAATCCTCCCTTCATTAGTCTAACCCTTCTCTTAATATCGATTTTTTTAAATTGGTCTGTCACAGATAGCTATGCAAAGATGTTTCTGTTCTCAGCTGGAAGCCTGTAAACCTCGTATAACTCTGCTGAAGTGGTAAAAGAAAACACAGTGCGGACCTCGAGTCGACACCTCTGACTTTTATCTCCTGCAGCCTCACGTGGTTTGTACTCCCGGGTTTCTCTGAAGGATGTGCAGCAGGTTCCCTCTTCTGGCAGCACGGGTTCCAGGACAGCAAGCTGTCTGTTCCAGTTTCTAATCATTCCCAGATGCTTTTGATTACTCTTTAGCACCAAAAAAAGGGGCGTATTTTTGTGACCAAGTATGTTGGAATCAACATCTGCAATCAGCCTCATTTCTGGCTTATGATGATTAAATTTGAAGATTGATATGAAGAGTCTCAGAAAGACATCAGGAGAATGTGTAATGAGGTACATTGACAGGGAAGGAGCAAAAGAAGACTCATCTGATAGGGATTCTAGTACAAGAACAGTTACAAGTAAACAAAGGCTTTAGGATAATTAACACTTTTAAAACTGAAGCTACAGAACCTGACTTTCCGCTTCTTTTCCAAGCCACTCATCTCTTGCTACAGTGACTGTGAAGAAGGCACAAGAACTAACTTATATTTTGGAACCCTTTTTCTGCAGGTGAAGGAAGCTCTAGTAACAGTACTAGAAGAATTTGAACTCTCAGTGTGTGTGGTCTGTGTTCTCAAAAGTGTCATAAAAAGACTGACAAATACTCATGACTAACAAAAATTAAGGATTTTACTCTAGCCCCAGTAAATTAAGTTTAATCATTACCAGATTATCCTCTTTATGACAAAAGAAAATATTAATGTATCCAGGATAATTATTTAGATGCAACTGAAATGTGGAAATACACATCAAAGACAACCAGACATTTAACGTTGCCAAACTGAAATGTCACAAGGGAAAAAGCTTGATCAGTCTTCAAGATAATGTATTTCTTAAATGTATCTAGGATGAGAAATCCATTTCTTTATCAGAAACGCTTATTTATTTCTTAGCATTTGTAATTTAGGAAGGACTGAATATACACACATGCAAAACATTAGTTTCTAGAGTCTGATTTGCTCTCTATCAGTCATAATACTAAAATTTATATTTACTTTTAGCAAAGGTATCTTTCACAGATTGGCCTTGATTTCATGTGAATACAACGTTAAAGTATTGTTTATTCCCAAAAGTTAATGGCTTAAAAAGTGTCATACTTGGGGAAATTTAATGAGGAATATCACACTTTACAGCCAAGTCCTGCTTTGGTTTAGACCAATTTTTCTCTTCCCAACTTCCCTCTTCCTTTTTGTTCAGCATCTGTTGTCACTTCTTGTTTGATATAGTCTCTCCTGTTGAGCAATTTGGACCATGCTACCATTCACTTTAACATGAGAGAAAACATTAAATTATATCAGAAGAAATCAAGTTTCAGCTATTGGCTTCCCTCTTCCCCAGTTCTCCTCTGCTGTAATGATTGCTGACTGTGCTGAGAAGAGCGGAAGAAATTGATTCCAGCGTTATTAATGATCTGGTTTCCGACAGTTGTAAGGGGATTCATCCGGACCATCAAGGCACCAGTTTCCTTTCATTGATGATTGATCATTCAGGTATTTAGAAGACAATCTTCTAAACTGTAATTACTGAGAACTTATCTATCTTGTTAGTAATACAGTCCCATTTCTCCTCCGTGGCAGTCTGACACAATCAGCACAGACTTATCTGAAATTGTAACTAACGCAGCTCTATTTCCCCCCAGTACACATATAAGCCTATGAGAGAATTATTGACACTAAAGATACCTGGGATCAGCTCTCTCTCTTAAAAAAATATGGATGCAAAGAGAGATATTTTGACTTTTTGGGTCCAAACACATACATCTACTTCCACTAACCCACTTTGAAGTCTTAGGGGGAAAAAAATAAAACACCTTAGTATGTCTGTAAAATAATTAATGTATTTTATATGTGTACATATATGAAAGAAAATATGCAATGCTTTGCGTTTGTTTAGCCACAGCTAAGACTCTCCAATCACACTACAACTTTGCTAATGCTCAGAACATCACTGTAAGTTAGGTATTCAATGAAGACTTTGGGTCAAAAATGTTGGTAATTTACTTCCAGGCACACGAGCAGCAGCATAGCTGGAAGCATAATGCACAAGTTCCTGGGACCCCATTGCCACTTTCCTTCATAGTCACTATGTATTTTCAGATTAAATCAATTGCAACACTTCATGTGTGACCTGAAGCCTGTTTGAACAACCAGAGAAGAGGGAGGCTTTTTTGGTGTTTCCACTTAATTGCCAAGAGTCTTATTACAGACTTTATGGAAATATTTTATAAGTCATAAAATGGTTTGAGTACAAAGTGACCTTAAAGATCATCTAATTCCAACCCCCCTGCCGTAGGCAGGGACACTTCCCACTAGATCACACTGCTCAAGGCCCTTCCAACCTGACCTTGAACACTTCCAGGGATGGGGCAGCCACAACTTCCCTGGGCAACCTGTGCCAGTGCCTCACTACTCTCATGGTGAAGAATTTGCTCCATATGTCTAGTTTAAATCTTCTCCTCCCCAATTTATAGCCATTCCCCCTAGTCCTATCCCTACATGGCTTTGTAGAAAGTCCCTTCCCAGCCCCCTTCAGGTGCTGGAAGGTCTCTATAAGATCTCCTCGGAGCCTTCTCTTCTCCAGGCTGATCAACCCCAACTCCCTCAGCCTGTCCTCATATGGGAGGTGCTCCAGCCCTCTGATCATCTTTGTAGCCTTCTTCTGGACCCGTTTCAACAGTTCCATATCCTTCTTATGTTGAGGATTCCAGAACTGGACACAATACTCCATATAGGGTCTCACAAGAGCAGAATAGAGGAGCAGGATCACCTCCCTCAACTTGCTGGCCATGCTTCTTTTGATGCAGCCCAGCATACGGTTGGCCTTCTGGTCTGCGAGCGCACATTGCTAGTTCATGTCAAGCTTCTTATCAATCAGTACCCCAAAATCTTTCTCCACAGGGCTGCTCTCAATCACATCTTCCCCAATCCTGTATTGAAATCAGGGGTTGTCCCGACCCAGGTGTAGGACCTTGCTCTTGGCCTTGTTGAACCTCATGAGATTCACACAGGCCCACTTCTGCAGCTTGTCCAGGTCTCTCTGGATTACATCCTGTCCTCCAGTGTGGCAACAGCACCACTCAGCTTGGTGTGATCTGCGAAAGTGCTGAGGGTGCTCTCCATCTCAATGTCTATATAATTGTTTAAGATATTAAACAGCACTGGTCCCAGACCACGATATGATAGTTATTAAATAAATTTAATTAAATAAATAAAATAATTAATTTAATTAAATAAATTTTTTACAGCCATAATGGAATATTTTTTAGAGCCTGTATTATGCATTACAGGTTGTTTTAAATTTGGACATTTTGGTCTTTTTAATAGCATCACCATTAGAAGCATGCAATCTTTTGTGGTCTTGAGTGGCTTCGATGCTCGATCATTTTAACAGAAGCTGATGTGACATTGTTTACGTGGTGTTCACCACCTTGCAGCATGGAGCACTTGAGGATCAGATAATGATTTATCTATTTTGTCCTTCTTGCTTTGAAAGAAGGTACTGTTGGTAACATTTGTATACGGTTTTCATTTATTTTGAATAAAAGAGAGAACATTCCTCCAAGGTCGACAGGGTTGCAGTTCCTCATAGACTAACTAGTTCTATTATTTGTATCAGTAGTGTATAACGCAAAGCTAAAATAAGTTTTTATGCAAAGTTGTGATGAACAATTTGGTTCTTGTTTGTGGTTATCTCAAGCTGGCTGTCCAAATCTCAAGAAACAATGAGGGACATCGGGTCAATGCCTGTTACATTTTTCAGAAACAGAAACAGAAGTCTTCTGTCTCTCTCTACCAGATTGCTTTGTGATTTTTGTTCGATGGACTGTAGCAATATCAAACATGGTCTTCTTTCTTTTCTCTCACAGCTGGAGTTTCCATTTACTCACCCTTCCTGGAAGGATTACCCTTTTAACCACTGAGTGCTTGCCAAACCAGTGAAAGGGATAAATCACAACCTTTTGGAAGATGTGCAATATAGGAAGATATTCCTTCCAGTTGCTTTCGGTGTCAACATTTTCATAACTTAGAGCATTTTGGTATATCCCTGTGTTCTTAAGATACATGACAGAGAAGCTGCAAGCGTAAGCTTAAGATGATACAAAGAACTATGATAGTTTTTATACATCTTTTTAAAGATTGAAGGTATGGTACAAGGCTTGGCACATGATCAGAGAGCAGCCTTACGGGTGCATTTTATTTGCAATGTCCAACTCACTAAGGACAGGAAAAAAGATCAGAAAATTAACAATGGAAAGAAAGATGGGCAAATGTTCTTTTAATAAATGCAAGGAAGGTTAGGAAGTTTTTAGAATTCTGCAGCAAGAGATCATATCAACAAATGGGGGAACACAGTGAATTATAGATGCGAACTTTCGACTACCTGTATTGCCTGATTAGAAATACTGCAGCAGGACAGATTGATAAGCATGCTCTTGCAAGCTGGAAGAAGTATCTGGAGGTGTATTGATCAATGCTGAGTTCGGTACTGAGCTGTTGGTAAAAGGTTCCCTGTCTCCTACTAATCAGAGGCTACTACAAGGGAATAAAAAGAAGACAAAGGATGAAACCCCAAAGCTGTGAGCTTTCCCAAGGAGAAGTTCAACTCCTGATGCAAGGAATCTTAGCTGTCTTTATGCATAGAAATGTGCAAAGAAATATTCTGCTTCTGAAATACTGTCTGTGTACAAACAGAGGAAAAACTGCACAAAGTTTGGCAACGTTGACACTTGACTGCGCTATTAACTAAAGACTAATAACATCATAATCTGTGGTCTAGTCTTTTTCAGTAGAGATATTCATAACAAGGTTGCATTTCTGCCACTCATTCAGCTTACACAGAAGTTTACAGATAAATAATTATGGTTGCAAGCTGTATAAGCTGAGTGAAAATGAACCACCAGGAAATTTTCTGCTTTTATCTGAGGGTGACACAAGCCAAAGACTTCCCTTGACAGAAGTGTACCAGCTGGAATGTGAAGAATTCCACCTCATTCACATTCAAAACTTTTCTCACAGCTACAACAAATATAGGGTTGTATGTTTTTTGTTCTCTGCACCCTCAAAGCTGCCTCCAGTTTCATCTACAAACATCTTTAGACATTTGTTCATGTCTGTCAGTATGATTTGTACTCCAAAAATCATTACCAAAGTACCTAGGTAGTGAATGTTTCACAGGGGTATGTAGAAATCCTTATCTAAATTAGAGGAGGCTCCAAAGGGAAGCTTTTGGCTTTGGACAATTTTTACATAATCAAATATGTGTTCCTAGCCAGGATAGGTTTCCTGCAGTCTCATTTATTATACTACATAAACTCTTCTTGATCTTTTACCACATACTCCAGGTGCTGAATTTTCAAAAGTGCTTTGCAGTACAGATAAACTTTAAAATCAGTAGCTTTCTGCATTCTTTGTGAGATCGCATTTAGAAATTCAGTCCCAGAAAACTGGATGGATGATTACATGATAGGGATATGTGGAAGTATTTCTAACATTTGCTATTTAATTGTTTAAATACAGTGGACTGGCATGTCTTCTGTAGAAATTTTGTTGCTTTTTTTTGGGGAGGGGTAATTTTTATTCCTTGTTGTTTATTCATTCACAGCATATGCAGTTTCAAACAGGATGCAAATGCTCCAAGCATTCCAGTTTGTGTAATGAAGCCCTCTACTTTTTATTTTATTCTGTATAATTTAATTAGATTATTCTAGTTTTGTAATCATTGCCAAAAAAAGTATATGTATATTTTATCCAACTGTTTTTTGTGGCCACCGATAGTCAATAAAAGCTCAGAACTGAGAGAAGATAAAGAATACATGGAAAGACAATCAGGTTAATTAGATTTGTCCCTCCAAACGGTCATAGGCAAAGCCCATCCATTTAAATCTGATCTAATCATGTGCTGAAGTGGCGTGAAATTTAATGAAATCAAGCTGTCTATATCCCAGAAAATGTTCTTACCGAGATATAAAAATCCTCAAGGATACCAATTAGTCAGATAGTCTACTGATAAGTCAAGAATAAGTTTCTCACTAAGTCATAATGCTTCTGATTTATATATAGACCACAGTGACTAGTAATGGAAACATATTCTTTGAGGCTCATAACTTCTTGTTGAATTAAGCCTGAATGAGTTTTGCAGAAAAGAACTACCGTACATTTCTTCTTTGGCAATCTTCGTTTGCTTATATAAAGCCACTAGTAATTACTTTATTAGAAAAGTAAAATACAGAGAGGTTAGGATTCAAGGGAGATACCTGGCATTATAGAAAGGAAATTGTAAGCAGTCTAGAGAGAGTCACAAGTAAAATGGAGAGTTAAACACAGAGCAAGATTATTGACATGGGTGACAGTTTCTGAAATATAATAGTCAATGGTATATCAGTCAGCGGCATAGGAAGAGATGCACAGGGAATTCAGGGCATGTCTGTAGAAAAATATCTATACTTACTCACTCTTACCTTCTTCACTAAAGTTTAATGAGACTTTTGGTGAGTTGTGCTATTTATTCTTGCTGATAAGAAATTTGATGGGTTGCACAGTTCTGAGAGTAAGCAAATGACCTTGATCTCATTTTCCTAATCAAAACATAAAACAGAGATATTTTAAAAATCTTCTTTTACATAGATAAGATTGCTTTACATTACGATTTGTCCAAGACCACTATGAATAGCTCCTGTCTGGCACCTTTCTTTTAGTCTACATGTGTGACTTTAGAGAGAGGGTCTTTATTAAAAGCCTTGAACTATTAAAAAGTCTGGCAAGCTTGTCAGGAGATTCCTTCAAAGTAATTTGTCTACAGCAAGACATAAAGTTTAAAATAATTCTGACAGGAGCTGGAAAAAAGTTCTGGAAGTTCACCTAATGCAACAAAATTCAATGAGTTCATAGGTAATTGATGTCCTGGAAAAAATGTTAAAATGTAAAGGAACCCAGCCAGTGCTCAGTATAATTCCCCTGACAGTTCACTAGGGAGGCAGAAACTATGAGATGATGTCCTCAGCAGGTAAATCCATGATGGGAAGTGAGGTAGGAAAGATATGAAGATGTTTGGCTACTAAGAGTCATTCATGCTAAGGATTTTAAGCCATATTCTAGGATTAAGATTGGCATGGTGGATAAAAAGGAAAATGGGAAAAGCAGATTAAAAGGGAGAGGTGTGATTTGTATGCTAGTTTTAGAACAAGTAGAAAAAAAATCAGAAAAATATAGGTATTAAAATAGATGAAGAAACATGATTCAAGAGAAGGTTGAAGTGTAAGAAGAAAGCTGTAGCAAGCAGTGGGCCTAGTGACAGCAATGTGCTTGAAAAATGAGAGATGAACAGTAAGAAACGAGAGAATAATTCACATGCAAGAGTACATTGCTCAGAGGAAGTAGAATCAGCATCTTTGGAGATTTTCAAGACTCAGTTATGGCCCTGCCTCAAGGGGGAGTTTGGGCCACCTGGCCACTGGGATCCCTTCCAATTAATATTTGTATGATCTTGTGAAAAGCGAGGGTGATAAGGCAGCAAAAATGAATAAACTGGAAAAACTAGTGACAGGTGTGTCATCCACTATTGTCAGGATAACAAATAGATGATGGAATAGCGGGTGTCATTGTTAAGGTGTATGGAAGGATAAGGACACTTAAGGTTTCATAGAAATTCAAGTGATGAGTGAGAGTGAAGGTTAATAACAGAATCAATGATCTCAGGAATTCCATCATAACAGAAAATGTTGATTTCCACAATACAGGTGAAAGAATATAGGTTGTTTGTAACCACACTTTGCAGCTGTTCCAAAGTGTTACAGCTCATGAAATTCCTCATCAATACTGCATCAACAAGCTTACCTGACCTACTACATCAGTCTTGGTTTTGGAAATAATAGAAAGATTTTAAGGTAACCTTCTATTGAAAATAACCCTGGACTGAGCATTTCTAAGTTTACATGGTTTAAAATAAATTAAAGATTAAATAAAAGTTATTTATCTAAGCTTTTTATATTTTGCAAGAATATCCATCAAGAAATTAGGTAATTGGTTAGTGAGGTCATCTGTACAGAGGAATTCAGGTAGAGGTGAAATAAGTGAATAGAAATTATATATGCTATAGCAGGATTCCCTCCCCGGTCTCTTAAAATGGCCAGGGGAAAAAAAAAAAAATCTCAGTTTTAGGTAGTATAGACTGCTGGAGCAGAACACAGGGAGGTGTCTTCTAATGCCACCACCGTCCCATAGATCTGAGTAAATACATACCGGAGAAAAGATATTGGAAAAAAACCCATAATGGATGAGATTTCTTGATGTAACAAACAACTAAAAATAATAAAATTAAATTGTACATCAGCTAGAAGTCAATGTAAGTTTACGAAAGGTGTCAGATGGAGTTGTTTTACTGTAAAAAGGAAAAGTAGTAGATATCAGCTATCTCATCAGTTTAAAAAAATGCTATGATGCTGTATGGCACTGCTTGTAGAAATAGAGAAGGGTATTGGAGGAACTGTAGGTAAGTAAGGAACTGGCTCTGGCAAAGATGGCAAGATTAAAAGTGGAAGACTGATGGCTGCTTACTAATGTAGTTCCTTAAAGACAAATTGCAAGACTGTTCTTGTTCATTATGCTCGTAATTGCATAATGGCATAGTATTAGTATAGAGATAGGGTTATCTACAGTGTCATAAAGATAGAAAGTGTCTTCAAGACAAATATTCTTCTGTATCATGCAGAATAACAGTAGAAGAGAATTGCCTGTGTTAGTGTTAAAGAATATTAATAATTTTATTCTGAAATATGATCAATCCAGACTTTTAGAGTTACTAGCTTAGCATTAGACTGTAAAAATGAACTACAGATGAAGCCTCTCAAAACCACAAAGCAGCATGACACAGCAGAACTTGCTTAGCATTAGCAGGTGAATTTGTGAAACCTTAGGCTGCAAGTTGCGAACTTTCACCTGGATATGATGAATTTATGCTGAACTTCTACTGAGTTACACAGAAGAAGGCCACAGAGTCAGTTCAAGCCAGAAGATAAGGAGGCTATGCCAGCACAAACCTTGAAGATAAGAAAAGAGGTGGCCTGCCTTGAGACAAGGAAAGAACAAGAAGACCTTGGCCCCTAAAACCCCATTGGACCAACCACTGCGGGGACAGCACATGGAGGGTGCATGGTGGGTGAGAGCTTAGATTGTAAGGGTATAATTGCCCAGGGATTTCTTTGTTCTGTGTCCCTCTCTGGAGGCACCCAATTTGAGCTGTAACCTGATGCTGGACGACCAATAAATTGGCCTGAAGTAGCTTGTGTCAGAGACTCTGCCTTGAGAAGTCTAAGATGGAGGAAACAAAATTGTTAACGGTTAGGTAGCAACAGAACAGGCATGCAATTGGTTACGTTGGAGTTGATACAAAAATAAATGGGTATCAATTGCTATGTGAGTATTTAGAGTAGAAAGAAGAATAAGCCTCCTAACCAAACAATCCAGTGAGAACAGTGGAATTAAAACATATAAATACTCTTGAAATGGAGTTAGTATTATGCAGTTTGACAACCCAGATGGTTCCTCCTGAGATAAGAGAAACTCCCTCTAAATCATCCTTAAAGGGTTTCAGTTAATTATATCCATTTCTTAGGAAGCATGAAACAGCATCAGACATGATTGTTTCTACCACTTTGGCTTAAAGGACGATATGAACATATCCACAAAATGAAGGTAATTTTAGTGGTTAGTCATGTGAGATCTAGTGCTATTTTCATTTTTACCTGAAAAAAATGCTATTAATGCTAATATATTGAAATTCTAAATAATGATTACTCTTTCAGAGCAAAAATATTTCTCCATCATGAGTTTTTATTCAAACAGATGAAAATTAAATTATTTGCCTTTTTTTTTGATAATCTGAAAACAAAAATGAACTCTGCAATTTCTGAGGGAAAACAATTTTGCAAGATATCTGGAAAAAGCATCTCTCAGGTTCTGTGACTGAGACATCCACAACAAAGATGAGACATTTTTGGTCAGGACACCAATTATTCAGCCAATTAACATGGTACCAACTTTCTGGAGTTGTCCATGGCCAAGATAAGGATGTTGTCAGAACTGTAGAGTTCAAACTGTGGTAAACATAATAGGTCTGACTTCCCAAATTAACTACAGTTAATAACTACACTAGTCCTGTGTAAAACCCACTTCCTCAAGAATATTTTCCAGTGCACCTGCTTCTCTGAAGAACTCAGCTTAAAAGAAACAAATAAAAATTTTTTTCCCAGAACAAGTATTAATATTGATAACATTTTCTAGTCTAACGACCTTACTATCCTGTGGTGGCAGTGTATACTTCTAACCGTTAAATATGATCAGACTGTTTTACAACAGTTTTAAACCAGAGGTGCCTCAGGCATAAACCATAAAATTGAATTATTTTCACCTGTGAGCATGAGCTCATGCAATAAAATAAAGCTTGTGCCAATCAAATATTTATTTGCCTTGTATTTGCATAGTGCTTATCAGAGGATTTCTCACTTAGCAATAAAACTGGAAAATAACCTCTCAAAATTCAAACATGAGTGAGTTTAAAAAGAATATAAATAGGAACATGTAGATCTTTCTTGTAACTTCTGATTAATGTTAAATTAATGAGTGAATCATCAATTTGATGCATTTCTATTCCTAAATTATTTTTACTTCTAATTGAAATATAATTTAACATAGGCATGTAACCATAAACACAAAAAAAATTAGCATAAGAAAATAAGCAAATTTTTGTCCTCTTTACCTAGTCAAATACAGGCCCATCATGAAGACACAAGTCTTTTATATTCTCTTACCAGGATGTTATCCTGTGTACCAGTGCATGGCCTAGAGAAGAGGTGAAACACTGCAAATCTGATAAAAATGAGAAAGAAGGATCAAATAATAGCTAAAGGGAAAGGCATAGCTCGTAATCAAATATACGTTATGCCAAAAGAATGTGCTAAAGACATCGTATCAGACACAGTTCAAGTCTTCCTCTCACTAAAACCCAGTGAATGAACAAACTGGGGAACACAACCTCAATAATATAACAAATTGCTAGTTTCTAAAGCATATCTTGGAATTCTGGAATCGTTAAGACCACTTACATAGCAAATAGGTGAAGAAACTTGGGTGAATTTCCTGTTTCTGCAGTTTTCTCAGGGTTCAATTTAATGGAGATTTGGAGCATTATCGTCTGATGATTTGTATTCTATGTGAACTAGTACTGTAACTTCTTACTATGCTTTTCAAGTTAGTTTGTCCATGATAATACAGATTTCTAATTTTCCAGATCTGGATTGTGTCTACTCATTGTTCTTGAAAACTAAACAGGGTACTACGGTTGTATTTGTTCAGTAAATACTTACAAGTGCACTTAAATTGGTCCATCTGATCCCACTTACTTGAGCCATGGCCTCAGATTGCAAAAGCCCAGGAAGATAAAAAAAAACAAAACTCCTTTTCATCTGAGTAAGTGGAGAATTCAGCCAAGTCTAAACTGCTGCATTTGAGATCTTGAAGAGGTGGCAATAACAAAAGCAGTAATGCACAGAATGATGACGATCGTAAGAGAGTGGTGGTAAGTTCTGTTCATCATTTATTGTATAATTGTCTCATAAAGTTTCATTGAGAACCTCACACTGAGATTCTTCTTGTTTAAAGTATAAACCAATCTAACACTGTAAAAAGGTCACTAGAAATGAATAGTGAATAATATTTGTGACAAGAAGAGTAGTTAGGAGAAGTATTTAATATATTGAAGGACTTTTTCACTGGTGTTGGCATTGGGGTATTTCTGGCATTTCCAGATGTAGAATTGCATGATATCTTGAAGGAATGGTATTTCTCAAAGAACAGCTAAGTTTACTAGGAAACAGAAATGGAGGGGGGAGTTCTTCTTAAACTCGTAAGAAGACTTTCATGCTATTTATCTATTCTTTTTGGAAATGGAACTCATGCCATCTAATCATGACTTCCTCGGATTCTGAAAGACCAATCAAAGGGGCACATTGATACCCAGTGAATAGAAAGACAGTATTGCCTTTTGGATTCGATCTGTTCTGTGCGTTCTTTATATTCAACCCATAATATTCAATGATTGTTTTCATGAACCTAGCTTGTTCAGCCACTGGTCATCTGATTTCAATCTGCTCTGGAGATCAGTGTGAATAGTTTTTCTTTCCTATCTCAGTACTGAGTATCAAGCCATCTAGTTAGAGAAATACTTTAAATTATGTCTACTGTATGTATTTGTTATACAGAAAAAGAGATAGTGCTTCAATTTCTATCAGCTAATAAAAGGTTTTTCAGTAATACTATCAACTGAGATCAGTTTGAGTAGAGGCATTAACATCTGATATCAAAATAAAGCTTTGTTTTATGAAGAATAAACTTCCTAAGGCTAATACCAAACAGTTAGGTGACTCAGGATTAATCTTCGGTGAGATCTCGCCTCTAGACACCTACTGCGAAATCTTGTTTGAAAATCATAAGTGAAAATCAGTTTAGTGGTTTCATACTTGTTCCTTGTAGGTATTTGTCTAGGTAAGAAAATCAACACACAATTCAGTGTGTTTATCAGTCTAAAAGTAAAAGCAACTGGAAAAGACAAATATTATTCTAGGTGAAATAGACTTTGAGTCGCATTCTAAATTACACCAAGAACCCATGGTTGAGGAGGCTCATTTTCACTTCTTTTGTGGTATTAACTTACATCACCAGATGAGCATAAATGACAGTACCCCTGTGCCTTTGTATCATAACTGTTAACGAAGCTGCTGAAACACACGCTTCCAAAGGCAATGATAATTCAAAGATGTATCTGCAAAGATCCTCTTCCTGCCTGTTTAGGGAAGTTGTGGACTCCTAGACATTACTCTGTAATCCATCCCACATAGTCATCTGGCAGTCTCTAAATAAGATTATGTTGAAGATACTGTGTGCGCCTTGGACAAGGATAGGAAGTATAAATATTAATTATATAGTTTAATGTGATGATTTCACATCATCATTTCTCATTACACCAGAAGTCCAGGATAGTCAGGGTGATGCTGGGGGCATTTAAATTGTTGAATAAAAAAGTTTCAGAAAGTGAATTTGAGCAGTTGTGGTAGATCATCCACACTGTCAGCTCCTATTTCGCTCCTTGTTTCTGGTTTAGGTTGCTCTCATTAACTTTCTCCAAAGCAAATCTGTAAAGGACCTAGAAAGAGCGTGAACAAAGGCTGTTTGGTTATTTGGACTCAGTCATACTGCTTAGTCCTTTTTGATTTAGCACTATAGACTTACCTTAGCCTGTAAGTTATCACTGAGACGCTAGTACACAGGCATCTTCTGACTTATCTTGGTCAAACATGACTCTTGCCCATTACTGAAACTAAGAAGTCATAGACATAATGCAAACCTGAATTCTGGCCCTTTTTCTCCATGTCTGTGCCATGAACTAGGCTCAGAGTGGCTTCATGTATTTTAACTGGGGAAATCAACTCTATCAACTCTATGCCGCTCCTATCGGTTTTGAAAGAAATTTCCCATTGTAAGGGAAATTTCCCAATCATAAGAGAAATTTCCTGCTCAAGAACCAGATTGTCCTTGATATCCTAATAATTACTATACTAATCAAAGATGTTTCTGATGCGAGAATTTTTTTATAAAAACTACAACTGAATGAAATCTTATTCTTACTCTAAACTTTGATTCCATCAGAATAGTTCTTCCTGAATATTTGACTGTGTGGCAGGAAATTATTTGGTCAAGGCTTTTAACTAATAACATTCCAAGATCCATTCAAAATGAGACAATCAGGATAAGAAGAACTTAACTACTTCCAGGTATTTATGAAAGACTGTATGAGAAAATGACTGTCAACATAAGTAAATAGAATGGGCCAGGGTCTGTTTTCTCTGTGTACAAAGAAAATATTCAACCCCTGCCTGTGTACTCTGCCAGGACTACTTGTCGGGAACAGTCTCAGATACGTATTTTCCCCCAAAATTACCTCCATCCTTGGGAATGGGCCATAACTCTGCCAACAAGCACTGTAACAATTGAATAGGTATGGGCAAATACAGGCCACTTAGATATAAAAATTGTTCAAAATGTTACTCAAAACCAAATAAAATCACAGACAATTACAGTGTTGTCTTTAATCCTTACCATCAGTCTGGCTATCACCATGCACAGAGACTGGCCATATCCTGCCATCAAGCTGTCCACAAGCTCTTTTTACCAGACAAAAACAGACATATGATCAGATGTATTTTCCTAAGATGCTGCACAGTACACAGCCACGTAATTGGATTACACCATTGGTTCTGACTGTAAGCAATGAACCTGGCAAGGAAGGGTTCTGGGCTAAGTGTCCTAATGGGCCATTTCAGTTGTTTGTTTCCAATAAAAAACCTCCTGCATTGTATACCAAGATTTAAGGTCCTTAGAGGGAGTTGTTAAGCTCAATATATCTGTAGTCTGTTCTAGCAGCAGCAGACTTATGCAATACAGCACATTTTGAAAGAACGGTAGAATATTTCAGTCTTATATTCCAAGTATTTGCATAGTTCATTTCAAAATACTCGTCTGTAATATCTTACTGTATGTGGCTGAGACAAATGCTGTGCATGGCAAAGGTGGGAGAGGCCTGTATTTTAATCAAAAGTATGCATGATTCACCTTTTCCATTTACTGTTGGTATATTGATAATGATTCAGTACAGAAGGGTTTGTTTTTTTCCTGGATGGTTAAGTGAACATTAATCTGCAAACCGGGGAATATACAGCCTCTTAAGTACCATCTGTCTCTGCACAAAAGGGTGCTGCAGAAGACCAATGACGAGATGATCAGCTTTTAACCGCTGCTGATGGAGGCCCTGAAAACAGCCTGAGATAAAATTAGGATAAGGAACCTGCTGGTAAGAGACTGTGATACAGTATGGTGGAGGCAGGACGCAGGCATGCTCTGCGCTCGACCACTAGACCCTGCTTCTTGGCAAAATAAGGTGGGGACGTACCTAGCTTTTAAGTGACAGTAGTGAGTAGCTGTGAGGTACACACCAGCAAAGGGCAAGTCCTGAAATGCCGGTAAACAGATTTATATGCCCTGTGGAGAAAATGCAGTTATCTGTATACTTCAGGTATTTCAGCAGATTTTGTGGAGGGCAACGCGTGTTCAGGGTCACATAAGGGTGAAGCTACTGTAGCTTTTCTCTCTCCCTTCCTGTAAACCATGGTGGTTATGGATTAGATAAGGGTCTTGAGGATTTCTTTCCTGCCTAAGGGTGTGTCTACAAGGCTCGATACAGTGCCACAAAAGATACCTCTAAAAAAACTAATTCATACTCAAAGAAGTTTTAAAGCTCTCTAAGAAGACTAAACCAAAGCAAAATGTGCTCATTTAGATCTTGCTCGGGTGTCTCCCTACAGCACAGCACTGCTCATCTGTGTAACCAAACACTGGTTTTGGTGCAGGAGTCAATGAATGCAGCCTGAAGCCTCAGAATAGCAAAGCTGAGGGGCTTCCCTGCTGCAAAAAGGAGACTGTAGGAGCAGCACAAAGTGTATTGCGACAGAGAGCGAACACTGTAGATGCAATGAAGAGCCTGGATAGTGACATTG